>NC_135845.1:8527500-8982500 GCF_029677425.1 Wolffia australiana
TCCCTCCCTCTCTTTAGCTCTCTCTCCCTCTCGCTCTCTCTCCCTTTCCGTTTCCCTCTTCTCTCTCCCTCTTCCTCTCTCTCCCTCTCTCTCCCTCCCTCTCCCTCCCTCTCCCTCCCTCTCTCTCCTTTTCCCTTTCCCTCTTCCTCTCCCTCTCTCTCCCTCTCCCTCTTCATCTCCCTCTCTCTCTCTCCCTCACCCTCTCCTTCTTCCTCTCCCTCTCCCTCTCTCTCCCTCACCCTCTCTCTCTTGCTCTTCCTCTCTCTCTTTCTCTCCCTCACCCTCTCCCTATCCCACTCCCTCTCCCTCTCCCTCTCCCTCTCCCTCCCCCTCTCCCCCTTCCTCTCTCTCTCTCTCCCTCTCCCTCCCTCCCTCCCCCTCTTCCTCTCACTCTCTTCACTCCCTTTCTCTCCCTCCCTCTTCCTCTCCCTCTCCCTCTCCCTCTCCCTCCCTCTTCCTCTCCCTCTCCCTCTCCCTCCCTCTCGATCTTCCTCTTTCTCTCTCTAGATCTCTATCCCCCCTTGCTCTCCCGCTCCCTCTTCCTATTCCTCTTTCTCTCTCTCCCTCTCCCTCCTCCCTCTCTCTAGATCTCTCACTCCCCCTCTCTCCCTCTTCGTTGCTCTCTCTCTCTCTCTGTCTTTCTCTCATCTCTACTCTCACTCCCTGTCATGCAGTCAAATCCCGAGCTATGTCTATCGCTCGAATTTGGCGCATGCGGCCTCACTGCTTGGAGTAGAACACTGAGCAGCCTTGATCTCTTGCAGCGGAAGTCTTTGCAGTTGCTTAAGATCACATAGAAGGGGTTACAGGAGAGTCTGGGGATGCAGCCCCGTCGAGGAATAGGGTCATTGCATTGGTATCATAGAAAGATTACATCGTAGTCATGATCGTTACATGGGGGAAGACCATGGATGATACATAGTAACGAGATGAGGCACCTCGCGCCAGGGCAGTGTCGCCTCACTGCCTCGAGGCACGCCGCTTCGCACGCGCACCTGCCAGCCCTGCCATTACACACGTGCCCCCAGGCCAGGCGTCGCGCGCTCAGGGGCATGGCGATCACACATGTCACCCCTGCCTTGACGATCACACATGCCACCAACACCCGAGCTGACACCTATCCCACGCTATCGCATTCGGCGCCTCAAGCTAGACGTTGCGCGCCCAGCAATACAGGGGGGAACGCCACGCGCCCCATGCTGTCTCGGCGCTCACAGTGCACCAATGCCTTAGTCTCCTGGCGAGATGTCTCCTGCCCGCGCCCCGTGCATGCAATGTGCAAGCTGCCCGCGCGGCATCTCGCACAACTCCGTGCGCGGCACCTGCGGCATGCCGCCCGGCTTGCGCGTCCCGCGCACGGCGCTTGGCGCTCATGCGAAGCGTTGACGCCCGCGCGTGGCGCTTGGTGTTGGCGCGCGCGCTCACGCCTGTCGGCCCGTGCGCCCAACTTGCGCGGACTTCACCTGACTCGTTTCGCCTAAGCACGAACGGGCACGCGCACCGTCCGTAGTATATCATCATATACGGGGCCGATGGCCTGAAAGATAAGGTTGGGATCGCTACCCTTAGTGCATGTATCACTAAATTTGACTCAGCCCTTAAATGTCGTGAGTCTCACGCAAACACACCCTCCGAATAAGCACACAGGCCTCTGGGCAGGGAATGCCTCCTAGTTACGGGCCTAACACTCCCTCTCAGCTTTCTATCTCCTTCTTTCTCTCCTCTCTAGATCTCTCTCTCTTCTGCCCCCATCTTTCTCTCTCTCTTCCCTCTCCCTATCGAGCTCTCTCTCTCTTATCTCACCTCTCTCCTTTTATCTCTACTTTCTAGCTCTCTCCCTCTTATGTCCCTATCTTTCTATCCTCTCTCCCTCTCTATCTCTCTTTGTCTCCCTCTCCCTCTCTAGCTCTCTCTCTCCCTCTCGTCTTTCTCTGCCCCTCTCTAGCTCTATCTCTACACTCTCAATGACACGGAGACAAGACTGAATGCAATATATATCACTACAGTTAATGGGAATAACCTAGATTAGCTTTTGGTCTCACTAAGTGTCAAGAATCTGCAACATAACACAACCTCATGTAAAAAAAAAGAAGGCTATGGTATGAGTGATCCTCAACGTATCTGAATTTTGTATTAAAGCCAGTTCATGCTCCTCTTGAAGCAAACTGGATAACAATTGTAAATGAATTATTAAAATATAAATGTGTGCAAATATTCGAGCAACGGGTATTGAATTAGGATGCTTAGGTTATTGTTTTGATGAATATTCAAACTTAAGTGATACCACTCTTTTATCAAATATAACGGTGATATCTTGGTCAACATCATGTACCGAGGTAATCCTACATTTGGATAAGATGATGAGTCTATACCATCGTAACACCATATGGTGAAAAACTAAAGCATTTTGAAATTTACTGTACAAATTTTGTTCCTAGTATATTCATGTTTATGTATATGGTGGAGTCTTTATAGCTAGACCAACAAGTCACTATTAATAATTTGGACTTTATAATTGGAAAATAAAATTATTTATCAAACTTTGTTCCCTTTATTGAGTCTTGCATCATTTGTTAGTTTTAGACCTATTCAAATTTATTTGATCAGGCAGATGCCCAGGTCAATCATTAAATGTATTGACTAGTCTAATATAAGAAAATTATTGTATAATTTTATAGAGTATAAAAAAGAGGCAGAAAGTTTTATTTCTTGACATGATAATGAAGGACGTAATCTGTATTTTCCACCGTATTTATGAGAATTTTAACCAAAATCTGTATTTACCAAATTTGTGAAATTAGTTTGTGAAATCGGTGAATGAAATTAGTTTGTTGATTTGTGGGATTTTATTGCATCTCTCTTAAGCGCGGGATGTCAAAAAATGATTTCCAGAAGACGGTACTATTTTTAAAATGAACAATGGTCAAGATGACCTTAATTTAAAGTGATAAAGGAATAGCACTTGGATATTTGGGATCAACTCAATATCTAATAAAACATTGACTTTTGAGATGACATATCCTCATAAATATATAAGGGTAAATAATACGATAGAGAGATAAATAAGCTTAATTGGAGCACTCTTTCTCTCTCTAATGAAAAGAGAGAAACCATGACCATGTTAATTCAATGCCATTCATTTCAGTGGATTGTCGCTCTTTGATGTAGAGCCAGAAATGTTATGAATGAAACTGTGATGATCAGTCTGGATTCAATGACAATTATTAGTTCTTATTTTTTGATAAAAAATAAAAGATTTATTACTCATATTTACTAATAGTACTTACTTTAACGAACTGTATATAATGTGAAGTTGATAAAAATACCAGATTGTCAAGAAGAGGAAAAAATAAGTAAAAATATGTCTTCATGTCTCAGAGAAAATAGACGAAGTAAATTTAATTTGGCTAAAACTGAAGTGTAAGATATTATCCTTCAATTATTTCATTTGCATTTGAATGGGAGTGTATTAAATAAGTGATACAACAATCCATTTTTTCGTTTCAATTTATGATTAGATTGTGATTTGAAAGTCTTTGGTTTTTTAAAGAATCTTAGATGTTTATTTTGAGATTATTTAAGAAAAATCGGATTCAGAGTTTCAACATTAAAACATAAAAACTTATCCTTGATATATGGTCAACATTGGGAACAATGAATTGTTTTATAATAAAATTGACTTAGAAATTGGATGAAATAAATCAAATTTTTGAGTTTGGAATGGAAGATTTAAGGATGTCCACAGTTGTTAGGAAAACTTTCTGTCAATCAACTTTGATTTTTTTTTAGATGGATAATCACGGGGCCTCAATAGAGCACCACAAACTACACATGGGCTACAATCAATGGTCACTCAATAGAGAGGATGAATCCTTGTTCTTTAATACTTGAGGCTGATGTCTGGATAGTCTTATTGAGATCATGGTATCCATCATTGGGCCATATTGTCATTTTTTGCCACATTCGATGGGATTGAAGTCTTAATGGCTCTGCCTTATCACTGCTCTATGATAAGCTCGAAAATATGTGTTTATATGTCATTATTTAGGGGGTTTTTTTGAACTTAATCACTAAAATTTATATATCCCTTAATGCTTGAGTTAGGGGTCGAACCCTAGGGAGGCGATCGGGAAAAATTCAGTTTTTATCAACGTAGGGTTTAGAATTTTAATTTTGGTTAAGATGATATCTCTTTTTTACCCAATTAAAAACAATGCATGTGCGCTTTTTGCATGATTCCTCCCAACAAAACGAATATCTTGTTTAAGATATTCAATTAACTTATCTTTCATATCAATAAGATAAGATATATTAACTTCATCATGTCTTCAACCTTCTACATTTTAAACTCAAAACATGTCAATTAACATAGATTCAATTTCTAAAAATTTTATCAATAAGCTTAGGATTTATGATTAGTTAGCAACTCTTGGTAAGAATTGCTAAATAATCTTCTAATTATATTGAGTATGTGTTGATTGGATATTAAATTCTCGTAATTTTTACCCAACAATTAGTCATTGTTCTCGCGGATTAAAAATCAAAATGTAATGTTTAATTGCAAAATCTATTATTTTTCCCAATTAATTTGGAATTGTAAACATGTCCTGAGTCCACAAAAAGTGGATATGATCTGTTGATTCGGGAGTAATCTAAGCAAACATAATGGCGCACCAATTGAGCTCAAATAAATTCTAGATTGCTTCACTGAGTAATTGTACCAGGCAAATGTTAATTTTCATGCATTGAACTCTTAGTCTCCTTTCTTTTTGTTTGAAATTAGAAGCTACCGTAAATTGGCAAACGTGACACGATTTGCCAATTACGCTATTTCAAATTGAATTTTGGTGAATTAATGGTCAATTTCAATTCCCAGCTACTGAACGAGGACTACTGAAACTTAAACGATTCTAAAATAAGAGTAGTTCAAGAATGAATAAAACTAAAATTGGAAATTCATCAACAAAATTCTCACGTAACTTTGAACTTGGAAATTGCTAAAATTAAATGCAAAATCAAGTGCAAAATAAATTTGGAATGAGCCTAGGAATACCCGGGATGATCTAAGAGCTAACTTGAGAAAAATCCGCGCACAAACAGCCGAATTGCCACAATTTTATGCTTGACTTTTGGAAATATTTGCGGCGCCAGATTGTCGAGTTTCTCTCAAAATTTACGCCTCAACTCACGCCGAGCTGTCGTTGAGTCTTTGAGGAGGCTGGGCGATCAATCCTCGAGCTTAAAAATCAAGAACATGAGCTTCATTTTTCGATTTTCCCCTTTTATCGCCGCGTAATCGGAAGAACAGCTTCTTCCGATTCCGTTAGTTTTTTCATCCTTTGCGTGTTGTACGCAAGGTGCGTGATGCAACGCAATTGGGCCATTTGACGCCATGTGTGCGTCGCACCCTTGTACACACGGTGCGATGTGCACTCGTGCTTCGCGCGAACTTGGCTTGCGTGGACATAGCGATCTGCCAACTCATTTGTTCACGCAAGCTTAAGGTGACTTGACTCGCTGTGTCGCACGCAGCGAGTTAAGTCGCACAGGATTGGTCCGCGTGGCACTGAGTGTAGTGTGCGATACGTACGAAGCTATGTACGTGCATGTCGCGCACCAAAGACGCCACCGGCTGCTCTGATTTGCTCTTATGACACGGCGTGAGGTGTGCAACGCGCACGATGTTTTGTACGTGCATGTCGCGCACCGAAGACATCTACGACTGTCCTGATTGGCCCCCGAGCATCTTGGTGTGTTTACAGCACATTTAGCGCCCGATTAGCACTTAAACTGGCCCAATAAGGGCCAGTTTCATAAAAAAAAACGTTTTTAATGGAAAAACGCCTAAAATAAATCCTAAAAAATATGTATTAATACCAAAAAATGATTTTGTTATATTTCTAAAGTTTGTTTTATTTATTTATCTATTTTCTTATTATTTATATAAATAGGTCAATGAATCATTTAATTTCATTTAAAATTCATTTTAAAAACATTTAAAATGTAAAAATTGGCCTAAAACGAACTTTAGCACTTATTTAGCTCATATATGTGTGTTATCACTCTACTCTTTGCTCTATAAAGATTCCATGTGCCATCTCAATACAGAGGGGTGAATGCTTCACATTCAATCAGATCTTATAATGCACATGCCAGGTTCGCAGATGCCTTTGATTGTTAATCGATGGGTTGATGTTGGGAGCCCATTACATTAGGCTAGGGGATGCTTTGCTGCCTGAAAGGTCCAACTAGATTATTCCCCCTCTGGGGTATGATCGAGGATGTCCGTTTCTTTTAATTGACTGTTACCTCAAGTTACATGTAGCAAGTCTGGCCAAGCATTGAAATGTAGATAGTTTGGGCACATATGAGGTCTTGGGATAAGGAACTGGAAGTAAGTTTCCCTTGCCATATTTGATACTACAAACCAATGATTCTGGGAACGGAAAGCTTGATATTGTTGAATTTTTTTAGTCTCTAAATAATCACAAATAACATGCTAATTTTCATAGTAATTTCATGCATTTTATGTGTTATTCTTCTTCAAATTATCATAATACATGTTATTAGAGTTTAAAATGATTCGTTTCACTTTTATAATGAGTTTCCAATTTGTCTTTATTTTATTGTATTTTAATATAATTTTCTGATATCAATTTGATGAATAAAATACTTTCACAAGTCAGAAAACATCTATTTAGATATTTTTAAATATTTAAAGGGGTTTCTTATATTTTTATGGAGTTTATAATATTATTATGGAATTTTCTGAAGTTAAATTCATAAATGAAATAATTTTATAATACAAAAAATAAAAAATTGAATTTATTTAATTATTTTTAATGAACCATTTGACTTTTTTCACCCCTAGAATTTGGTTCAAAGCTGGCAATCCGCCATAAAATTTGGAGGAAAGAGAACATTGGAGGAGAGAGAGGATATGATGCAACGCGTTTAGCACAGGTCGACGAAGAACAACACGCAGTTTGACGGGAATGCGGATGCACGTTTATGCAGAAAATAACGAGAATTACAGCGATAGCTGAGATAGAGCGGCGCCTGGCAGGGTTCCCGTACGCGTCACGTACGATCCGACTCCCAGTAACCCGATAGATCAATCGTCGGACGCCATGGTGGAGGGCATCCCCGATCCAACTACCTATCCCGGAACAAGGTGGAGGGCGGGGAAATCAAGAGGAAATTCTGCCCCGGAATCCGATATACGGAGAGGGACGAAAGCAAGGTCCGAGGTAGAGCACGTGAGTAAATTATTGCAAGAACAAATAACGCGCGAGAGGGGTAGCGGCGTGACCTGCGGACGAGAGTCCGGTAGTCGCGGTGGTCGAAGTCGTGTCCTGTTGGGGGGGGCAGGCCAGCGCGGCGAGACCGGGGACGAGCTGAGGGGCTTTGCTGGATGACGGCAGAGTAGTCGGCGGCGTCCGGGCAACGAACAAACAGGCTTGGCACTGACGTCCGGGTCGGACACAGACGGGACCAGAGACGGCGACGGTGAAGGTGAACCGCCGCGGCAGTGGTGCGCGGGATCGACGATGGCGTGCCGCGTCGGCGGCAGTGAGTGGCGTCGGCGGCAGCGAGGAGCGTCGGAGGCGGCGAGCAGCCCCAGCAGCGGCGAATGGCGTCAGCGGCGCGAGCAGACTTCAGCGTGGCGCGGCGGCGCGCGAAGCGGCGCGGGCGGCGAGGCGGCGCGCGGCGGCGCGGCGGCGTGGCGTCGGCGCGACAGCGGCAGCCGACGACGACGACAGCAGTGGTGCGCGAGGGCGTTGGCGGCGGCGAGTAGCGTCCGGGGCGCGAGTGGCGTCGGTGGCGACGAGCGGCAGCCGATGTCAGCGGCAGCGGTGGCGTGCGTCGGCGACAGCGGCGAAGGGCGGCGCACGGCGCTGGCAATGACGACCGGGGGCGGTAGAATCCAGCGGCGGAGGCCGGCCGCGATCGGGGCTGCGGCACTGGGGGCGAACGGCTGCGGCGGGATGTCGGCGGTTGCGACAACAGCCGGGAGGGTGGGCGACGATGGTGGCCCTTCTGTTTCTTTGAGTGAAATCGAAATTGAAAATGTAGTCCTTCTGTTTCTTTGAGTTTCTAGTCATTTTTCTGAGAAGTTTGAGAGTCTTTAGTTAGTTTTTTTTTAAGTTGGGTGAAATTACAGAAATGCCACTCAAGATTGGGCGTTAGGGTTCTCTTCTTCACAATCTCGCGAGAGCGCGCCGACCGCCGGCGCCGCCAGCGCCGCCGCCTTGGCCGCTAAGGGACTCCCTCGACTTCTCCAGGTGCCTCCGTCCTTCCAAGCCGCCGCCGCCAAGTCAACGACCTCCAGGCTTCCGTCGGGCACCCGTGGATCGTCCGCCCTTAGCCAACCCAACTTCCATCGCCTACCTCCGCCATCCTAGATCATCGTGCGTCGCCTTCCTATCCATACCGTGCACGTTTTAGAATTTCCCTTAGAGTAGTTTCGAGAAGAGTAGTCGACGAATGACCCGTCGCCGCCAATACCCACGTCCGTAACTAGTTACAGCCTTCGTAGTTAGTAAAGCCTTCGTAGTCCGATGATAGATTGTAGAGGCAGCCGCCTTATGCCGCTGTAGCTACTTCCCGCCACTCCGGTCTCCTAGAGAAGCCTCAGAGGAGACGGTTGTTGGATGACATGCCGCCGCTAGTTTATCGCTGCAAGTAGATGATCGCAGTAGGACATACAGCCACCGCTCCGCACCGACGACGCCTTTCTTTGCCGCTTGATAGTAGAATGAAGCCGGGCCCACCGAATCACCGAAGCGTTCGCCCCGTGCTGCCGCTCCGCCGCTCTGCCCTCCACTCCTTGTGATGTTTACGCGAGCCACTCAATCCCGGCAGGTCGTGTTACATCAGTTGTCCCAGGGCATCAGGGGTGACTGCAGAGCCCTGTGGTGGCGACCACGTCGGTGGATGGCGTCGGAGAGTGGTGACGGTCGATCGAAGGCGGGCGACGACGATGAGCGCACAAGGGCAACGGCGATGGTGAGGCAACGACGCAGTCCGAGCTTCACGACGATGGTCAACAAGCGGTGGCTCTCTCTCTGCTTCTTCAAGGGAACTCCATTTTAACAAACCTTAGTACTTAATCAACTTCAACGAAAATCCTCCTCCTTCCTCTAGGGCTTCTCTTCTCCTTTTATAGTGGGAGAGAGGGGACCCTAGGGGAGGCCTGTAATTAGGGACAACCCCCTAATCGGGCCGTAAACGATAGTTCAGAGTACGACGGAAGGGCCAAAACACAGAGGCCCTCCCCAAACAAAACACAACGATAAAAGTTCAGAAAACGCAAGGAAAATAGAATTGGGGACGCCTACTCATCACGACGTGTACTTAAACTCCGGGTCGTTCTCGTCAGCTCGAGCTTCGCAACGTGGCTGTTGACATGCTGGCACGGGTTGACCTGGCACTTCCGGTTGCGGATGGTCCCCCATCAGGATATCTGATGGCTCAAATCGCTCCAAATTGAAATGACGATATCTGATGATCCAAAAGGAGTTTCACGCCAAAAATTTGCAGGTAGCTACACATTCCATGCTCTATCCGTCCACCATCTTGGATTTTATAAATAGAACCCCTCATCATTTTTAAGAAAGACAACCTTGGATTTTGTTCCTATTAACAATTAGTGGAGTGATTTGCTCATCCAGAATCTCGTTTGGTTCCCTTCTTGTACTCCAAGAGTGAATGATTGAAGGAGCGATATTCAGATCAAGACACGTGAAAAAAAGCATCACTTGGCCCATTGGCCATGTAATGACGAGGTTAGTTTGATCTTAGTCTTTTTTCTAACTTAAGACTTTGTCCTTTTTTCTAGGTTATCATCGACGATAGCCCAGTTTCCCACTCTCACGCACATCACCTTCAGCTATACCACTCATCGGTGCGTATCCGCCTCCATCTCTGTCACACCAGCTATGGTAAAATCATCATCACTCGCCCCCCCCCCTTCTACCTCTCATCAGAGCGCTTCTGTTATCATCTCTGTTGCAATCAGCACTGTATCTCTTTCATCCACTCCACTCCTCTCATGTTCATCTTTGTCTACCATCACCTGATACTCCCAAAGTGTCGGCTAAGGTATTTTGAAATTAGCATTGATTAGTTTTTTTCTATTGTAAAATCATATTAAAATCCTCAAAATTATTCTATAAAATCTGAATAAATTAGGTTAAATTGGATTATTATTTTCTGACCTTCCTATAATTATTTTAAGTTGTGTTTCACTTGTTTGCTTTCGTTAAATTACTTTGTTTTCCCTAAATCAATATAAAATTATAAAAAAATAGAAATTATAGATTAAAAATCACATGGTCAATACTTTCTCTATGTGGATTCAACACTTAAGCGATCTCTTCTCGTAAACAAATGATAAATATTGTTAAATTTAATATATTTAACCCTAATTTATGGTTCATCGACTGCCTCTGCTCCCACGATACAGTGTTGTTGAGTTATTGAGTTTTATTATCATTATTTATCCTTATACTTTTGAGTATCAGAGACACTTCAAAGTGTTGGGTTCTAGAGCCCTTGACATGGATGAAGACGAGGATTCCACGCAATGGAAGACAAGTAACAAAATCATAACGGCATTGAATAAAACCATGAAACATGGTACCTTTGCATAGATCACATACGTGATTTCTTCAATCTTGGAGCAAGACAAGTCGAGCTGCTCAAGTGTGCAGCCTCTAGATGTATCAACACAATCCTCAACACGTTGAATCTCTTCCTTCTCGTAGACGAGCATCGTTCTACCTCCATCGTCATCGTTATGTCGTCCCGATCGCATCGGGCACGGAGAGGGTGTGAGGACAAAAGGGAGAAGAAGGGGAAGACCCCCTGAACAATTCTGGCCAGGGTGAATTTTGTTCAGGGCCTTCCCCTATTTATACTAAGTGGGTATATTTCATAAAAACCCCCAAAATTTAGTTATATCTTCCGACGTCAAAAGACCATTTTCTTGTGACCCTCTAGGCCTATGTATCAGTTCAGTTAATGACTCCAGTGTCCCAATAACCTTTATTGACCTTCCAAATTAATTACCTGTATCATCATGTAGATTAATTAATGTCGGATCGATTTAACCTAATCGATAGGTCGGGTCGTTAACACATGGGGTGCCAAGCTACACCTCGTGTTCTAGAAGATAGAAAGTAGTGTGTATCAACTCACCTCATGGAACCTGTTTTTCATCAGTTATCATGTATGTATAGTCCCTAATCCACTTGGCACTCCTTGGACGACTTAGGGTATGGTCAACAGTCAAACTCTAATTGGTTGTCCGAGTTAGTACTGATGCATTCGGAAATCATCGGAGAACTCTTCTTCGATATTTCACTGCCTTGGCCAAGGACTTCCTCACATCATCTTCCTTGAGCTATCACCTCTTATACCGAGGGTTGACGATCCCATCTTGACCACTCAATCGTCTTCGTGAACTTCTTGATGTACCCAAACAAAGAACATTTAGGATCCCATGATTAGAGACTCATTGGCGATAGTCAAAGTACAACCGTCCTTCCACAATACGTCTTTGGTGTCTTAGGTCTGAGGACCACTTACACAACCATGATGTGAATCGACTTGATTGACAATTCGGTATAATACCATTTATGGATTCGTACGGATCCATTCAGTGAACTTTTTCTAGTAAAGAGCACCTATTATCTATCCTTAGTGTCTCCACACTAATGGCTACGGGACCGACCATACTCATCATATGAGTGAGGCTAGATAGTGCTATTCTATTGGATACTCCGATGTCCTTCTTGTGTATTTATAAGCCGAAAAATCACGTAAAATTACGTGGTCGTTGCGCTTTTTAGACTTATGCAATAAATTTATAATTCCCTTAATTACTAAATAAGAATATAGAGCAAGCAAGGGGTCGATCCGCAAGGAGGCAACAATTCAGAATTTTCAAACAATTTTTATGAATCAAGTCAAGTAATTTTGAATTTTGCAATATTTAATTCAATTAATATTAAATAATATTCTTAAAATAATCAAAATTAAGTAAAACTTAATTTTGATTTCGGTCAGATAATTCCAGATAAGAATATTATTATTATTTTAAGCTCATAAAAATATAAATTATTAATTTCCCAATTTAATAAAATTTATAATAATTTTCAGAATTAAAATTGGGAATTTAATAATCAAGAAAGTGATTTTTGAATTGGAGTTTAAAATGGATGAATTTTCGGTTCAAATTTTATTTTTGGGTTTTTTATATATTAAATTAAATTCCTAAACAATAAAAACCGAAATATAGAGAGAGAAACAAATCAAATCAACCTAGAGAGAGAAAGCGAAGAAATTCTGGAAAGCCCCAATTTAAACCCTAAATTAAAAATGTAATGAAGCATAAATTTCCTAAAATCATCAAGAACTAAAAAACAAACGTCAGATCTTGAATCCAAATCAAAAGAAGTGCTGATGCATTCAAAACATGAATCTAGGGCATGTACATTTCGCATGCCAAGGCGTTTCGAATCGTTCTAGAAGATGATCAAATACAATTCAGAAACTTACAAATTTGATAAAGAGATCCAGATCTGACGACTTCCAGAATGCCTCCTGTGTCCTTCCTGGCCAATTGCTTGGGAGAGCCTCCAAAAGTGATTTTCACTTTTCCAGACCTCCATTTAAAGATCCAACCGTCTGGATTGTAGAGGGGGAAAAGACGAACCTACCCTCAAAATTTCAGCCCAATCGGACATGTAGATCTCAAGATATCAAGGTTTTAGTGAGAAAAAATCTGAGCCGTTGGATTTATTTATCTCTCCTCCAATAAGCTTGGAAATGGCGCGTTTTGATTGGCTAGCATGATTATTTCTTGTTTTCCGCTTTCTCGGATCACGCCCTGACACGTTGTTGTGCGCGTCCGCCCGCAATCATTGGCAAGTGATTTCGTCATTTGAACGGCTAGGAATTCTCCACGTCACCCTGAAATAATAAAAACAAAAGAAAAGGACAAAAGGTCTTTTTTAAAAAAATATATATATATTTTTATTCTCTTAGCCGTAATCTTTGACCATTCTTCTCTCTTTTATTTTAAATCATAAGCCGCTATTCTTCTCTCTCTTCTCTCTTTAAATATTTTAAATCATAGCCACTTATGTTGACTATTCTTCTCTCTTTTATATATTTTAAATCATAGCCGCTTATGTTGACTATTCTTCTCTCTCTCTTCTCTCTATTTATTATATAATAATAACCACTCATTCTCTCTCTCTCTTTATTCTTATTTAAATAAATATATCCATTTATTCGCCCGGGCGAATGACGTGGATACTCCTTAGTAAATATTTAAATATATTATAAATGCCAAATAAATAATATATGTGTTATTTAAATATGTAAAAATCATTTCTTGGCTATATAATGGTCAAAAAATTATATAAAAATATGGAAAATTCCAGAAAAAATCATGGAAACACTTACCAACCTTTAGCCAAGTATATAAAACCCTGTAAAAAATATTTCTTCACTGA
Source organism: Wolffia australiana (assembly GCF_029677425.1). Taxonomy (NCBI): domain Eukaryota; kingdom Viridiplantae; phylum Streptophyta; class Magnoliopsida; order Alismatales; family Araceae; genus Wolffia; species Wolffia australiana. The sequence continues at coordinate 8,541,027 of NC_135845.1, forward strand.
AATGAAGTTAAATTCCATAAAAAATGATAAAAAATCAGAATTAATAATAAAATGAAAGGTTAAATGATCTATCTTTATTTTAATATGATAACATGGAAATATAGTCATTAAAAAACATAAATATAATATAAAATTCATTAATTAATCATGTTAATTTGCAAGTTATCATGTATCATTTGAATAGAAATATTTAGAACACATGCTTAAAGATTAGTGATCTCTGTATTATGATCTCATGATAAGTCACTAAGTCCGATTATGTATTCATGGACTTCATTATAAGCATCACACGTGCACTATAATGAATATGTTGTATTAATGAACATAGAACGATATTACGAATGTGTGATTGGCTTGCCGACCACATATAACTTTTTCCATCACAAATGACTTCAGAGGTACCTCTACTCACTTTATCCTTTGATCATTTTCTCACAATGCAATGAGTTCATACTTTTTTGTGAAAGAAGTAGTACTTATCATGATCATGATCCTTATCATCCACATCAAGAGTCATATGGGCAAAATCATTTTAGTTCTGCTCCTCCAGATAGAAATTGTATTTTATCTACATATTTTTTTTATGAAAATCATTATGATCGTAGCAACATGATTTATTTCAAATTAGAATTTCTCGGCTAGATGATTCTCCAGAAAATGACCAATTTTTAAGATTTTTTTTCAGAGGCATTTAGAGAACATTAAGTATGAATGTCTTTTGTTAATGTAGTCTCTTCAAATTTTTGTTAGCAATGTATATCCTGAATATAATGATTTATGTATAAGAGGTGCAAACTTTTCAAAATTCTCAGATGATATGTAAAGTATAAGTTCTTTTTAGCAAGATGTTTTGATGAATGCAGCCACTCAGAGAAATTTTATTTTGAACAAAACTTGGAGATAATAAATAATCAAATTCTAGAAATTATTGATGATTATAATGCTGAAATGAAATTACACAAAAACAAAACAGATTATAGTTTTACTAAATGCATGCAAATTGGTTCTTGTTTCAGTTACAATTGTGAAGATGGTAAATGTCAGGAGAAAGAGGATAATTTCATTCACTTTGACCAAGGTCAAAGTGAAATGGAACATGCCAGGGCATTAAGCAAACATCAATATCATCAGTGGTCTAAGGTATTCATATCAACAGAGAGTTCAACATCCCCACAATCAACCATCTTCATCTTCTTGTCATTTTTAAAAAGAACCAGCTTCTAATTCGGACGATTTGATTTTGTGGATGATTCAGGGGCAGCGAAAGATGATGTTGGAGGTGATGAAGAGGCTTGATCGATTGGAAAATGATAGCATGAAATCTTTCAAAAGCCATGATTAATGGAATGGAAAGGGAAGTCATCAAACTTTTAGTATTTCTGATTCGTATCCAAGAATATGAAGATAAAAAATGCTCCAGTATTGCGAAGGACATAAAATACTCAAGAATTTGACGATGACACTCCAATGGTAGTTGTAGAGAGGAATCCCAATTACTTGTTCCGTGCCATCAATCTTATATTATATATTGATTTTTCCAGATATCTTTCTATAGAAGATATCTAGTCGACTGTTCAAGTGGTTGAATGTTAACTCGAGGTCCTGACTCCATTATTATTATTGAATTTAGCTTTCCAATGAGTGGATCTCCTTCAGGCATTGCACCTTCTAATTGATATCATCATATTCATTCTTGTTCTACCATCTAAAAGGGGGTGAATTAGGTCCTTTAAAATTATTCACTCTAATCTAGCTAACTATGTGAAATACACTCCACATATCTAGGGAATGATGTAGCGTATATGGAAGACTCAGTAATTACTTCTATATAGCTTAATCTAGTCCTTAATGATGTATGGGGTATCCAGGCCGAGGAAATGATAAGCCCTAATCAACTTTGTGTGAATGCTCCAAGAAGAACACTTGGAAATGAGGCTTAAAAAGGATAACCATAAAGTAATATGTTCTTGAAACTCCATTGTCCTTGGCTCTCAAAATTTTCCTAGGGAAATGGTGCTTGACCTCCTTTGACTCGGGCCTCAAAGCCTTCTCTTCTTCAACCCCCATAGTCTTTAGCTTGTTTACCCCCAAAGTCTACTAGGATACACTTAAAATTTTATATATTTAGTTAGAATCCAAATACTCACATATATGAAGATAATTTATATGAATATATTTTCAATAATATTAAATGATAAATAATCATGTGAGTTATTTCAATGATTATTCTCCAAATAAATAATCATAGAAATATTCAATAAATTATACTAAGATGGTTCAATGTGCCTTGCTTTTTTCTATCTCCTATCTTCACTTATTTTTATCTCTACATCATCATGTATGTTAATGTAGATTTAAGCTTTCTCATAATCAAACTCACCATCAGTTTAAGGTGTGTGGAGATTAATATTCCTTATTTGAAATATCATTGGAGGGCTTCTGGATATTTTCCTCCTCTTGCACATAAATTTCAAAATATTCCACAAAAAATATAAATAAAATATCCAAAAATCAGGAATAACCTGAAGAATAAGAATGAGTTTATTTCATGATATTTTTTGAGTGAATTTCCCATAAAATTGTCTTTCCAGTTGTCTATTTCTTTTTATATCTGATTTTAAAATGCTTTATTTTTTCCATTTAACTTCTTCAATTCTAAACCAAATGTCACGATTCCATATTATATGGAGTTTATGAATTTTATAAATAAAATTTATTCAAGAAACATAAAAAAGTGATTTCCAGAAATCTGCAAAATGATGATCTTCCTACCAAGGTCAATTACATTGCAAATCATACGACAGTTCATAACTTCATCAAACCTTCATCAAATGACAAAGTTGCTATTGATTTTAATGAATGTTGTCAGTAACATATATATTAAAATTTCTTTGCTAATTTCTTTGATAATCTGAAATCTTCAAATAATGATCTTTACACCATGCTCGCTGGTGGCATGAATTCTGGGCACACTCTTTTTCTCCGTCGTGCACCAAAAAACATGCACCAAAAAACATTATTTGAAGATGATTTTAAATATATATTTTTAAGATGATTTTAAACATGCACCAACTCCTGTGAACCTGCACCAAAAAACATGATTTTAAATCCTATGGATCAGGGATGATGTTAAAAAAAAGTGGTGTTGAAATATGTCTAAAAATAGCTTCTAAATTCTACTCTCACCAAAAGGGGAAGAGATGAAAGTAAGAAAATTAGGGCTTGATCTGCCTATATGGATTTCAAAATTGAAAGGGGCAAGTTTTTAATTTTACCAAAACTAATGGTAAAATGCATTGAATATGAAATAGAAAAATAAGACACAATACCTCCTCCTATTTTTAATGGACAGAATTACAACTTTGCTATTCACTTCAAATCCATAAAGTTAAATCTAATAAGTTCATTTCCTGAGTTCAACATAAACAAATCATAAATAATTTATTTTCTACATCTGAAATCATTTAATTCAAAATATCAAAAATGTTTTAGTTTTATTGATCTATATTTTACTTCTTATTTTAAAAAGTAATCCATTAATTCAGATATAATTATCTACGGTGGGTAGAGAAGTCCATGTTGGCCATGATGTTTCACGGACCAAATGGTATCTAATTTGCATAAACAATTTACCAGTGACATAGAACCTGGTTATCAGTGTTTCTTGAAAAACTTGAGGCCTAACTCGATGAATTTTTCACGTTGACCAGATGGTCAAACATCACATATCTTTCTATACATGAGTGTAGTTATCCAGTGCAAGTGTGAGTTGCATAGTTTGAATCATATACAGTTACTTATCTTCATACACATAATTAATGATATAAATAAAGTTGTCTGAATAATGTAAATGTATTTGTTGGGAATTCACTTTGCATAAATCAACTTTGAATATTCATCAAAACACATACTTAGGAATTTTAATAAAACATACTAACCCTTAATCTTGATGTTCTAGAGTTTATTTCCAAGTTCTCCAAATGGGAGGTAGAGATATTGCCGACCCACTGAGCTTGGACTGCCTCTCGAGGAGGAGGCCCTCCTTGTGGGAGAAACCAGAGGAGTACTGTACAATGGTGACTGATCCAAGATAATTTTTGGGATAATCCTGATTATGATATAATATTTTTGCATCGATATTGCCGTTAGTACATTGTGACAGCTTAGTAGTTAAGATTATGAATTATATCTAGCTTGTGCAAAAATCTTGAAATCGAAACATTGTCCTCTTTTAATATTGTCTTGATGTTATATTCGTATGATCCAAATTATTATCTCATTCTTATATTCCTTTTATCATCTTCATTTATTATTTTATCTCTGAATCATAATATTCATTCCATTCTCTTCTATTCTCCCTGTCTCTATCCTATCTATCTTCTTTTTTTATCTCTTAGTGCCTTATTAATATCTTCTTATTATATTCCCACTACCTTCTCAACCCATTCTTATTATCTTCTTATTTTAGTAATTATTTCCTTCAAATATTCTCCAAACCTTATAATTAATTTTAAATACCTATATAATATCATATTAATATAACATCGCTACCTTCTTAATATTTTGCTACTATCTATTTTAATCAATCCATTCTTAGTTTTTGTTACTATCTTATGATTATGTCCATTTCTTATATTTTTCCCTTATTGTGTTCATAATTTCTTATACCATTTTAACTCTTGTTTAATTATCTTCTTATTATTTTCATATCTAACTATTAATATTATGCTACACTTATTATATTTCTGATGTTGTTATCATATTCTACCAACCCTCTTACTTTTTCTTACGCTTATTATATTCTAATTCTAATTCTTCATTCCAAATCATGATCTTACTAACCATCCCATGTGGATAAGTCTTCATTCATTGCTATTCACATGAGTGAACACCTTGAAATTTTGTTATGGATATTTTCTTTTGAATGGATTGAGATTAATGATATTGTGATGAATAAATAATTATGGTCTGGATTTTTCTATAGCTTTATAACCATGTATCTATCCATATTCTTTATCTCTGAATCTACCTCCATATTTATCTACCTCTCCATGTCTACATTATAACCCTAAAACCCAACAAAAGTCTTTCATTTACCTCACTTGTCAAAAAAATTGAATGATGTTTTACTGTCTTCTAATCTTAATCAACACATAGTATTTCCTTACACTTGAAGTAAATCCCATGGAGTAAATATTAATGAATACATCTAGCTTAGATCCACTTTACAACCAGTAGGTGTGGCACTCTGCTGGTTACATCAGCAAATCTATTCAGATTAGGAAGATTTTTTTCTGGTTCAATAAAATATTTTACCCTAAATTCATCCTCACGTTACAAGCTAAAATGTAACTGATCAATAACATAAAATAACGTAAAATTTCAAAATATAAATAGATGCATGAAAAAATGAAAAATTCTAGAGATCATGCACTTGGGTGATGAAACTAAACATATCCGCTATTCCCAAACTATCATACCGAAACTCCAATCAGAAAAATAAAATTGAGATTAGATTATCAACAAAATACAAAAGGAACATCGTTACTGTTAAACTGGTATTTTGTAAAGTTCATGCACTTTGGATCATAATATAAAAACATGACTATTGAACCTCTTTCACGCTCATGTCACATCGATGTTAATGGGAGAAAAATTGCAAAATCTGATCCAATTTATCGTAATCAAGTAGTTAACATATTTATAAATAACAAATTTCCAGAAAATGGCAACAAAATATTTTGTGTAGAGATGCTTCCATTTTCCAGTTTGACCCGATCGATTTGTTCGTAGAGCTAATTCGTTTCCCCTCTAATTGTATTCCTATAACTAATTAAATTTAATTTCTATACATGAAACCTATTGGCTAATTACATTTAATATTAATGGTGTGCCTTATTTCTTTTTGACATTTTTGAAATAATAATTTTCTTTGGCACTACGAGCCGCTACAAGCCCGGATCTCGTGCGTGGTAGTTGGAGATAATTTCAATTAAATCCTCGTAGAAATACAATATACTCTAAATAACCTTCCGCGTGATAATAGCTAACGCCTATAGTTCACTTTGGAGGAAGTCATAAGCCCAATAATACAAATAAACCAATGAAATGGGGTTTTGTGGTATTTACATTTTAAATATCACCTCGTAGAATACAAAATACCCTCGAGGACCTTTTCCGTTACAGTAACTAAAGCAGATATTTCGCTCGAAGTGGGATGGTAGAAATAAAAAAATTGTAGGGGCTTAGATGTTACATATAATTTTCAAACATACAAATTTCAAATAGCACCTTGCAGAAAACAGAATACCTGAACAACCTTTTCTGTTGTGCCCTTCCGAGGCGAGAAGTCGGATAAGAATCAAATAAAATAAATAGTAGGGGCTTCAGAGGGATATCGAACCCTCGGATCACTTATTTAGCTAGAGCAAGTACAGCATAAAGGTTATGAATGCAATAAACTGAAATATAATGGCTCATATGTCATTTAAATTTCGAATAAAGATGGAAATTACTCTGGAAAACGTTTTCCGTGATCGTAGCCAAAATGAATACTATAAAACAAATATAGGGGCTTATGCGGTATACAGAATTTTAATCGTATTTATTCAAAGAAGGCCTTGTATAATGTAAAATAAACCCAATACACAACTTTTAGTCATTCAAACTTGAAATAGTGCCTTCTAGAGTGCGTCATACACCGAATAATCTTTCTTCAGGAGGGAGAAAATACAATAAAGTAGAATATAAGGGCTCAAGAGGTTTATATATTTTTTAAATCATTCAAATTTCAAATGACTCCTTAAGGAACAAAAATACTCTAAAAAGCCTTTTTCCTGATAATTCCCTTGGGAAGTACAATAATACGGAATATAGGGGCTCAAGAGTTATATATAATTTTAAATCATTCGAATTTCAAATAACTCCTTAAAAAAGAATCAAAATAGTCCGAAAAGCCTTTCCCCTGAGATTTCCGTTGGGAGTACAATAAAACCGAATATAGGGGCTCAGGAGTTATGAATAGATTTAAATCTTTCAAATTTAAAATAGCTCCTTAAAGAATAGAAATAATCTAAAAAACCTTTTCCCTGATACTTCCCTTGGGAAGTACAATAAAACAGAATGCAGGGGCTAAGGAGATACATATAGTTTTAAATCATTCAAATTTCAAATAGCTCCTTAAAGAACGGAAACGGTCTAAAACGCTATCCTTTTCCTCTGAGATTTCCATTGGAAAGTACAATATAACATAATACAGGGGCTTAAGAGGAATATCTATAATTTTAAATCATTCAAATTTCAAATAATTCCTTGAAGAACCGAAATAGTCTAAAACACCTTTTCTCCTGAGATTTCCATGAGGAAGTACAATAAAACGAAATATAGGGGCTCAAGACTAATTTGTAGTTTTTAATCATTCAAAATTTGAAATAATTCCTTAAAGAACAGAAATAGTCACCATCCTTTTCCTCTGAGATTTCCATTGGGAAGTACATTAAAACATGACACAGGGAGGGGCTCAGGAGTAATATATAGTTTTAACTCATTCATATTTTGAAATAATTCCTTAAAGAACAGAAATAGTCGAAACGCCTTTTTCTCTGAATACCACCGGGAAGTACAATAAAACGAAATACAGGGGCTCAAGACAAATTTGTAGTTTTAAATCATTGAAATATTTCAAATAACTCCTTGAAGAACAGAAATAATATAAAACGCCTTTTCCCCTGAGATTTCAATTGGCAAATATAATAAAACGGAATACAGGGGCGCAGGAGGTATATATAGTTTTTAATCGTTCAAATTCAGAGAAAAGGATGTCCCTCCCTATCGTCTCTCTCTCTCTCTCGGTCTTTGGTTTTGTATTTTCTCCGCTCCCTCTTCTCCTCCCCGCCAAATCCAGGCGATCTTCGAGGAGATTTGGGGGCTTCTAGGGTTTGAGCGAGGCGCGCCGAAGTGAAGATTTGTGCTGATCTACGGATCGAGGAAGGCTGCTCGCGATCTTCGGACACGAGGTTCGGAGAATTGTACTTTTTTTCTCTCGAGGAGCCAATTTTTTGCTTTCGCGGCTCGAATTTGTCCGGAATTCGACACGAAGGGTGTTTTTTCGGCGGAGATCTGATCGGAACTCGGCTTCTGCGGGGTCTGGCTGAGGGAGGAGTGCCAGGATTTTCGGATCTGGTGAGTGATTTACTTCGGTGTGCGATGTGGTTGGTGTGTTTCGGTGAGATGCGGGAGAGAGGATTTGGATTCTCGCCTTTTTGGACCTTAATTACGTCATTAGATTGTAGAACTGTTTCGCATTTCGGGTTGTTGTGGTGGATTGCTCTTGTTCTTCTCGCTTCTTCTTGTTTCCCCTCAAATCTCGCCGTTAGTCTATCTGTGTGAAAAATTTTCGGCTCCAAATCGCGTCTGATTTCAGTGATCCTCTGAATTTCTGTCATTCTTTGATTTCTTGTTGCGTTCTTTATGTTTTCTTTGATTCGGAGAGTTACTCATGTTTTTTACTAATTATTTATCTCGATTGATTTTTATCCGATGTGTTGGAAGATTGGCCTCTTGTAATTCTTTTAAAAATCTTTGGTCCTTTTCTTCTTTTCCTGAAACCTTCAGGAAACCTTCATAAAAGTGACGATTATTATGGACTTTTGGGATAATATTTATGTATGTACCTTCATCTTATTGAGTAGAGATATCCGAATATTTTTAAATTAGAATCAAGAAAGAAAATCTTCATTTTGAGAAAAACTTAACCAAGGTTTATAGTGTCTAAGGAAAAAGAAATGACTCAAATTCAATTACATTGGTTTTTTTAAAAAAAATTATCCGAATTTGCAAAGTGTGTATCTTTGCCTTCAGTGTTGATCTACGCGTGTTTTCACTTTTCGGCATTGTTAAGTTAGATATACCCGCTTGTTTGGAGCAATTCAATTTTTTTTTTCCATTTCAAGAAATACTATCACAGGGCTCTAGCTTTCAGGTTTTTAAACATGGTTTGTAATTATTTTCAGCAAGAGTGACTTCTCATGGCTCCTACACGAAAACCAAGGGTCATACACCCGCGCTTTAAACGAGCGGAAGATTCACCCGAGAAGGATGGCCACAATTCAAATAAAAGCAAGACGAAAGTAGGTTTTCTTTTTTTAGGTCCATTTTTCTTCGGTTATTCATTTTTTTTCTTTTTCCATAATCTGGCGGCGTTACTGAAATTACTAAACATTGTTCCCTTGGATTTCGACTGTACCTCCCGTTCGGCCTTTCGTTGCCCTGTTTTTATGGGGCATAGGCACATACAAGTCTCATGTGGATCTCTTTGCAGTCTTTTTTTTCTTTTCTTTTTTTTTTTTCAAAAATCTGGTCATATTTTGTTTAGCGTACAAAAGGATATCTAGCATACATAAGCACATAGAGATCTTTATGTAAACCGTAAATGATATACATGTAGATCTCTATGCGCTTGTCATTGTTTAGATAATATTTATGGTGCAAAAAGGCGCATGAAGATCCATAGGTATATCATTTATGTAAAATATATGGTCTATAAAACTCTCTTAGATTGACTTTAGTTCCCTATTAAAGGATATTTTGACATGATATTTCCCTTCAAATACTCATAGCTATACAGAAAGTATCTTAATTTTGGCGCAGTCTGGCGACCAAATATGACACCAAACCATTTTTTTTGAAACATGAATGGGACAATCTCCTGACGAATTGGTGACCTTCCCAGTATAGTCCCCCTCGGCCAATCCAAAAAATAGGACCAAGCCCCCCTTTCTCCAACCATCACCTGGGGAAATCATGCCGCCTTGAGTCCTTCCAACTCATGTACGACCCCATTGGTAGAAGCCACCCTGCCCTTTAATAACACTTGTTTCAATGCAATCAGATGGCCCACAGCGCCGCAGGTTCTGGATTGAGCCCCAGAACGCCTCTTCAAAAGTCACATCCACCCTTGATATCCCCTGGCTGGCCTAAATCATGCGAGCAAAAGGGCATTCGAAAAATAGATGTTGTCAATCGTCTTCCCCTCTTGAACATAACAGCAAGTCTTTTTGCTGCACATGAATCTACATGTCCGTATGATTGTCAGGTCCCCTTCTCGCCACTCTCAGATCCTCGCGTATGCCCTACAGACCGAAAGAGGGCCATTTACCCATATCCAACCATCTTGTTCCCTGCCTGTTGGCCTTAACTGGACCAGGGGCTGCTGCATGTCCAGGAATTATACAACCCTCTGGTCGGATAGGGTACCGTGTAAGATGGGGTTCCATGATCCATCCCAACAGTCCATGTTTCACCAAACTAAATATTTTGAACTTAATTATCTTTTTCTACTCTGTTTATCTGTGTTTTGGATGCTCATAATCCATAATGCTATCCTCATGCAGACGTATAGTTCAGTTGCCCAAAGCATTAACTTGTGGGAATCAAAAATTTATTGCTTAGTTTAATTTTGTGTGAGAAGTTGCGGATGGATTTTCCCTTGTCAAAACTGTGTCCATTTTCTGTAAAAGTAAAATTAGCTTATTAATCTTATGCGGGAGCTATCACGCTGCTCAGTTAATCTGACAGATTTTCTCCTTTTGGTTGCACTATTTGATTGTTATCTCATTATTATGCAGAAAAGAAAGCTTTCTGACATGCTGGGTTCCCAATGGAGTAAGGAGGAGCTTGAGCGCTTCTATACAGCATACAGAAAACATGGAAAAGATTGGAAAAAGGTTTAAAGTCTGTTTCCTGGATTTTAAGTTGTCTTGAGACTAGGCCATTATCCAATTAATGAGACCTGTTATTGCTGGAACTTTACATTGATGTGCAACCTTATGAAAATAGTTTTCTTATTGTTGATTTTTTCATGTCTATCTTATTCTAATTTTATCCGTGATCCAAATTATTAGGTTGCGGGTTCAATACGAAACAGAACCGTCGAAATGGTGGAGGCACTCTTTAACATGAATCGGGTAAAGTAATATATTTTATTTCTTAGTTGTTGATCTCACTCTCTTTTATCTTGCACTGTGAATGAGATTTGGTCTTAGATCTATGCTTATTCCCCACTTCAAGATTTTACTGTAATTTTTGTTTTTCATTGGCAGATTTTTCTCATTGGTTTGTAATTCTGGGGTTCATTTTTCTCTTTTTAAAATTTTCACATACTTTTCTAACTGTCATCATTTTTTCCATACTAGTGTCCCTTAGTTCATGGTTTCACCTTTTATCTTGATCATTCGAATTCCACTGAATTTCAGGCATACCTGTCTTTACCGGAAGGGACAGCCACTGTAGCTGGGTTAACTGCTATGATGACTGATCATTACAACATCCTGGTAAGATCTTTGGACCGTTCTTCTGGTATTTTTTGCGATGATCCATTTCAATTCTGGCTGATGAATTTTTTCAAAGATTATATAGCTACTCTCTGCCTACACTATGATGTTCACGATCAGTAGATCTCTTTATATCTGATCAGTAACTAATTTTGAGAGCCTAAATGGATCTTCTGCTATGGATTTCGATGGTTTTACTTTCTCATTTTTTTACTGCCCTCATGAACAGAGGGCTACACATATTTCAAGGGGAAGGGGATAATATCAGTGAGGAATGACCTACGTGCCCCTAAAGGGTCCTAGAGTGCCAAAGATAACACCTGGGGGTTTTTAGGATCTTATAGTTGGAGATGTGTAGAAATCTGATGTCAATGGCATTTCGTATAGAAAAATATGGAAACTGTCAAAATATTCAGGTACGGTTGATTGGGACAAGGGAAACAACTCGTTGACAGAGAAAGAGATGAGAGGGAGGGAACGGGATAGAAAGGAAAAATGTGGATAGAGCAGCAATCACGAAGGTTGAGCTTCCCCCTTTCCTGGATTGCAGGCCTGCTCCTGCTTCCCAGTCTACAGTTGCAGTCTGCAACTGATTCTTGAAGTCAAGTATTCGATACCCCTCCTGGCTTGTGCTTGATTTATACCCTCCCGGTTCTTCTCATTGGTCGAGCCTTCTTTTTCGTTTTTGGTAATTCTTGGAAAAGAAGCGACTCGTATCAAAATCTCATCTGGGTTTCTCCGTTGAAAATCCATTCTGCTGTTGAAATCTCAGGTGAGAGAAGTGTGATATTCAGATGAAAACTTGATTTTCCTGTGGACTTACCTGTTGTATCAGTTTCTTATCGTCTACATACTTCTTCATTGTTCTTTAAGAGCTGCAGACCAAGCTTAACCCTATCCTTCTGTCTATCTGCTGCTTAAGGTTACAACGGATTCTTGATTCATAGTTCATCATTTTTTATGTTCATTCTTATGATTTTTCATTTATCTGAAGCATAGGGTTTATCGTTTGCAATTAAGGTATTTAGGGCTTCGGATTGTTGTATTTTCTAAGCTTGTAGGGCACTTCATAGGATAACAAGACCATTTTTGAAGCTTCTCCAGGTTTTGTTCCGATATTTTCTTTGCTTCTACTTTTTGTTCGACAGATAAACTGCTTTGTGTAGAGCATCTTTGCTCCTCCATTGAAGATTACTGAACTTTTTTAAAAAATGGTCTCAGACAATTGGTTTCACCAAGTTTAGGATGAAGAGTAGTGTTATTTTGGTTTTCCATTATTTTCAGTTTCTAGAGTTATGCTTTAGGGAAACCCTGTCGGTATCCCCATAGTGTCGATATGACTTGTGTTGCCACAGTGAGATTGTATACCTGGTGACGAAAATAGCAAATTGAAGAGTTGTGCCATCTGCTTTTGCTTCCTAGTGCACTCTCCGCAATAGAAAGCACCTGGCTTCTTATCGCTGAATTATTTGAAGTCGTTTCTTGTTCAAATTCAAAGTGCCTGGATGCATGTAGTTTTTTTTTGCAAAAAGATTTGTCTTGCTCCTTATTTCATCACTCTCAACAGGAGCTTTTTTCTTCATGCTGAGACGCTACATTTTAATTGTGGTTGATTTCTCATTACTTATGCGATGGAGATACACCTGTTGCTTTTTTGATTAAAATTCTTCTAAGACTTATTATGATTAACAGAAAAATTATGCAGTTAAAGTTTCCAATGTGTTTTTGTTAAGTTACTGTAAATTGTATGTTATTTAGGTTGCATGTTCGAAAGTGAACTATCTTTTATGGTTGAATCACTGACAGTTTTTTGAACGGAATATCTTTGTAGGAGGGTACTGACAGTGACGATGATAGCAATGAACCACAGACATCAAGCAAGCCTCAGAAACGCCTCCGGGGAAAATTTCCTCCGGTTAAAGGAACATCAAATTTACCTCCGGATTTCTCTCCATATCAATCAACGACGGCAAATTATGGATGCCTGTCTCTATTAAAGAAAAAGCGGTCAGGAGGTAACTCAACTGTTTTAGGTGAGTCGTTTACTTTAGACCTGGATCAGATGATTGGCCTCTTACGTTTATCAAATATCTGGAAGTCCACGATAAATCGTACTAATCCTCTGCCAACAAGTCGCTTGTCCTCTCGATGATTTGAAAATATGACTGGCAAAAGGATCCCAATTCCTGTCTATTTCTTTGCAGAATATTAACAAATAATACAAAATATTCATGTTTTCTTGGGGTGGTCAACGGCTCTTCTGTTCTATCATATATAAGGTTTTAATTCATCGAATGGAAAGGGTTTCGAACATTTTATTACTGAAGGGTTGGGAAGATATGTTAAGATAAAAGTTGTGGATATGACTTCATCTTGGCAAGCATTACAAAAGTCAGATTTAGTGATTTTCTCTTCCACTGTGTAATTGTCAATTCTCCAGCCACGAGAGTTTTTGGGTAATTTCAAACTTAATGTATGATCTTTGATTTTGTACTTCGACTATAGTCTTCAAATACGAATCAGAACATTCATCAATAATTGTAAATAATCTGTCCTGAATTTACTACCTGGCTGTTGCAAAATATTTGACATTTGGTTCTCAATGATATGTGTTATGCTATTTGTATTTGAGATTCCCTATTGAAATTAATTTCTCTTGCTCTTTAATTGATGCAATGTATTTGTTTTGCCCAGATATTCTTCTAAGCTGAGATCAGATATTGCATTATTTGACTTGCAGTTGAAGTTGGATAGCCTCAAATGATAACTAATAAATGTTTCCATTCAGGAAATAAACCTCGAGCTGTTGGGAAAAGAACCCCGCGCTTTCCTGTTCCATGTACATACGACAGAGAAGGTACAAACTTAGTCTCCACTCCTCGCAAGTTGGTCAAACCGGAGAGAGATGCGTATGAAGATGGTGTCCATGTGGCGGCATTAGCTTTGGCGGAGGCATCTCAAAGAGCAGGCTCACCTCAAGTGTCCAGGACCCCACTCAAAGCAGAGCAAACTAAACCATCTCCAGTACACAGCGGTGAAAGGAAGGTTAAACATAAAGAGCTCTTGATTCTTTCTCATAATTATTGGCATACTTTTCAAATCTCAATTTCTTTCTAATCGTCTGTATCTTTCTAGATGGATGGGCATTGGAAGAATGATTATTGTTCTGAGGGCAGTTTAGGAAGCGTTGAAGCGGAGACGGGCGGGTTTGCTGGTGAAATTGGATATCGTCATGATTCAGAGAGTGGGCATCCTTCTGAAATCAAGAAATTCAGAAAAGCAAAGGGATGTAACTCAACGGCTGTTGGTTTTGAAGATAATATTTTGGATGAGGATGTTCGAGAGGCTTGTAGTGGTACTGAGGAAGGACCAAGCAACAGAAGCTCAAAGGCTGAGATCGATTCAGAAGCTTCTGGACGTAAAGGTGGTACGAGGAAGAGAAATAGGCAGCTCTTCTCTGGAGGTTAGTCGTCACAAACTATCCTTGATCCACTGGTGATATTTCTGCAATCAACTGTCAAATGAAAAACTAAAAAATTCCCTCTTAGATTCGTATAATTGATAATCAGTTTAATGTGATTATGGATGACGTTTGGATCTTCAGGGAAGAGTCTGACATTGTGGTTGATCATTGATGCCATAGACCGTATTTTTTGCAATAATGAGCGCTTATATCCCCTGGAGTTAAAGATTAATTTGGACATCTTTTTTTTTCTAATATTGAATATGATTTTGACATCTAGTCATTCACATGGTGACTTTGAGATAGTTAAGTCATCTTTAATGACCGCGTGAAACCAATGAGCTATTATTTAATTACCCTACTTGTTAGATTCCAGGGTTAAAATGTCACTCCCTAATTTCTCAGGGGTTTGTGTAAAAAATGTAATAGTCTATTTGCCTATTTAAGGCAGATGGAACGTGAATGACATTGAGCAATTCCACTTTTTTTCTAGGGTTTATTCTCTGCTCCCAGGGTGGTGGGCTCCTCCCATAGCCCTGCCTGCATCTCATTCTCTTCTCCGATCAGCCAAGAGCTGACACTATTTAACTTCATCTAGTGCTGGAAACTGCAACTACTTATTGATTTTTGATTGGAGAATCCCTTGATTTATGTACTTTCCCGACTTTATTGGTCATGCTTTTTTAGAAAGTGGGATCGATTACCCACTGCCCAGGAGTTGTTTTAAATTCATTACGAAGGCTGTCCAATAATTCCTTTTAGATGCATCCATTTGATTATCATTTTTTATTGCAGACGAAAGTGCTGCATTGGATGCACTGCAGACTTTGGCAGACTTATCATTTAATATTTTGCTACCTGGCGCAGCTGTTGAATCTGGTATGAACTACAAAGGCAAAGTGAATCATTTAAGTTCTTCAATTTGAATTTGATTTGTGGGACTGGCGTCAATGACCTTTTTCATTGTCCACGTTTAATTTCTTTTCATGTCGTTACCTTTTAAGATTTATAATATTGGCCTCTTGTTGTTAACTAATCTAAGATCCCTGCTTGACTAATGATTCTCTCCTAATTTTATGTTTTCACAGTTACTAGGGTTTAGAAACATATGATCAAATGAAACGTAGGACTCAAAGATGATTAAACCTTGCCTTCATAGTTTTCTCTTTCTCTTCAGTTCTTGACCTCCTTTTGACAAATATAATCTAATCTCTTGCATTTTATGATATTATGTCAGAGTCATCTGTGCAGCCTAAAGATGCAAATGTTGCCGAAAAATCTGGTATAGCTGGCCTAAGTGCAAGAGAGAAAAAAGATAAGAGTAAATCTGCAAAAAAGAAGGTTGGGCCACTGTTAAGCACACGACGAGGAGCCAAGCAAAAAGAAGTATCCCCCGATGAAAAAAATCTTTCAGAAGTAAACAATCAACTGCCCGTCCGCAGATATCGGAAAAAGGTTAGAAGTTTCCTAATTATTACGTTTTCTAATAGCTCTCTTTTTTTACTGTCGTCAACCTTGCTAACTATTGTGCATTATTTTTCTTTCAGAATTTAAAAGACGAAGAAAGTGAAGGTATTGTTCCTGCGGAATCTCCGGTGCAAGAGGTGAAACATAAAACTTTTTTCAATTCTTTTGTTTCTATTCATCCCAGTTAGCTTTTACTATAACATATTTGTTGTGCCCGATTTTGATGCTTTTTAATTAGAAATTAATTCAGTGGATTGGTAAATTCCTAGTTCATCTTGTGGCTGACAAGACGCTATCTATTTTTATGAATTAAATTCCTAAATCAATGTTTTTTAATTACTTCCAGCCAAAAGCCGAAGAATTAAAGAAATCTGTGGGAAGAGGGAAAGGCGGGACTCATCTGACGAGTCAGAAACCAGGAAAGATGCTCAAACCTCAAGAACCAGCCTCCTCAGGCTCCGAAATATCACGGAAACCGACAGATGAGAAGGAATCTACTGCTCAAGTTCCAGGGGAAAACAAACGGATACATACCCTGAAACATACAAATCGACGGAAGGCTTTTCTGAAGACTGCTTTATCCCAGGGTGTGAAGCGTTCAGCAAGCGACGAAACTAGTGAAATTAAGGTAATATGCCGGTGGAATATATGTTTCACCTTTCAACTACACACACTCTTGTTTTTTAATTCTTTTTTTTTTTAATTTTTGACTCTTGGCTTGTTGCCTTGTAGGCAAGACTTTCGAACTGTTTGTCATCTCCTTTGCTGCGTCGATGGTGTATGTTCGAGTGGTTTTACAGTGCAATTGACTATCCGTGGTTCGCAAAAAGCGAGTTCGTCGAGTACTTGGATCACGTTGGACTTGGCCATATACCAAGACTGACTCGGGTCGAATGGGGTGTCATAAGGAGGTAACATATAATTGTTTGATTAAATAGTCTAATTATTGACTATTAAATGCCGGTGATTTCTGTGGGAACAGCTCGCTTGGTAAACCTCGGAGGTTGTCGGCGCAGTTTCTTCGAGAGGAAAGGGATAAGCTGGAGGAATACCGCGAGTCAGTGAGAGCGCATTATGCCGAGTTGCGCAGTGGCAGCAGGGAAGGACTTCCAACTGATTTGGCCCGGCCCTTGGCAGTAGGCCAGCGAGTCGTGGCTTGCCATCCAAAGACGAGAGAGATTCACGATGGGAGCATCTTGACTGTTGATCGGAACAGGTGCAGGGTTCAGTTTGATAGGCCCGAGCTGGGAGTTGAGTTCGTTATGGTTAGTATTTTTTCTGCGGCCATTAGATGCCCGCCGATTTCTACTTCTATCGAGCTTTTTCATGTTATTATTAGTATTAATTATCTTGATATTGCAAGTTTTATTCTTTGAACCTTTATCTTAATAAGAAGGTAAGTAAATAGAATGATCTCGGTTATGTATCTATGTAAGTAATACACTGGTTATTCTAATTTTTTTTCCCGAAAGATGACACTGGTTATTCTACTACTTTCCAGGATATTTCCAGTTTTATTCCTCTTGTCCTGATGAGAATCCGAGGGATGGAAATTGAATGATCTTGGTGATGTATACATTTATCTACCACGGATTATTCTCTCTTTTCCAGGATACTTATTATTAAACTTCTTTGATATTTGACTCTGTTATTCTTTTAGACTTTATAAGGACCCAATGACTTTGAAATTGAATTATCTAGGTTTTGTAACGATTGATGCAATAATGATTATTCTCTCTATTATGGGATATTTATTATGAACATTTTTCAGTGTATAGAGTTTTTATTCCTTGAATCTTAATAAGAACCCAATGACGTGGAAATCAAAATATCTCAGTTATGCATCTATTATGTACTACTGATTATTCTCGCCTTTTCCAGGATATTTATGTTTATTTTTGATTTCGAATAAAAAATGAGCTGTAATTTGATTGATATCGAGAGGAAATCTATTTTCCGTACAATTAGTTCTGTACTTTTCCAGGATATTTATTATCAACATTCTTCATTGTCTTTCGAGGATATTTATTTATTTATTTTTATTCCGAATCATCATGATAGCCTGAGGACTTAGAAATTTAATTATTTATTTACCACTGATTATTCTATTTTTCCAGGATATTGATTGCATGCCCTTGAATCCATCGGAAAACATGCCGGATGCTCTCAGGAAGAAGAGCCTCGTATTGGACAAAGTCTCGGAATCTTTCTACGAAGCGAGACAATTCTCGCAGGCACCGGACGGGAGATTAGGAGAGCCGACGAGGCTTTTTTCAAGTGAAAATTTGGACAACACCGAGGGAGTCTGCAGCACTGCGCCGCCCACTTACCCGATAAACACGCTAATCAAGCAGGCAAACGTCAGATTCCTCTTCCCTACTATTTGTTCATCTCTAATTTATAAAGAGAAAAAAAAAGATTCAAAATTTTTAAAATTTTTTTATTAACATATTCCTCCGTTTTACGCAGGGAGACACTATTGATGCCATTGCAGTGGCCAAAGCTGCAGCGAGTGAAGTGGCGGCGGCAGCCCAGCAGGCAATGTACGCTCAGCCCTGCACGCTGGCCCATATCCAAGCCCGAGAGGCTGACTTGAAAGCCCTTGCCGAGTTGACACGTGCCCTCGATAAGAAGGTATATCCCTATCGCGGGTCCCGCTTATTTCCATTTTTAAAAAAAAATAAAAAAATTAAATGTCTTTTTTCTGTGTAAATTACAGGAGGCGTTGTTGACAGAGCTGAGGAACATGAATGAGGAGGTGTCGACGAAGCAGAAGGACGGAGAGCCCATCAAAGAATTCGACCACTTCCGGAAGCAGTACGCCATGGTCCTGTTGCAGCTCAGAGACGCCAACGATCAGGAAAGTTGAAGATTTTATTTTATTTTATTTTCTAGTTTTTTCTTAATTTTTTTTTAAAATTCTCCCTTTTTTTTTTCTTCAGGTTGCCGGCGCGCTGGTGTTTCTTCGGCAGAGGAACACCTACTTGGGAAATGGGGTGAATGCCGGCTCTGGGGCAGGCGGCAACGGGGGGCAAATTGGTCATTCTACTTGTCCTGGGTTTCAGGAGCCGCCCGGGTCCCACATCCTGGACATCATCCAAGGATCAAGAAGGAAGGCGAGGGCACTGGTCGACGTCGCCACCAATGTACCACGGCGTGACCCAATTCATCTCCTCTTATGAAAATAAAAAAAAAAGTTTTCTAAGAATTTTTTCTTCTCTGATGAAAAAAGAAATAAGATGAAAAATCTACAGTTCCTTTTTTTTTAATTAAGAAATTATGGCCTTGGGGGTTCCTTTTCAGGCCATGCCCAGGGTGAAGAAAGGGGAAGATGCCTTCGACCGGATAGGAGAAGCCCTGGACGAGGCAAAACCTCCGGGGACATCCGGGACGTCCCCTGAGGATCACGTGAGGAGATCGGACGGCGATGCATGGGTCCCCGGCGATCTCATCTCATCCTGCGTGGCGGCACTGATCATGATTCAGGTGATGATGACGATGACGATGACGATGATGATGATGATGATGATGATGATGATGATGATGATGATGATGATGATGATGAAGATGATGATGATGATGATGATGATGATGATGATGATGACGACGACGATGATGATGATGATGAGGAGGACAATGATGATGATGATGATGATGATGATGATGATGATCTGTTTCTTGTGGGTTTTTTTTGATCTGATGATGATGATGATGATGATGATGATGACGATGATGATGATGACGACGACGACGATGATGATGATGATGACAACGATGATAATGATGATGATGATGATGACGATGATGACGATGATGATGATGATAATGATCTGTTTCTTGTGGGTTTTTTTTTATCTGATGATGGGTTTTTTTTTTCTTTTTTGGGTTTGCAGACGTGTGCGGAGAGGCAGGATCCGCCGGCTGACGTGGCGCAGATCCTGGACTCGGCGGTGTCCACGCTGGAGCCGTGCTGCCCCCAGAATCTTCCCATCTTCCGGGAGATCGAATCTTTCATGGGCATCGTCAAGAACCAGGTGCTGGCTAAGGTCCCCTCTCTCTCCTCCCTTCCCATCGCAGAGCTTCACTCCTAGCCTCCATCTCTCTCTCTTCCTGTATCTATCTGTATTTCTATTTCTCTCTCTATCCCTATCTTTATCCTTTTCTCTCTATCTCTATCCTTCTACTTCTATCTCCTTTTTCCTTATCTATCTCTCTATCTCTATCTTCATCTCATCTCTTCTTAAATAGTGTCATTTCTTTTCTAGAGAGAGAGGGAGGGATCAAATATTCATGTGAAATAAGAGGGGCTTTCCATCTGAAGGGGGTGGGGCCCCTGTTGCTGACGTGGGTATTGTGGATGTATGTATTAATATAATGGCTTTGGAGGTTATTCTGTTGAAGGGCTCTGCGTGGTCGTGGGGGCATATCTTGAAATTTGTGAAAAACAGGGTTTGTTTCAAAAATAGAAAACGCAGTTATAACTTTAAATAAATTTCAAAAATAAAAAAAGTACAGCCTTTAAGAAGCTGTTGTATTTTAAAACGTTTTTATTCCTACATAATTAACTAATTTATGTTTTTAACATTAAATTATTATTAAATCTCATGCCGCTTTTTTTACCTGAAAAAGTGCAAGATTTTTACAAGAAAAACGCGCAGGAAGAGTTTATTCGAGAATGTTATGGATAAATAAGTGTTTCCCATTTAGTGTGATATTTATTCAGTAGAGAAAAAGATACCAAATAATAAATTATTTCATATTGAAAAATAGATCTATTCAAAACCATATCCAGATATTTAAATTCTTGTTGCTTTCTATCTAATATCTCTCTCTCTAGCCTCTCATCTCTCCACATTATTGGGCCTTCTTATTTCGCCAATCTCTATCTCTCTCTCCTCTCTCTCTCCCTCAGATAGTAGGCACATTCTCTGTTACCTATCACTTTCCATCCAATATCTTTCCATCTCTCTCTCTAAGCCTCTCACCCCTCTCAACTATGGCGCACTTCTATATCTCTCTCCTCACTCTTTCTCAGTTTCAGGTGGCATTCTCATTCTCTATTATCTCACTTTCCAGCAAATATCTTTCCATCTCTCTCTCTACCTAAGCCTGTCCCCACTCTCTAGTATGGGGGCACTTCTTATTTCGCCAATCTGTCTCTAACTTCTCTCCGTTTCAGATGGTAGGCTCACTCTCAGATACCTCTCACTTTCCATGACATATCTTTCCATCTCTCTCTCCATCTAATCTTCACACCTCTCTTCACTATGGGGGCACTTCTTTTTTCCTCAATCCCCATCTCTCTCTCCTCTCTCTTTTTATCTGTTTCAGATGCCATGCTCATACTCTATTCACACTTTCCATGAAATATCTTTTCATCTCTCTCTCTTTCTCTCTATCTAAGCCTGTCGCCTCTCTCTACTATGGGGGCACTTCTTATTTCGCCAATCTCTATCTCTCTCTCTTCTCTATCTCTCTTTTCATCTGTTTCACATGCCATGCCCATAAGCTATTACCCCTCACTTTCCATCACAATATCTTTCCATCTCTCTCTCTATCTAATCCTGCCACATCTCTTTACCATGGAGGGCACTTCTTATTTCCTCAATCCCCATCTCTCTCTCCTCTCTCTATCTCTTTATCTTTTTCAGATACCATGCTCATACTCAATTACCTCTCACTTTCCATGAAATATCTTTCCATCTCTCTCTCTCTCTCTCTATCTAAACCTCTCACCTCTCTCTACTATGGGGGTGCTTCTTATTTCCCCAATCCCCATCTCTCTCTCCTCTCTCCTTTCTCTCTCTCTCTCTCTCTCTATCTTTTCGATATTCTCTCAGATCATCTGGTCCTCACGTCTTCCCAAGAGACCAGATAAGGGAGGAGCAGAGCTGGCGCTTTCTGACACGTGGCGGCCTCCTATTGGGTCTCTCCCCACCTTTCGTGTGGCCGGAGCTCTGCTGATGACCCTCCAGTGAAGATCAAGGGAAGAGTCTGTACAGAGAAGAAGAGAGAAGAAGAGAGAGAGAGTAATGGCGGCAGCGGCTTCTTCTCCTTCTTCGTCGTTGTGCGCCACGGCGGTGCAGCTCCAAAAGAGCAGCCTCGCCGCGCAGCCCGTCTCCCTCGCTGCCCGCCCTGGAAGAACCATCCAAAGGTTTGTGTTTTTCTTTTTCTTCTTTGATCTTCTCCGGGAAATGGGTCGATGAGTTTATCGAGATTTGTGGAGGTTTGTGTTTTTTTCTCTTCTTTGATCTTCTCCGGGAAATGGGTTGATGAATTTATCGAGATTTATGGAGGTTTGTGTTTCTTTCTCTTCTTTGATCTTCTCCGGGAAATGGGTTGATGAATTTATCGAGATTGACGGAAGTTTGTGTTTTTTTCTCCTCTTTGATCTTCTCTGGGAAATGGGTCGATGCATTATCGAGATTTATGGAAGTTTGTGTTTTTTCTCCTCTTTGATCTTCTCCGGGAAATGGGTTGATGAATTTGTTTCTCTCTGTTCTTTGATCTGCTCCGGGAAATGGGTTTATGAATTTTATCGAAATTTATGGAGGTTTTTGTTTCTCTCTCTTCTTTGATCTTCTCCGGGAAATGGGTTGATGAATATATCGAGATTTATGGGGGTTTGTGTTTCTTTCTCTTCTTCGATCTTCTTCGGAAAATGGATTGATGAATTTCTGAGGAACTGGGTTGAAGCATCGAGAGCTGTTCGATTTGTTCTTGGTTTACTCTTTTTTATATTTTTTGGAGATAGGATTTGAAATTTGCCTCGTTCATCTTTTGGAGTGGAAGGGAAGAATTTCTTAGGAAACGGGTTGAAGCATCGAGAGCTGTTCGATTTGTTCCTGGTTTAATACTTTCTCTGTTTTCGGTGATGGGATTTCGAATTTGGAAGAGTAGAATTTGACTCGTTTGCTTTCTGATGCTGGAACATTTTAATGCAGAAAAAGAAGTTGTCGGTCGCACTCTTTTTAATCGAACTGTTTTTCTTTCTGTTCATCATATCATGATAAAAAAGAATCCGCTTTTCATCCTGCGAGACTCGCCAGTTTGCAAGATGGATATATATAAAGAGAGATAAAAAGTGGAGAATGAGAAATAGATTAATAGATTGATCTGTACATAATAGAGTGAGATATATATAAAGCGAGTTCTCAGTCATATTTTCAATCAAAATCTTGCGGCTAGATATCATTTTATTTATTTATCAACGCTTTTAAATTGTTTAATTCCACAGGAGGAGGCTGCAAACCACGATCAGAGCTACTGCCCGCGTTGACAAATTCTCGAAGAATGACATCATCGTATCTCCATCAATTCTCTCTGCCAACTTTTCTAAACTCGGAGAGCAGGTCGATTTCTCATACATTAACTGATCTCATCATCATCAAAATCTGAAGAAAAAGTTAGGATCATCTGGAAACTATTTATGCTTGAAAGATTATCGGTATTTATAAGTCAATGCATAAAAATTATCCTCTTTCTTCATCCGTTTTCTCCATGATCTAAACACGAACTGTTCATCATCATCGTTTAAATCCGAAAGAAAAAGTTAAGACCATCTATTAACTATATATGCTTCAAATATTATTTTTGTTACAAGTTAACACATCAAAATTATCCTTTTCTGCATCTTTTTTCTCCATTATCCGTGCATGAACTGATCTCATCATCATTAAAATTTCAAGAAAAATTAGGATCATCTAGAAATTAAGTCAACGCAAGGTCTACATTGCTCAGCCTCAGAATTTAATCACCTTTTTTATCATTTCTAACAATGGATTTCCATAATTCAGGTGAAAGCTGTCGAGCTGGCGGGATGTGATTGGATCCACGTGGACGTCATGGACGGACGTTTCGTGCCGAACATCACCATTGGGCCTCTTGTGGTTGATGCCCTACGCCCAGTGACCGACCTTCCCTTGGACGTGCATTTGGTATTTATTCCCTTGGATTCTATGCATAATTAATTACCCGTTAAAACTAATATCGAATTATCTTCACATCAGACTAATTTTTTTACCTTTTTCCTGAAATGTTTGGATTTTTTTGTCAATTTTTTAACTGCAAAATTTTCTTTGCAGATGATTGTTGAGCCGGATCAGAGAATTCCTGACTTCATCAAAGCTGGAGCCGACATTGTCAGTGTCCACTGCGAGCAATCTTCAACCATCCATTTGCACCGATCTGTTAACCAGGCATGACCCTTAATCCTTTATCATAAAAAATATATTTCTCATGAATTTGCTCTAAATAATTATTTCTTAATGTTTAATCATTAGATTAAAAGCCTGGGAGCAAAAGCCGGGGTTGTGTTGAACCCTGCCACTCCTTTGAGCGCCATAGAATATGTTCTTGACGGTAAGCTTTCCATCCCAGATTGAAAAAAAAATTGGATGATTTTTCTAAATTTTGGGGACCGAACAGCGGTGGATCTTGTTCTGATCATGTCGGTGAACCCGGGTTTCGGGGGCCAGAGCTTCATCGAGAGCCAAGTGAAGAAGATTGCAGATTTGAGAAGATTATGCAACGAAAAGGTAGAATTTGGTATAAATAAAAACAAAAACTATGAGCTAATCATGAATTTTGATGTTATGGGGATGGGTTTGATCATCACAGGGAGTGAACCCATGGATTGAAGTGGACGGCGGCGTTGGCCCGGCGAATGCTTATAAGGTGCTTATTGAGAGAGAAGATATTTAAATTTTAAACCACAAGCGAAGAGCATTATAAAGCCTAAGTCTGATTTAATGTTTTTCTCATAAATTTTCAGGTTATTGAAGCTGGAGCGAACGCTCTCGTGGCTGGATCTGCTGTCTTTGGAGCTAAAGATTATGCGGAGGGTGAGCTCAAATTCTTGAGTTATTATCTAAATCTTGTTACCCAGAAAAGGAAACTTTCACTGAGCCGGAAGGAAAAGAAAATAAAAATTTAGAAAAACTTCATGGCTTTGGGCTTTTTTTGTAGCTATCAAGGGCATCAAGACCAGCAAGAGGCCCGTGGCTGTGCCAGCCTGATTCTTCCAGAAAATCCTCGAATGATTTCGGTTTCCACACTGGTATGTTTCTCTCTCTAAATTAGACTATCATTGTGCTCTTAGTATGTCTAAAAAATGAACAAATCTTGTTGTGTTTCTCACTCTAAATTATTTTGTTTTCATTCCATATTTGACCAAAGTTTTAATTTTTTTGTCTAAAATGATTATATACTGTTCATTTTTAGAGAAATGAAAGATAAGAAATTTGTGTGTATTTCTCTCTCTAAGTTAATCTGTTTCAAACCCATAATAGGCCAAAGTTTTGATTATTTCCTCAAAAAATGAACAAACCCTGTCCATTTTAGAAATAAAACACTAAAAATTTTGCTGCGTTTCTCTCTCTAAATTATTATTGCTTAAACCTCCAGCCATTGTATTGCGTTAGACCAAGATTTTTATCTTTTTTTTGTGTATACAAACGTTCAGGATCTGCGGCCGCATGAAGAAAAACACCATAGTTCGGTGGAGCTGTTCAATAACCAGGATAGGATCTTAAACTGGATCACTGGCTGTTCCTCGAGAAAAAACAATGCCAATATTTATCCGATATATTTTGGGGACATCATCTGTTTTACGGGCATATCTTTTATATATATAAAGATTCCATTTAATGTTCAAAATGCGCAAAATGGTGGATGTTTATGATCGACCCTGATCGACCAGTCCAAGTCCAAGTCAAGTAAATCCGATACGCAGAACCCAAGCTGGCTCATTCAAGGTGGTTGATCTAAATTTGGACCAGTCAATCGGCTCACTAAACCAAATTATAATTTTTTTCAAAATTTTCCTTTTTCATGAAGCCCATTAGATTATAAAAAGAAGTTGTATATTTTGTTTTTATCGAACCACTTTTCTTTCTAGTGACTAATCCAGTCGTCGGATCCTTCAAATGGGGTCTCTTGATGGTTGCCTGGGTTAGGGATCTGCAGTCGTCATCCATCGTCCAATGGCAATAACAACAGTTAATATTGACGAGTGGCGAGTGGCGTCAACATTGACATTGAAGCGGCGGGCAACAGTTGCTTTGGCGAGTGGCGAGTGGCGTCAACATTGATATTGACGAATTTTAGGGACTCCACCGACAGACGACGTTGATGCTGTGGTCATTATTTTAGCCACATTCCGCTCCATGTATAATGCAGGGACGCGGACGAGACGATTTTTTCGTCCCGTGACGAAAAAATTGTCCCGTCCAAGGATACCGGATGAATTTTGGGACGAAAATTCGTCGCAGGGACCACCGGACGGGACGGTTCTCGTCCCGTGGGACGGAAAAATCGTCCGTACTGAGGTCTCCGGACGATGGACGGACGAGTCTGGACGGAAAACCGCCGGAATCACATCCGACGGTTGAGATGTTGCCACGTGGCCTCGATATGACAATTTAGTCCCTGTATTTTAAGCTATATTAAAAATAATAAAATGTATTTTTCGTCTGGGACAAATTTTGGGATGAAAGTTCGTCTGGGGAGGACTGGATGGACGAAAAACCATCCCGAGATTATTGGACGGGACGGTTTTTTTGTCGGCGGACGAAAAACCTTCCCGTCTTCGTCCACGTCCGAGACGATCCGGAACTATAGCTCCATGATTCGGAGACGGATGGGATGACGATCCACTACCTGCTATATGTAACGTCCGTCCTATTCAGCCATCTGTCGTCCGTCATCCATTATTCGTAATGTCTGCTCTACGTCAGTTCTGTTTTGTCATCTGCCATCCATAACATCCATTTTGTTTCGTCGTCTGCCGTCCATATTGTCCATTCTATTTCGTCATCCGTAACGTCCGTTCTATTCTGTCATCCATAACGTATGTTCCACTCTGTCGTCTGCCGCCCATAGCGTCCATTCTATTTCGTCATACGTTGTCCGTCTGAGATAGCCTTTCTATTCCATTGTCCGTCATCCATAACGTCCGTCCTATTCCGTCATCATTTTTTTCCGAAACGTCTGTTAGACTCAGTTTTACGTCATTTGTTTACCTGAATTGTCTGTAAGGTTCCCGTGTGTCATCCGTCATCCATAACATCCGTCCTATTCCGTCATTCGTTTTCTCCAAATTGTCCGTAGGATTCCGTTTTACGTCATTCGTTTTTTCCGAATCGTCCGTAATATTCCGTTAAATGTCATCCGCCATCCATAACGTCCGTCCTATTCCGTCATTCGTTTTTTCCAAATTGTCCGTAGGATTCCGTTATACGACATCCGTCATCCATAACGTCCCGTTCTTTTCCGTCATCCATTTTCCGGAACGTCTGTCAGATTCCGTTTTATGTCGTTCGGTTTTTTCGAATCGACCGTAAGATTCCATTCTACGGCATCCGCCATCCATAACGTACGTCCTTTCCTGTCATTACAGTTCAGGGACGCGGACGGGACGATTTTTTCATCCTGGGATGAAAAAATCATCCCGTCCGAGGATATGGAAGAATTTCGGGACGAACATTCGTCCCGGAGACCACCGGACGGGACGGTTTTCGTTCCGTGGGACGAAAAAACCGTCCATCTGGAGGTCTAGGTCAATGGGCGGACGGATGTGGATGAAAAACCGCCGGATTCACATCCAACGGTTGACATCTCGCCACGTGGCCTCACTATGACAGCTTGCATTAAGGTCCTTGTGTTTTTTTGCACATGCAAACTGACGCCGCTCAGAATTAATTGTTTATCTGTCCATTTGTCTTCTCTCTCCATATTTTCCTTAAAATACTTAGAAAAATCAATATTAATATATTAAAAATATATAATGGGTTTTTTTCGTCCTGGACGAATTTCGGGACGAAAGTTCGTTCCGGGAGGACTGGACCGGACGAAAAACCGTCCGGAGATTATTGGACGGGACCATTTTTTGTTGGCAGACGAAAAGTGTCCCGTCCTTCGTCCTTCATACCGAGGTTTTCGTCCCGTCCTACGTCCGGATCTCACTGGATTCAGTTATACGTCATCCGCCATCCATAACGTTCGTTCTTTTCCGTCGTCCGTTTTCCGGAACGTCCATCAGATTCCGTTTTACGTCATTCGTTTTTTCCGAATCGTCCGTAAGATGCCGTTTGCGCATCCATAACGTCCGTCATAGTACGGTCCATCGGTCGTCATCCGTCATCCACCCTGGACCCAACTGTCACCGGGCAGCTATAAATAGAAGTCCACGGAGTAACAGAACTGGAAGGAAGAAGAATATGGGGGGAGAAGAGAAGGAGAAGTACAAGCCTCCTCCGCCGGCCTATGGAACGTTCCAGCGCCAGATCGGACCTTCATCCTATCCTACTGCGCCGCCGGTGATCGGTTATCCGCAGCCGGGAGTGATTTCATCCTCCAGCGCCGATCCAATCTTATTTTCACGCGGATACCAGAACGTACCAGGTGAATTGAATGATCTTTGAGTTTTTTTTTGGCTTTAGATTACTCGATCTTGTTATGTAGGTTTCTGTTAGTCTGCCTCTCGTGTGGCTGAAATATTTGGTTAATTTCTAGATTATGTCGATTGTGCGTGTTCTTCTATCTCGAGTTCCGTTCATGTATTGGAGGCGGGGGATTAATTTCGGATCCGGCAGTGTTTAGGGAGGATTTAGCGGCGTAAGTACGCGGATTTCCATGCTTGATCTTGCTTTAGTCTTTGTTCGACGTGAATTCAATGATCTTAGAGTTTTTTTTTGCTGTCGACTATGTCCTCGATCTTATTGTGTGGGTTTCTGTTAGTTTGTCTCTCTTGTGGCTGAGATATTTGGTTAATTTCTAGATTATGTCGATTGTGCGTGTTCTTCGATCTCGAGTTCCGTTCATGTATTGGAGGCGGGGGATTAATTTCGGATCCGGCAGTGTTTAGGGAGGATTTAGCGGCGTAAGTACGCGGATTTCCATGCTTGATCTTGCTTTAGTCTTTGTTCGACGTGAATTGAATGATCTGCGCGTTCAGTTCATGTCGGTGAACTAATTTCAGATCGGCAACAATTAAGGAAGATGTATCACCGTAATTATGCGGAATAGAATGATTTGCGAGTTCTATGGGGGAATATTCCTCGATCTCAGATTGTCGTGATCTGATTGGTTGCTGTTATTTTCTCGCTCCCGCGGTTAAAACCCATGGTTATTTATAAATCATGTCTGATCTACATCTTCTTCGATCTCAAGCTAGTTTATGATGGGTTTCCTTTCCGATCGGGCAAGAATCAGAGAAGATGTATCTGAGCACGCCATGATGATTTTCTTGCTAAATCTTACTTTAATCTTTAATTTTTTTTCGAGATCCTGGTCGAATCAATCGATGGAGCGATTTCATTTTCCTAAGTTAGATTTTTTGCATCAATTTTAAGATTTGGGTTTTCTTTATCCGTTGACGCTGGTTTTTTCAGGTACGATCCAGGGGCATCCCGTGATAGAGCCCCGCCTCCCATGCTTCGGTATCGGCCTGGGCTGGTTCTTGTGAGTATCATCTTCTTCAATCCATTAATCTACGTGATTTTAAAATTAATCTATCTCGGAAAATTGAAATTACTCTTATATGACCAATTTTTTTATCTAAAGTTTTTTCTTGCGAATGGTGTGGATTTTTCGAAAATGATGATCGGCCTAGTGATCTCCTAAATCTGATAATAAAACTATTCTTCTGTACGCTTTTTTTTTTGTTTTGCTAAATTTAGTTGAGAAAGGAAGGAATAATTCATTTGTGCGTTCCCTGGCAAGGATGTTCTTGCCGATAGTTTGAATTTCTTGGAAAGCGATGATCGGCTTAGAACCTGTACAAACAATTTCTATCACAATTATTTTCTAAATTTGTTTTGACTAGAACTTGCACATATCCGCGATCTGCCGTAAGGTTGTTCTCGCGGGTGGTGTAGATTTTTCGAACCTGACGATTGTCCTGGAACTCTTCTGATTCGTGTATTAACATTTTCTCTTATCCAAAATCGACCTGGCGTAGAAACAAACAGTGAATCTATCGACAAAAGAAATCGTTCGCCGATAACAGTTTCTTTCTCAAACTTCCGGCGATAGGCCCAATCGGATTCACCGATCTAGCGTGTTTTCTTTTTCAGGTTCATCGTCGGATTCTTCCTCGCCGCGATTCCATGGTACATCGGAGCATTCCTCTACTTCTGCAGCGCCGTCGATCGGAGAGAGAAGGCCGGTTACGTTGCCTGCTCGATCGCCGTGAGAAAAAAATATTAAATTTCGATTAGAATTATTTTTATATTTCTCCTAAGTATATACTAAAATATTAAAAGTTTCCTTGTCCTACGTAGGCGGCTCTAGCACTTGTTGCCGTCATCATCGGCGCAACCGCGTAGGCGATTTCCGGGTTTTTATTTCCGATAATTCGTGAATTTTTATGATGATAAACCGTTATAATTGCCTATTATTTTGCCCAAAACATGTATCATATTGTCATAATTTGTGAATTTATGCGATGTATGAAATTGTGATCATCGAATGATTAAAAATTATCTTGGTGATGTCACGTGAGTAGGAAACCGGTTGTGGATCCTGCACGTGAGGGAAAACCAGTTTGGTAGACTAGCTTGTCCATAAGCCGTTGGGAAAAGGTCTCGTGGCGTTTGGTGGGTTGTATTCTTGTATTTGAACTCTCAGATGCGCAACGAAGCTGCTCTTCCAGGGGATACCCAGACAATGGCGCCAGAAGCTGCTTGCCAGGAAGAGGTTCGCGCAATATATTGATTTTTGTGTTCTCTCCCATTGCCGATGGGGTGAATTTCTTACGTGATGATCGGCCTAGAGTTCTTCTTGCTCTCATAAAAACACATTTTTCTATCAAAATAAAAACTTGATTGAATTTTTTATTTTGCTATATCTGATTTGGATAGAAACTTATAAATACATTTCTGCACTCCGTCGTTAGGTTGTTCTTGCAAATGGTGTGGATTTCTAACGTAATTATCTGCCTAGAATTATGCTCATTCTTATATGAACGTTTTTTTCTATTTAAATCATACTTGATGGAATTTTCATTGATGCTAATTTCATTTGGATAGAACGGTGTAGTTTTTTATTTTTTAAAATTGGATTTTTTTATAAACGGATAACACATTTCTGGGCTCTGTTGTAAGATTGTTCTTGAAGGTGGTATGAATTTTACGAACGTCATGATCGACCTAGATATCTTCTAATTTATGTATAAACAATGTCTCCTATCAAAATCACACTCGTTTGATTTTTCAATTTCTTAAAATTTGATTTGGATGGGCCGGTGTAACGCATTTCTGCGATCTGTAGCAAGGCTGTTCTTGCTGATGGTGTGGATGGATACATGATGATTGACCTTGAAAATTATTCTTACTCTCATAAAAAAGTGTTTATTCTTTGTACATTAAACATAATTAATTTTTTTATTTGTGCAAATTTTATTAGGATGGGAAGGTATAGCACTTTCCTTCACTCTGTTGTAAGGTTGGTCAACTGTGATGATCGGCCTAGAATTCTTCTTCCAATTTATGATATTTTTTCCCTATCTAATCACATTTTCAGTTATTGTTGTACCCATCTGTCGGCGTAAGTAGAAAGTTATATTAATATGGCACTGTGCTCTGTCGTAAGGTTGTTCTTGTGGATGAGGTCGGCCATGTCAGGGTGCTCACTCTGAACCGCCCTCGGCAGCTGAACGTGATCTCTAAAAGTGTTGTAAGAGACTGATCCTTGTAGTGACGTCACATTCTCATGCAATCTTTTATCTGGTGACTAGAATTGTGATCGTGGCCGCCAGGTGTCACTCACTGCTTGTTTCTTCGAGAAATGGGAGAAAGATGAAGATGCTGAGCTCATCATAGTGAAGGTATAAGTCCCCATATAATTTCAAAATTTATATATAAAAAAAACTCCATATAATTGGATTGAACGCCATGGTGGGTTGACCCTCTGATAATAGGGAGCTGGGCGGGCTTTCTCAGCTGGAGGGGATCTGAGGATGTTCTACGATGGGAGACTAGGTAACTTTAGTAACTTGATTTGATATTTCTATAAGGTTTCGGCACTAGTCAATGCCAATGTCATCGTCATCAATCTTACTTGGCGATGACGAATTTCAGGATGGTTGCCGATGACAGTGTTGTGGAAATTGATGATGACGGATATCAAAAATAGTTGATATCGTCTGTTAAAAAATGTGTTATCCTGGTCAATGTCAACTGGCCTCATGGACAGAGATTTTCACAAAAAAAATTAAAGTATGGACGGTTGAGGGTTACGTAGTTGACGGCCATTGATGATGCCATTGGCAAACCATCAAAGTCAACGGGACAGATGTGCCAAAACTTATTTATAATTCATCTTTTATCAGAAGTAAATAATTATTATGACTTGGCAGACGATTCGTGTCTCGAAGTTGTATACAGAATGTACTGGCTCTGCGATCACCTTTATACTTACAAGAAGACCCAGGTACATATTTACGAGGAAAAATCAATCCTAATATTAACTGCTGAAGAATAATACTTAAAAAATATCATCTGATTTCCAGGTAACTCTGGTCAACGGAATTGTAATGGGAGGAGGAGGTGCTTTCTCTGTTCCTTCAAAGTTCTCTGTGGTCACAGAAAAGACTGTTAGTTTCTGTCCTTCAAAAATTCTCTCTTGTTGGAAGCTTTCATTTAAAACACTGATCCAGCTACTGCCATCATCGATTTCATCACCAAATTGCATCATATGTTTTTGTGGTACTAGAGAAATGACATGGCGATCTGAACACATAATTTCAAAAAAAAATCACCATTTCCAGGTTTTTGCCGTTCCTGAAGCAAGCATTGGATTCCACACGGACTGCAGTTTTTCGTACATCCTCTCGCGTCTCCCGGGTTATCTAGGTAAAGGTTGCTTCACTGTTTTGCATATGAATTAGGACGTATGTATACCTCTTTAATAAAAAAAAAAATTGTTTAATATTTGGTGTTTTTGATAAATTAGGTGAATTCTTGGCCTTAACCGGGGCAAGGCTGAGTGGGAAAGAAATGGTCTCTGCTGGTCTTGCTTCCCACTTCGTTCCATCTGAGGTTTTCCTCATTATATCCCTCTCTTCTGATTGATCGAGGGCTCAAAACAAATTGAAATGTTTTTTGAAATTAACAAAATTATAGAAACTTCTTCAAATGTGTTTTAGGCCTTAGCTCTATCCCATCTTTAAGTACATGTTGGAGCTTAGAAAAATATCGCCTTTCCCTCAAGACATTTTAGAATTCATTTTTAAGTTATATGCTTTGTGGTTGACAGAAACTGAAGGAGCTTGAGGAGCGTTTATTGAAGTTGAACTCGGGAAAGGAGGATAAAGTGAAGGAGATCATTGAGGAATTCAAAATTGATGTCCAACCCGATGACGACAGCATTTTAAACCGGTAAAAGGGACTTCTCCTTAAAAGAAGAGTTTTATAATTTTTTATTGAAAATTTAATCAGCTGAATTTGAACAGGCTTCCGATCATAGACAAATGCTTCTCGAAGGAAACTGTTGAAGAGATATTATCATCCCTCGTAAGTCTTTAAAAGCGGCACACTTTTTAATAATACTTTTTTCTTCCAGTGAAATTTAACAGAAATCAAGGAGATAAACTTTCCACCTTCGCCTTTATAAAGTGAATATTATTATATGTACTTAAATATGTATAGGGCTTGGGGAGGACATTTTTATGGTTATTTATTTTGTTTAGAATTTTATGTACTTATTTTATTTATTCTCAGGAGACGGAATCGGGGGTAGAAGGAAACGGATGGATAGCTCCTCTACTCAAGGGAATAAAGAGATCATCTCCCACCGCCCTGAAGATCACTCTTCGTTCTGTGAGTTGCACTTCCTTATTCAGAATTTAATATTTATTCCTGTTTCCGACATTTATTAGACTAATTAAATATTATTTTCCGTGTTTCGGCAGGTGAGGGAAGGCAGGCAACAGACGCTGGAAGAGAGCTTGAAGAAAGAGTTCAGGATCACCATGAACATACTAAGATCTGTGCTCACTGGGGATGTGTATGAGGTGAAGAGAACTACTCGACGCCTCTTTCTTTCTGTTGGCCTGTATATGCTAATTTAGATTCTCGTCTTCTAGGGAATCAGAGCGCTTGCTATCGATAAAGACAATGCCCCCATGGTACCTCTCTCTCCCTCCTTCCTCGTAGTTTCCCTCTCCTAAATCTCTCTGCCTCAAACTCTCTTCATCTTTATCTCTATATCTACCTCTTCCCCCTTTCTATATCCCTCTTTCTCTCTATATCTCCCTCCTCTCTTGCTCTCTCTCTCTCTATCTATCTATCTATCTTATTTGTCTCTCAATCTCTCTCTCTCTCTCTATCAATATTTATCCTTCTATCTAAATATTTATATCTATATCTCTCTCTCCATCTATTGATCTATATATATCTCTCCATCTATTGATCTCTATATCTCTCTCCATCTATTGATCCATATATCTCTCTCCATCTATTGATCTATATATCTCTCTCCATCTATTGATCTATATATCCCTCTTCATCTATTGATCTATATATCTCTCTCCATCTATTTTACTATATATCTCTCCATCTATTGATCTATATATTCCTCTCCATCTATTGATCTATACATCTCTCTCCATCTATTGATCTATATATCTCTCTCCATCTATTGATCTATATATATCTCTCCATCTATTGATCTATATATCTCTCTCCATCTATTGATCTATATATCTCTCTCCATCTGTTTATCCATATATCTCTCTCCATCTATTGATCTATATATCTCTCTCCATGTATTGATCCATATATCTCTCTCCATCTATTGAACTAGCCATCCATCTATCAATCAATCTGTATATATATATATATCTCCATATCTCCTGATCTTTATATCTCTCTCTTCGTCTTCCTCCCCTGATGGTGTCTTTGTGACATTAAATGTGAAGTGTAACCTACCTCTTTCTCTCTCTTGATCTATCCATCCATTTATCTTTCTTTATTTTTATCCATATAGATACCTTTATCTATTGATGTATCCATTTATCGCTCTGTTCTATCTCTCGGTCTCTCTCTATCTCTTTCCATGACGGTGTCTTTGTAACATTAAATGCACAGTGGAACCCATCGACGCTTGAAGAACTCAGCCCAGAGAAGATAGATCTCATCTTCCGGCCGTTGGAGTTGGAGCTGAATCTCCCCAAAGAAGAACACAGGTTGGTGAACTTGACAAATCCCTCAATACACTTTGTTACAAAAAAAAAAAATTTAAATATAAACAGAGTATACTTGTGAATTCTGATGCAGGTGGATCGGTAAATATGAAGACTTGGCTTATCCAGAGTTGAAGTGAACCATTATTAAAACACATGCACCACGAGTAAGTTCCTCTGGAGAAACTTCATTTATTATGAACTAGGTAGCTTGTGTTTATCCTTCTATTTTTTAGCCAATATATATGATTTGAATATTGAATCCTAAGTCATAATTAGAGGGTCAGTAATGAGCTATGATAAAATGTTAGTCCAGCCCATCTCACGAGGGCCCATTAAGAGATGACCGTTGGACTCCAACGGTCATCCCTCCTTGTGTACACGACTATAAAAGCTCGATTGTACTTGTTGTAATCTTCTTGACTGATTTTTCATACAAATATATCGTTCTCCTTTTTATTCTCTCAATCTGTCTACTGGCATCATCGTGAGGTTTCACATGGTATCAGAGCAATCTTGAAATTGGCGGAAAGAAAAAACAACATTTGGTGAAGTTTGTCGCTGATCCGCAGCGAAGTTAGGTTTCCACTCTTCGGTGGAGAAGACCGGCAAGGTCGTGTTTGTTTCGCTCGATTCTTCTCGGCGTGAAAGGTCGGCGAAGCCCTTTCGACGGGAAAAATCGGCGAAGCAGGATACTCTCGGCGAAGCCCTCTCGATGGGAAATAAACGTCAGCTCTCCTCTTCTTGGCGAAGAAGGCCGGCAAAGCTTGTCCTATTCTCCTCAGCGGGAAGATCATCGAAGCCGGACCTTCTTGGCAGGAAAAGTCGGCGAAGCCCGACCTGTTTTTCTCTCCCGGCGGGGAAGCTTGGCGAAGTCTGAACATTGCTTCTATTGGGTATTCCTTTTATCGGGCGTTCCTTCTATCGGGCGTTCCCTCTATTGGATATTCCTCCTATCGGGCGTCCCTTCTTTTGGGCATTCTTTTGGGCAAGAATACTTCTTTTGGGCATTCTTCCCAAAACGGGATTCTTCTATTATGTATTCTCCTATTTGTCTATTGAACTATCCCAAAACGGGATTATTCATTCGGGCCGTACTCATTCGGCAATAGTCTCATCTCAAGAGAAGCATCAACAACATTGTGTCGTATTCATTCGGCAAGCATCGACTCGACGCATAACTCAGGTCGGTGACTCTTACATGTGTTATTCATCAGTTAAGCAAGCTTGATGGGTGGTAAAACCCGATCAACGATGTTGGAAAAGGAGGCTGAAAGTTCGACCTCCAAGGAGACTGATATTACAATCCAGAACAGGGTGATTCTACCTGATCTGGATATGAAATACAACGGCGTGAATGGTCAAAAATGGGTTACGCTTGCTCAACGATCACTTAAAGCTGCATATTTGGGTAAACATCTGACAGAAGATGCACCCTCATAGGATGATCCAAAATTATATATCTGGGAGTCAGAAGAAGTGCTAATAATCAACTGGATGATACGAAATATGGAAGAAGAACAAAGGGACGATTATCTACTTATAGATTGTGTTCGCGATTTGTGGGAAGAGATCAATAAATCTTGTGCAGAAACTCATAGCGACTTTCGGGTCTTTGATCTCCGGGAACAAGAGAGGACACTGAAGCAAGGTAGCATGTCTATATGTTCATATTCGGCAAAGCTCAAAGCTATTTGGAGGGAGCTGGATCTCTTGTGGCCTACAGGAGATAAAAACTCCCCCTCCTATCTGCGAGAAGTCAAATTCAGAACACTTACGTTTCTGATGGGGTTAAATCCAGAATATGAAGCTTTACGGAGCCAACTACTCCATCGGGAACAATTTCCAACACCGGCAGAGGCTATCTCTGAACTACAAGGGGCAGAGCGACGGAAAAAATTGATATGCAAGGACGAAGAGCCCACTCCTCAGCCCTCTGTAGCTCACCTAGCAAAAAAGAGTGAACCACGGAATACCACAAGTTCTACCACGCAAGCACCTACTATGCAAGCACCTAAAGCAAATTCTAAAGAAGGTAATCCTCCCAACCCACCAGTTTGCAGCTATTGTAGGAAGGAAGGCCACGTAAAGGACTGTCGAAAATTGTCTTGGAAGGAGGAGCAGATCCGGAAAGGCCTTTGGATACCTAGAGACCAGAAGAAGGCATATGTTGCGAGTGAAGGGAGCGATCCCTCCACCAAGAAGAGTAATGACGGGGGCGAGATTCAGAAAATCATCCAATCCGAAGTGACTAAAATTTTGCAGAAGATGAGCTCCACTTCAGATCAGGTAAACACCTTGCACTTACTACTCATAATCGTACAAGTTCCATATCATCATCTTGGATTTTGGTTTCAGGGGCGACAGATCACATGTCACCCCAAAAATCCCTGTTTAAATCATATGAACCGGTTTCTAGTGGTCATAAAGTTTTTGCTGCTAATGGTGGGATTTTAAAAGTAGAAGGAAGGGGGACCGTCTTTGTTAAGGGAATGCAATTAAAGGAAGTTTTACACGTACCTGACTTAAAAGCAAATTTGCTCTCTCTAACGCAGTTAGTTGTTGATACTAATTTGAGATTCATTCTCGATGCCGATTCCTGTTTTTTGTGCTTAAAGGACACCGGGAAGAAGATTTCATCTGTTAGACGGGATGGGCCTTCTCCTACTAGACGGATTGGAGGAGGGTGATCATCGAAAAATGGCATACAACACCCAAAGTGAAGAGCGGGTCATCCTCCTTCATCGAAGACTAGGGCACCCCTCATTCTATCTTTTGAAACATGTATACCCCAACTTGTTTAAGGGAGTTTTTGTGGACAATCTGATTTGTGAGTCATGTCAATTTGCCAAACACAAAAGAACGAGTTTTCCTCCTTTGAATCATCGATCTTCCGCTGCATTTGAATGTGTCCATAGTGATGTATGGGGACCGTGTTCCACCACGGGTCTCTTTCATCACCGGTGGTTCATTTTATTTGTCGACGATTTCACTAGATATACCTGGGTATATCTGCTGAAATCGAAAGCTGAAGTTCCATCAGTCATTACACTTTTTTGCGAGATGATTCATACACAGTTTAATAGAAAGATCAAGGTTCTCAGAACAGATAATGCCAAAGAATACTTTTCTGGAGAGGTCATAACATATCTAGGGGATCAGGGAATTGTACACCAGTCCTCTTGTGTAAACACTCCTCAGCAGAATGGACTTGCTGAGAGGAAAATTGGTCATATTATGTCCACAACTCGAGCTCTTCTGTTCCAAGGAAACTGCCCCAAACAGTACTGGAGTGAAGCTGTTGCCACGGCCACTCACCTCATAAATCGCACCGCGTCCAAAACTTTAAATTTCTCTTCTCCTATTGATCTTATGTCTACAGAATTTCCACATTTGTGTTTAAAGACTAACTTGCCCGCCAAGATATTTGGTTGTGTCGTATATGTACATGCTCACCATGCAGGAAAGTTAGATCCCAGGGCACTCAAGTGTCTCTTCCTGGGGTATTCATCGACTCAAAAAGGTTACAGGTGTTATCATCCCAACTCAAGGCGGATCTACACTACAGCAGAGGTCGCCTTTGACGAGGGACGGATGTTTTATGACGCAGAAAGCCGGTCCGATGGGAATCTCGACTTGGAGGTGTTGACGAGTGACAATGAACAGCTGGCACTCTCTGCACCACTCAACACGAGTCTACCGCCCGTTGCAGATCCGCTTCTCTGCCCAATTTCGGAGGAAGAACAACCTAATCTCTCAGATCTCAATACAAGCACTGATGCCGCGGTGTGTGCCGACACTCCTAGCAACAATGGCTGGTGTATCGCCGTCAGCAAGGGTGTCCGAGCATGCACACAAACAAAGCGATATCCTGTTGGAAACTATGAATCATATAATCGAATTTCCCCGGCGTATAATAAAGTGATTCAAGCCTTATTGAGCGTGACGGTCCCACAAACAGTCAACGAAGCCCTGCGGTCAACTGGATGGAAACAAGCTATGGATGAGGAAATGGAAGCACTTGAGCGAAATTCTACATGGGAAATGGGTCCTCTACCAGCTGGGAAGAAGGTGGTGGGTAGTCGATGGGTTTTCTCTATCAAATACCATTCTGATGGCTCTATTGCACGGTATAAAGCTCGCCTGGTCGCACGAGGATATACCCAGTCCTATGGTATTGATTATACTGAGACCTTTGCTCCGGTGGCAAAGTTGAATACAATTCGTGTGTTAATTGCTTTGGCAGCGCTCTTTGATTGGAAGTTGTTTCAATATGATGTCAAAAATGCATTTTTACATGGCGACTTGGAAGAGGAAGTATACATGTCACCACCCCCCGGCTATTCTCTGAGTCACAATTCAGGCGATGTATGTCACCTTAAGAAATCTCTATATGGCCTCAAACAGTCCCCTCGCGCCTGGTTCGGAAAATTCTCTCAAACCATGCTGGCTGCCGGTTTCTTCCAGAGTGAAGGCGACCACACGTTATTCATCAAGCATAGTCCTCACGGGAAAATCGCTATTCTTATTGTTTATGTTGATGATATTATAATCACAGGAAACGATGTGGACGAAATTCGGAGCCTTGAAGCACACCTCACTAGCTCTTTTGATATTAAAACACTTGGCCTACTTACCTATTTCTTGGGCATTGAGGTGGCATATTCTAAGACTGGAATCGTTCTGTCCCAGCACAAGTATATTCTTGATCTACTACGGGAAACCGGTAAATTGGACTGTCGTCCAGCCGCTACTCCAGTAGACATCAATGTCAAGCTGAAGGCTAAGCAGCATAGTCAAGATGCCCCAGTGAACGAGGCGTCATTTCAGCGACTTATTGGGTGACTGCTGTATCTCAACCATACTCGCCCTGATATTGCATTCGCTGTTAACTCCTTGAGTCAGTTTATGAGTGACCCTCGGGAGTCCCATCAACGAGCAGCCGATCGCATTCTTGCCTATCTTAAAGGATCTATTGGCCAAGGGCTCCTGTTCCGGACGGGCGGAGAACCCACTGTGGCTCTCTA
Organism: Wolffia australiana; assembly: GCF_029677425.1. NCBI lineage: Eukaryota > Viridiplantae > Streptophyta > Magnoliopsida > Alismatales > Araceae > Wolffia > Wolffia australiana. The sequence goes on from NC_135845.1 coordinate 8,581,497, forward strand.
TACCGATTCTGATTATGCAGGGTCGTTTGAGGATAGTCGGTCCACCACTGGGTATTGCAATTTTATTGGAGGTAACCTCGTTACCTGGAGAAGTAAAAAGCAGAAGGAAGTATCTCTCTCCAGTGCTGAAGCTGAACTTCGTGCCTTAAAGAAGGGAGTGTGCGAGGGCATGTGGCTCAAGGATATTCTACAAGACTTACATCTTTTTCCTGGTACGGGGCTCAATCTTTATTCAGACAGTAAGTCTGCTATTGCTATGGCCAAGAACCCCGTCCAGCATGAACGGACCAAGCATGCACGCGTCGCACGTCATTACATTAAGCAGAGCATCGATGATGGGTTTATTATTCCCCATTACATCCCAACGCTGGAGCAAGTAGCTGACATTTTCACGAAGGGCCTACCAGGCCCACAATTTCAAGCTTTGGTGTCTAAGTTGGGCATGTTTAACATCTATACCCAACTTGAGGGGGGGGGGTGTTAGTCCAGCCCATCTCACGTGGGCCCATTAAGAGATGACCGTTGGACTCCAACGGTCATCCCTCCTTGTGTACACGACTATAAAAGCTCAATTGTACTTGTTGTAATCTTCTTGACTGATTTTTCATACAAATATATCGTTCTCCTTTTTATTCTCTCAATCTGTCTGCTGGCATCATCGTGAGGTTTCACATAAAAGAGTTCAGAAGATGGTCTTTAAGTGGAAAATCTAGACGAATCATGCCAGTCATCATGTGTATTGATCGTTCATCTATTCTAATAGCATCATTTAGATCACTGTTCTCGGGTAATCTTCCGTATTTTTCAAAAAATGAGTATGGAAGGTGATGAACATAATATTTTCTGTAGCTCATGTTATTACCAATGAATTCTCCTCCGGGTACTTCGAAATCAAACATCTAGCCAGAGATATGAAATAAAATATTATCATATCATGAAGGAGCTGAATGAATCTCATTTTATTGAAATAATATCATATCATGAAATAATTTCTCATGAAGGAGCTGAATAAAATATTGGCCTTACTCAAAATGATACCCATGATCCAAAGAACTGAGGTCTAACTTTGCCATATATATATATATATAATCAAATTTTTCTTAAGAAAAAAATTTAGGATATGATCAGCTCTTTTTCTAAAGTTCTAAAATGAATCCCAATACTTTGCATGCTCCAAATTTTCATATCTTCAGAAACTGGGAGAAGGGAGATGTATAATTTTGCTGAACATGCCCACCAAAGAATTCCTTTAGGGTATTATCATTTTGTCCCACTAGAAGCTGGTTTAATGCTTCTAAATAAGGTATAGATTTGCTCCATTCTGGCCCTGGACCTCTTTATTTTTCTTTAAATTATTAGAAAAGTGAAAACTACAGAGAGCAGTAAGAGAGAAAGTGGGGAGAATAAAATTCAGAATGAAAGTCCAATGAAAGACCACCATGTAAATCTATTTATCCTCTATTTTCTCATATTTGGAGAAAATTTTCCCTGGCCAACTCAAATGGTTATGCTTGATCCTCGTTTAATTTTCCTTCTTTGTTGATTTTGGTTGCATTTTTCTGTTGGATTTGACGGATCTTGGAGCTCTGCTGATGATCTTATAAAGGGTTAGGTTCAGTAACTTATTTATGTAACTATGAGAACATGGATTCATCAATAATTATAGTTCAGGTTTGGTTCGTAGTCCATCGGTTGAACCATAAAATAGTTTCCAAGATTTCTCTTATATCAAGTTTCATTTGATCATATCTATCCTTACTAATCTTATATAATCATCACCTCTCTCTCCTTGTATGGAATAGCCCTGATGCCATATCAATGGATAACCATGGATCATAACATACCTAAGTTAGTCATAAATGGGATTTATAAACTATTTTAAGAACAAAATTAACATATATTAACTCTGAACTCCAAGGGAGAATACTACAATAAAAAATACACTTGTTAGTTTAATCATTTGAAAAAATGCTGAGATTGCATGTATAATAAAATTAAAATATTCATTAAAACTCATGAATTTATGTTAACGTCATTTTTGCTTTTCGAAGAGTGCATAGCTTTTCTTTCAACCATCATCAGTATCAATGATATATATCTGCAATGATTTATAATCACATTCAAGGTCCAAATTAACAAGTGATTTAAATCAAGTCATCAACCCATGAGTTCTTGGACATGGTTATTAGAACAAGATATCAGAGAATCAAAATTTCGGAGATACATTCAGATATTTCGTAATTTATTTGATCCATTCAAATGAAAAAGTGAACACACAATATGGACGCATTTATACATATATTTCAAAAAATGTAACTTTTTTTGAAACTGAAAAATTTTAATTAAATATTTTTTAGTTAAAACATGAATTTTTTAGAAGCTTTTGGAGAAAATATGATATTGGTGTTATTTTTACGATAATATGCTTTTTTAAAAATTTTCATCACTAGAAAATAATAAACTTTGTTGATCTATTCAAATTATATGTTTATTAAATTAAAATTTCCCAATTCTCTTCATGAAAATACCCAATAATATATCATCCAAACGGAAAATTGTATTAACACATTTAAAGATAAAAATTGGTGATACGATTGTGATTGAAAACAGGATAATAAATGGAGAATCTTCAAGGGAGCGTTTATAGCTTAAGAAGGATAAGAATATGTATATTATATCAACCGAAAAAAGTTTGTCAAATGAATACTTTAAAATTGGATATTGTTCTTATGCGGATTTAGGATTGTGAAACTAAAAGCATGACTCCACATGGCTTAAATATATGCACCAAAAAATATTATTTCTGGATATTATAATAAAATTAATTTAAAATAAACCATATTTTGAACTAATTATTTTTATGTGTCAAATAACTGATATACACTATGGAAATATCATTACCACCTATCATAAAGGAAGTCATCGCTAGCCACTAAAAACGGTTTATTATTGATCAATTTGAATCGTTATTGACCATTTTGAAACTCCTAAGATGTTATATTCAATTCAACACAGTATTCTTGTATTGGCTAACCTATGCCCCATATAGCTATGCATTATTCTTGAGAAAATGGTGTCCATACCATGCTTTCCTTCACCAATTTTTTCCCTCCTCGGATCCCATTTTGGTTTTTTAATTAGTAGTGATGCATACTATATATAAAATCAATACCGATCTACAGACATGACAAAAATTTATTTATATTTAGGCGTCACATCATATATTGCAAGATTTAGACATTAAATCATACATATCAGCTACTGTATCACATATCCCTTGCCTATCACTATTTTTAAGAGCGAGATGTTTATCATTTATTGAGGCTTCTGATTGGTATTTATGTCAAAATTGACAGCCATTCCATACGCTATTTTTAGCAGAGAATACTAGGGTAGGTATTGCGTTCAAAATGGATGAGAAAGAATACCAACAGTGCACCTTGGGTGTAAGGGAAAAAAAACTTGAGAGTCTTAATTACATGATTTAGTGATTGGATGTATATTATATCTATGCGAGGGAAAAGGGGAATAAAAAAGGCCATGATCTTCCACTTTCTTCATCAAATGAGCCACAATGCACATTTGGATTTGACCAAACGGACCAAAGTTCATGTTAAAAGTTATGGGAATTTTCATTCCATATTAAGATTATTTACCGTGCTCTATGACTGAACTTGGCATCCTGGGGTTTTCCTCCTATATAGTGAAATTTTTGGTGGGTTACTATTTTATTTCTTGATAAATTGAACACTCATTGGGCTATTTCGAATTATTAATATTATTTATTATTTCATTCTAGGACGTCACCCATGTTGCAGATAATATCAATCGTCTCCCTTGTTGTGTTATAGATTCTTTGATAAATCACATGCTTATTATATAACTTTTGGTTAATTCCCAGTATCTATTTATTTTTTGTCCCCTTAATAGATCATAAATTGCTTTCCATTAATTATATATTTTCTTTCCCCTTAAATTAGATAGAAGGTATGTATTTTTATACATGATCTAAATAACCATTAATAATGTCATAGATACTCTCTTTTACATGGGTCTTCACACTTATTATGGCCTAAAATACTGTAGGCCAATACTGCCTTGTCCAAATGAAAAAGGTAAATATTCAAATCTAAAAACCTGATAAATATTTGCGTCAGGAAGTGAAGATTATTTTCTCTTACGTCAGCTACATAGAGCTAATGTGATGATGAATATTATTTTACAAGATGTTATCCACCAATGTCTGGACTAGATTATACTTTTCCAAAATCCTCTACATCTTAAACTCTACATGCATTGCTCGATGGAGGCCAATAGTTTACGAAAAAAATGGAAACATCTTATTCACATTTCTTAAAATCTTTATAATTTAATTTAAAAACACTTAAAGAATGGTCGAACTCTCAATATTCAAATTTTATGTTATTTAACTGATAACAATTTACTTCTCTCGCACATTCTCTTTTTTCTCCTAACTTCAAGCAAAGATGGATACCAAGAAAAGTTGATGTATCTCAAAATCACTGTCTTTCACTTTGGACAATAAAAGTAGGAGTAATTCCAAGATGATTTATACATAGATAGAGAGTTCCATATGTATAAATACATATCAGATTATACGGAGAAAGAGAGAGATGCTGTTGAATTCTGAGGCCAAAACTCCAGGATCCATGTATCAGGTTCTGGATTTTACTGAACCTGATTTATGTCCATCTTGAAGAGGCACATCTCAGATCCCCCAAAATTTGGCTGCTGGCTTGTTGTTGCTCACTCCTACTAGCTGATGTCCGCAGATGGTGGTTGTTGGCTGCTACCTTCTCCTTCTACTCATAGCAGCTGGCTCCTGCTGCAGGGAACATTGATATCTATATCTATATATCTGTCTATCTACCTAAATATATGTATATATATACATATCTATATATCTACATGTCTATATCTATCTTATCGACCATGCGCATGGTTAACCAAATAAATGAACCTGGACACCTAGACAACTAAAACACCATGAAAAGAAACAGTAGACCCAAGTTTGATTTTAGTTTTAACAAAAAAATGCAGAATACAAAACTAAGATGATACATTAATTACTCTTAAATTGTTTAGCTAAGACTCAACAAATACAATGGACCAAAAAAGTTAAAAATTTACCTTAAAGCAATGAAAGAAGAGCTGAGATGGAAGTAAATGCTGCTCAGGTCAAGCATTATCACCCAACATGTTACCAGATTTGGCTGCATTCCCAAAGATAGAAGTGATGGCAGCAGCAATGGCTGCTTTGAAGTTGGGGTCGGAGGCAAGGGCAGCTGTCACTGTTTCAGTGCAGGTTGAGGACTGACTTGACAGTGAAGTTGTGAAAATCTGAGCTTGAGGATGGCCCCCACCAATTGGCGAATGGAAGGGCGGCACGTTGCCACACGGAACAATCTGAAGCTGCTGCATCATCTGATGAGTCAGATCAAGGGTCACTGTAGGGAATGGAGCAGAGGCTGAGATGGTGGCCAAGCTGGAAGAGAAAGGCATCAAATTCCTGGCCAAAACAGTGCTGCCCAAGAGTGCTTCAGTGCTGGGCAAGGAGCCAGACAAGAGCATGGCCGCGGCCGCTGAAGTTGTTGCCGCCATCGCCATCGCCGCCGGTGGCAGGGGGTGGTTGTGTGTCCCTTCATACGTCGTCGTTAGGATGCCCCGGTCCTCCAAGCATCTCTGCACCTGCTCAGTTTCAAGAATTTTGTGCTCTCGGCTTAGTTTCACAATGCATGATGGATGACCGATGACGAATGACGGATGACGGATAGTGGAGCCCAATGGGTTGATCGGTTTATTGTGAATACTTGATATTTTCTTCCATTTTTAAAAGAAAATGTCTGGATGGGACCCTCTGATCATAGTATTTCTTAGTGAGGCTAATCATGAGGGGGGGCGGTTTGTTGTAAAATAGGCTATCAAATGTCAGTAGCTGGCATCGATGTTGATGATGAAGAACTTAGGGTGACGGCTGGTTGATGATGAGGTTGAGAGGATAACTGACGATGGGTATCCCCATTGTTATGAGAGGAGATAGAGCGAGAGAGTGAGAGAGGAAGAGATAGATAGATAGAGAGAGAAGAAGAAGAAGAAGATGATGATGATGATGATGAAGATATAGATAGAGATAGAAGAAGAAGAGATTGAGAGAGACAGAGAGAAAAATAGAAAAAGAGTGAGTGCTAGCGAGATAAAAAAAACAGAGAGAGACAGAGAAAGAAAAATAGAAACAGAGAGAGCGCTAGCGAGATAAAAAACAGAGAGAGACAGCGAGATAGAGAAAGATAGAAAAGAAGAAGAGACATGGAGAGAGCTAGCGAGATAGAGAAAGAGACAGAAGAAGAGATAAAGAGAGAGCTAGCCAGATAGAGAAAGAGAGAGAAGAAGAAGAAGACATATGGAGAGAGCTAGCGAGATAGGTAGTGATAGCGAGATATAGAGAGAGGCGAATAACAAGAATAGGTTATTAGATATAGAAATAGAGAAGAGAGAGAGATAGATGAAGATTTAGAGAGAGAGATAGAGAGATTGCGAGGTATAAGAAGAAGAATAAGAAGAAAAGATAGAGAGATATAGGGAGGAGAAGAGAAAGAGAAATAGAGAGAGACAGAGATATAGACAGAAGAAGAGATAGAGAGAAATAGAGATAGAGAACGATAGACAGAGAGAAGAAATTGAAGAGTAGAGAGAGAGAAGGGGGGAAGATGAAGATAGAGAGAGAGCGAGAGGCAGAGAGGAGTTAGATAGAAAGAGAGTAAGGACTAGACAGAGAAAGAGAGGGAGAGATAGAGGCGGACGAAGAAATAGATACAGAGAGATTAAGAAAGAGGAAGAGAGAGAAAGTAAGAGTTACATAGAGATAAATAGAGAGATGAAGAAAGAGGAAGAGAGAGAAAGTAAGAGATACATAGAGATAAATAGAGAGATGAAGAAAGAGGAAGAGAGAGAAAGTAAGAGATACATAGAGATAAATAGAGAGATGAAGAGAGAGACGTATTACATTCTTTCTCGTTTCTCTTCTTCATCCGAACTAGAGTCTTAGGGTTAGGTAAACTTCAACTTCAACGACCACAATTGAAGGACACAACCTACGCGGTTGACGCTATCGACTTCATCATCAAAATTTTAAGCCCAGACGTCAACTTCTTCCCAACAGGCCAATATCTAGGATTAGGGTTAGGGTTAGGGTTAGGGTTTTGCGCACCTGTTTACGGACGGAGCAGCCGCTGGCCATGGTGCAACGGTAGTAAGAACGGGGGTGAGGGCTGCCCTTCGCCATCTTCTGCCCATACTTCCTCCATTGGCACCCGTCGTTGATCTGACGGCCCACAAACAACGATTAAGAAGATGGACGGCTGGATTTAACCGAAAGGTTTTGAAGATTACCGTAGGAGCGTCCGATCGAGCTCTGACGGAGACGCGAGCCTTCCTCATGGTGGATTCTGGAAGCTGTTCTTGGCGGAGATTCCCCCCCATGAACTGAGATTCCATTGTTGAAGGACTGCCCGTCTCCCTCGATGAAATTGACGTCTCGTCTTCTCCCGTTCGCACTCGAGCGAGAGCGAGAGGCTGCAAATAAACAGTTAATTCGCGTTGAATTTTACTTAAGTTAACAATATTCTAACCAACTCTCGCATTTCTATCTTTCTTGCTTGATTGTTCACAATCTGATCTAAGAAATCGCGAAAACCAGAGACGGCTAGCATTACATAAATTAACACTCTTTTACTAACTCTCTTTATTGCTTCATTGTTCACAACTGATCAAAGAAATATCGAAAACCGGAGACAGCGTAGCATTACATAAGTTACAACTTTCTTACCAACTCCATTTATCGCTTCATTGTTCACAATCTAATCAGAAAAATAGCGAAAACCAGAGACGGCGTAGCATTACATAAGTTACAACTTTCTTACCAATTCTCTTTATTGCTTCATAGTTCACAATCTGATCAAAGAAATAGCGAAAACCGGAGACGGCGTAGCATTACATAAGTTACAACTTTCTTACTAACTCTCTTTATTACTTCGTAGTTAACAATCCAATCAGAAAAATAGCGAAAACCAGAGACGGCGTGGGACAAGTAATACAAAAACTCCAAGAACTTCCGATGAAACAATACAAAAGTAATTAACAAATAAATGATAAACGAGAACGAGTCTTTCCTGTTGAGAATTCATCCCGAAGGAAACAGGCAAAGACTATCCATGATTTTTCTTCGAAAAACGGCGATGCGAGCGGACTTACACGAGAAATATTTCAAGGATTAATGGAAGCAAATGCTGATATTTAATAAAAAGAGTAGTGAAAATGGATCTACCTCGTGTTCTTGAGGAATCGAGTTTTGAGGCGGTGGCGTTAAATGCATCAAACGAGTATGCAAAGAGTTGTACTCTGCGGTAACGCGAGTCATTTCTTCTCTAAGAAGACGATTCTCTTCGTTCATCATCGCCATGGCCTTCTCCAATTTACTCACCTGAAAACCAAACGTTAAGTTCTCAACCCTCTTCATCTTCATCTCCTTCAAAGATTAAAAAAAAAAAACTATCTTCCCATCGAATTTAACTTAAAACTCTGCACCAAAACATTAAACTTCACATACATCGAACTTCTTCTCCCCCTCCGTCTTAACTTTATCCTTCATCCTCGATCCGAAGTAGAACAATTCCAAACCCGTCTACAAACGAAGGGAAATCAAAGTTAACGGCGCTCAATCTCTTCACCGACTGAACAAAAATCAGTAATTTCGTCTACCCACGTTGACCTTTTCACCGTGTTCTTCATGAACGGTGCACAGTTTCTTCTCCTCCGCCGCCTCCGTTTCCCCCCGTTTTGCATCCATGGAAAAGAAGTCCATTTCTTCAATCTCCTCAGTCTCTTTCTTTCTATCCATCGCAGTGCGAAGAACAGAAGAAGTCTCAAGTCGCTTCTGAGCCGTTTGGAATGGGATTTAATCGGCGTTTAGGGTTCATGTTGAATTTCCGAGTATTCCGGGTATTCTTTGACCCGGTTATTCCGCAAGGAGATTCGTTCTTATCGTCTCTTCTCCCAGTTCGTTCCGATACAAACGTAGTAGATAAAAACCCGTTTACAAGAATGAAAGAATGAGAGAACGAGAGTGATTTCCGCGAAAGTTGGAGAGAAAGAAGTCAGTTCCGTTGATAAGCATTTGGAGAGATGTCATCAAGCCGTAAAGACGGTGCAATCAAGTGCTATTATCAACGTGCTCAAAGAGATTAATTACTTTTGAAACCAATGAAAAATACGTCAGTTTCGTCTGGATTTAATGAACGCGAGAAAGAAAACCCGTGTTTTTATTACCTAGTCTATATCATCTTCTTGTTTTTATAGATCGTCTCATTTTAGCGGTATTTTAGTTAACATTTCAACTGGACGATCATATTTGGAGAAATAAAAATTTGGTATCATCAACTTGGGATATCGCCGCTCGATACCGTCAACTTTATGGCCAAAGTTGATTCCAAATTTTGTACGTAATATATTAGTAAATTATTTGTATTTTTTGGTGATGTACATGTGAATGCATGCTGTATTTCGGTCTGTCAACGTTTATAGTTTTCTCTTCTGTACCTGCCGACGCAAACCCATTGACGTTTATGCGATGAACCGATACTTTTTTAAAAGGCAGAGTATTCAAAAAGGATATTACTTTGTTTTTTGCGTAAGAAATTTGAATATACGTCAAAACTAAGTTTTTTTTCTAAGCAGTAGACCAGTAACGGCTCCCATGAGAATAAATGCCTATAGTTGACAGGTCTAAGAGGCCGTTGTAGTTGGACGAAGCGTTATTCTGTTTAGGTTTTGGGCAAATTCTACGAAACGTCACGAACTCCGTTTTTCGTTCAAAAAGTAGCACAAACTTTTAGTTTTGTTCAAAATATAGCACGCGCCAATCAGAAGACGCCATTTGGCGTCTTCTTTTTTGCCAGCGATGGTCCAGAAGCTGACGTGGAGTCCACCTGGTAGCCAGGTAGACTCCACGATGGCATCCGCACCAGGTGGACTCCACGTCAGCTTCTGGACTTCTCTGGCCGTTGCCGCCGCTGCCCGTCGCGGACGGCCACCGCGGGCGCCCGTCTCTGGCCGCCGCCGCCCGTCGCCGCCCGCCGCCGCCGCCGCCGTCCGTCTCCGGCCGCCTCAGCCATCGCCGGCCGTCCGTCTTTTTCTCGCCCTCGCTCACCCTTCCCGTTTTCTCCTTCTCATCGTCTCTCCCTCTCTCCCCTCGTTCTCTCTCTCTCGACCTCCCTCCCCCTCTCCTGCTCCTTCTCTCCTCGCTCTCTCTCCTCTCCGTCTCACCCTCGCTCCTGCTAGTTCTCCGTCTCTCATCCCTCTCTCGTGCTCTCGTTCTCTCGTGCTCCCTCTCCCCTTCTCTTTCTCATTCTCTTGGTCTCCATGGTCGTTCTCTCCCCAAACTCTTTCTCGCCCTCTCTGTCTCTCATCCCCTCTCTCTTTCTCGTTCTCTCTGTCTCTCATCCCCACTCTCTTTCTCGTTCTCTCTTTCCCCCCCCCCCTCTCCTTCTCGTCCTCTCTTTCTCTCATCCCCTCTCTCTTTCTCGTTCTCTCTGTCTCTCATCCCCTCTCTCTTTCTCGTTCTCTCTCTTTTCGCCTTCTCTCTCTTTCTCGTTCTCTCTGTCTCTCATCTCCTTGTTGAGTTTGATCACTTCCTGAAGAAGGGAAGAGAAGAGCGCGACAACAGAAGAAAGGAAAGTGAAGACTTGGTATTCCGAAGGAATAGAAGAGAAAGATTACAACTGTTATTTCACAAAACATTACGATACTTCTTATAGAGGGCGCTAGGGCGGTTGTGCTGTTAACTGCTGCGTTAATGCGGCAGGTGGCATGATTATCTTTGCGTTGGAACCACACGGCGGCGCCGCTTTGGTGTCGTGTCTTTGGCGGCGCTGCGTGGATGACGGATCCTCCTCGGAGACTGTTGTCTTCCGGAGGCTTCTAGAAGGTATGCTGGCGTCGGCAGTGATTGCGTCATGGTCAGACTTGACCCGTGGCGGATGTTCCTCAACACGCCCCGGCAAACTCAGCAGAGGGACGAGGTTGAGTTTGGGACGTATTCGAAGGAAGGGCTGTTTAGAGAGACTTTTGGTCAACAGATCGGCCAGTTGATTGTGGCTGGACGTAAAACCAATCTTGAGTTGTTTGGCAGCAACACGTTCGCGGACGAAGTGGAAATCTATTTCCACATGCTTCATGCGAGCGTGGAAGACGGGATTTCACGCGAGGTGTGTTGCCCCGAGATTGTCGCACCACAGCGTGGGAGTTCCGGTGACAGGGAGCTTTAGTTCCTGCAAAAGTGAATTAATCCAAATGAACTCAGAGGTAACGTTTGCCATGGACTTGTATTCAGCCTCCGTGCTTGATCGAGAGATGGTGGACTGCTTCTTTGAGTACCAGGAAACTAGATTAGTTCCTAAGTACACAAGGAAACCGCTGGTGGAGCGTCGATCTTCGAGGTTACCTGCCCAATCGGCGTCACTGAACATGCTCAAAGTGTGGTTAGAATTTTTACGATATAACAATGCAAAGTTAGATGTGCCATGAAGATAGCGAAGCAGGTGTTTAACGAATTTCCAATGTTCGGGACGAGGTTGATGCATGTGTTGACATGCGCGGTTTACCGCGTAGCATATGTCTGGGCAAGTAAGTGTGAGGTATTGAAGAGCCCCCACGATTTGTCTGTAAAGAGTAGCGTCGCACGTACCTGCAGAAGGAGAGCTGGGAGAGACATGAGCTGGAGTCGCAGTAGACTTACATTGACCCATGTTGGCGCGTCGGAGGATGTTAGATAAATAATGAGATTGTGAGAGGGCAAGGCCAAGTGGGTGTGGAATAAGCTGAATTCCGAGAAAAGTACGAGCAGGGCCAAGGTCTCGGATAGCGAAAGCCTTATGAAGAGATTGAATTAGAGAAAATACCCCCGCGCTATCCGAGCCAAGGACCAAGAAATCATCGACGTAGATGAGGAGATAGAGACGTAAAGAAGAAGTGATGCGAAAAAAAAGCGAGGGATCGGTACATGAGCCGGAAAACCCGATGCGTAGAAGAAAAGCAGAGAGCTTGGAAAACCAGGCGCGCGGTGCCTGTTTGAGACCGTAGATAGATTTTCGGAGAAGACAAACATGTGAAGGCAAAGTTGGATGAGTAAATCCTGGTGGCTGGCGCATGTAAACGGTTTCCTGTAAGTCGCCGTGAAGAAAAGCGTTGGAAACGTCCAGTTGGTGAATGCACCACCCTCGGGAGACGGCCGTGGCGAGAAGGAGGTGGACAGTGATGATCTTGATGACGGGGCTGAAGGACTCGTCAAAGTCCACGCCGAGCGTTTGACGGAAGCCTTGGGCGACTAGCCGGGCCTTGTGGCGGTCAACAGACCCGTCGGGGTGGAGTTTAAGGCGGTATACCCACTTGCAACCGAGAATTCGGGCGTGGGGCAGAGGAGGAACAAGAGTCCAAGTGCCATTGCGAAGGAGTTCATGGTATTCGGATGTCATGGCGTTTCGCCAATCAGGATGAGCCATGGCAACGGAGAAGGATGAAGGCTCGACCGAGGATGTTTGTAGAACGTGGACTTGGGGAGAGGAGCTGGGCGAAGCAAGAGGTTGAGTCTGAGCGTAAATGTCGCGTAGAGAGCGATATGTGCGAGGACGAAAAGAGTCACTGGACGTGGAGGAAGAGGCTGGAGACGAGTTGAGTGGCGATGAGAGAGAGGGCGGTGTGATTGTAGATAGATGGTCGACGGGCGACGAGGGCTGGTTAGATGGCAATGGTGGAGACGGTGTTGGAGAAAGCTCGGGGAGTGGAACGAGGCGAGGATTAGAGCCGAGGAGGCCCGGCGCGGGCGAGGGATGTGATGATGGCGAAGAAAGACCAGGAAAGATATCTTCATGGAAACGTACGTCACGGGATATGTAAATTCTACCGGAGAGGAGGGAGAGACACCGATAGCCCGAATGATGAGAACTGTACCCCAGAAAAATGCATCGTTCGGAGCGGGGAGACAACTTGTGATCTGCATATGAGCGCAAGTGAGGAAAGCATAAGCAGCCGAAAGGTTTTAAAAATTGATAGTTAGGTAGTGACAGATGAAGAAGCTCGAAGGGGGACTTATCTGAGAGATTTGGCGTCGGAAGTCGGTTGATCAAGTACACTGCGGTAGCTGCTGCCTCATCCCAAAACCGGGGAGGCAATGAGGCGTGTTGCAGGAGTGCAAGAGTTGTTTCAATGACATGACGATGCTTCCGTTCGGCGGTCCCGTTTTGCTGAGGAGTGTGGGGGCAGGATACGCGGTGGTGTATGCCATGGTGTTTGAGATGAGAATGTAAAGCTTGAAATTCTCCCCCCCCAGTCGAACTGGAAAGCTAGTATTTTGGAGGAAAATTGCCGTTCTACCAACGATTGAAAATAGACGAATGCAGAGAAAACGTCGCTCTTGTGTTTTAAAGGAAAAAACCAAGTGTAACGGCTATAATCATCAATAAATATAACATAGTAGGAGAAATTTGAATTCGATACGACGGGGCAGGACCCCATAAGTCCGAATGTACTAATTCCAACGGCTTAAGAGAATGAGTTCGGGAGGAAGAATAGGGGAGGCGATGGCTCTTGGAAAGAGCGCAGGCCGTGCAAACATAGTTTTTAGGAAGATAGACAGGAGGGAAACCGAACCGTCGGATTGTCTGTTGAAGAATGCGAAATGAAGGGTGACCTAGGCGGCGATGCCATGTGTCGATGGAGCCACGTTCACCGACCATTGCTTGGGGAAAGATGCTCGGTGAAAGACAGTATAAGCCACCTTCAGTGCGACCCGTGAGTAGAACCTGCCCGGTATTACTGTCTTTAACGACGCAATAAGAAGGGTGAAATTCGAAAAACACTTGATTTTCTTCGGAGAATTTTCGTACGGAAAGAAGGTTACAAGTAATATCGGGAGCGTGTAAAACATGCTTAAGAACAAAATTCCGATGAACCGTAGGGATAGTACTGTGACCTGAGTGTTGAATCTGCAGACCTGATCCATCCCCGATGAAGATTTTGTCTTGTCCCGAGTAGCTTTGAGCGTCCATGAGCATGTTCGGGTCTGCTACGACGTGGTGCGTTGCTCCACTGTCGGGGTACCATTGCGAGGACGGGGCGATTGAGAACGAGGTGCTGTACGCTTGTGGGGGTTGACGTGCATAGGACTCGTAGTGCGACAGTCGCTTATTGAAATTCCCGTGTCCCTCTACAGGAGGAGCTGGATTTATTCGAGGATCTTGCGGAACGTACGACCGATTAAATCGGTCGTAGCACTCCAAGGCTCTATGACCCTTTCTGGAGCATATCTGACACTTGGGAACGAATCTTGTAGTTCCGTTTCCGCGACTTGCGCCGCCGCCGCGTCCGGTTCCCCTGCCACGGTTACGGGTGGAGTTTTCGTGTTTACCTTTGCCTTGAGTGGAGTTGTCCGTGGATGAGTGTGTAAGATTGACGCTTGGTGCAAATTCTGGTGTTTCCTTGGCGGGCTGATGGCGAGCCAACATAGCTTCATGATCCCGAAGATGGGATATAACTGTGCCCAATGTCATGGGCTCTGCTGCTGCTCTAACCGTGGAGATAACTGGTGCATACTGTGCACCTAATCCACGGAGGAGCGCACGTACCATGGTTCGCTGGTCAACCCGTTCTCCGGAAGCTGCCAGAGCACTGCAGATTGACTGAAACTGGACGATGTAGTCTTCCAGACTTGTGTTTCCCTTCGTTAGGGTGTGGAGCTTCCCAAGTAGCTCTTGCACGCGAGCTTCGACAGACGAGGCAAAGTCCTTTGCCAGCATGTCCCATACTTCTTTTGCTGTGGATGCTTCCGTTACGCATCCTATGATTCCTTCTGTCATAGATGACAGAAGAAACCCCATAACGTGTTGGTCGTAGTTCCACCAATCATCATCCGGATCTTCGGCTTGAGGTGGGGGATCGGCTTCGATGTGATCTGCAAGACGATGAGATCGCAATGTTGGCAATACCTGGGTCTTCCAAACGATGTAGTTGTCCCTTGTGAGCTTCACTGAGGGCGCCAGTGCGGCAGAGATCTTTGTAGGACCTCTGTGCGCACCTCTTCTCCTTCTTCGAGTCGTTGGTGACTCCTTTGGAGATGAGAACTCCAATGTAGTTCCGTCGTTGAGATGCAGGGCTTCGAACGCTGACTCTAGCGTTGGCTCTGATACCATGTTGAGTTTGATCACTTCCTGAAGAAGGGAAGAGAAGAGAACGACAACAGAAGAAAGGAAAGTGAAGACTTGGTATTCCGAAGGAATAGAAGAGAAAGATTACAACTGTTATTTCACAAAACATTACGATACTTCTTATAGAGGGCGCTAGGGCGGTTGTGCTGTTAACTGCTGCGTTAATGCGGCAGGTGGCATGATTATCTTTGCGTTGGAACCACGCGGCGGCGCCGCTTTGGTGTCGTGTCTTTGGCGGCGCTGCGTGGATGACGGATCCTCCTCGGAGACTGTTGTCTTCCGGAGGCTTCTAGAAGGTATGCTGGCATCGGCAGTGATTGCATCATGGTCAGACTTGACCCGTGGCAGATTTTCCTCAACACTCCTCTGTCTCCCTCGCTCTCTCTCTTTCCGCCCTCTCTCTCTCTCTCGACCTCTCTCCCCCTCTCCTGCTCCTTCTCTCTCCCTCGCTCTCTCTCCTCTCCGTCTCACCCTCGCTCCCGCTAGTTCTCTGTCTCTCATTCCTCTCTCGTGCTCTCATTCTCTCGTGCTCACTCTCCCCCTTCTCTTTCTCATTCTCTTGGTCTCCCGCGGTCGTTCTCTCCCCAAACTCTTTCTCGCCCTCTCTGTCTCTCATCCCCTCTCTCTTTCTCGTTCTCTCTCTTTTCGCCTTCTCTCTCTTTCTCGTTCTCTCTGTCTCTCATCTCCTCTGTCTCCCTCACTCTCTCTCCTCTCCGTCTCACCCTCGCTCCCGCTAGTTCTCTCCCTCTCTCTCTGTCTCTCGTGCTCTCTGTCTCATTCTTCCACTTGTTCGCTCTCCCTCTCCCCACATTTCTTAACACCTCTCTCTCGCCCTCTCCCCCACTCTCTCCCTCTCGTTTTCTTTTCCTCTCCGTCTCTGTCTCTCTGTCTCTCTGTCTCTGTATCTGTCTCTGTCTCTCTCTCTCTCTCTCTCTCTCTCTCTCTACTGATGTAGCCCTCTGTCTCGCTCGTTCTCTTCCGCTCTCTCCCTGTATCTCTCTCCCTCGTTCCGGTCTCACCCTCCCTCTCGTTTGCTCTCCCTCACTCCTATATCCCCATCTCTCCCGCTCTCACTCTCTCCCTCCCGTTTTCTTTCTCCCTATTTCTATCCTACTCTCCCATTCCTCCCTCCCTTCCTCTCTTTGCCACCGGCTCTCCCTCTGCTTTCGCAACGCCCTCTCACTCTCACCCTCTTGCCCTCTCTCTCACCGTCTCTCCTGCTCACCCTCTCCTCCTCTCTCACCCTCACTTTCTCTCTTACTCTCTCTGTCCACCTCCCTCCGGCTTCACCTCTCTCTTCCTCTCGTTCTCTGCTCGCTCGCCCTCACTTTGGCTCTCCTTCTCTCCCTATCTCAATCTCTCTCATTCTCTCTCATATTCTCTCATACTCTCTCCCTCTAGCCTGCTCCCTCTCCCTCGCGCTCTCTTTCCCTACTGAACTCTCTCCTTCTCGCCTGCTCTCTCACTCTCTCTCCCTCTCACTTCCTGTCTCCAGCTCTGACTGAAGATTGATTGTCCATCTCTCCGAGAACGCCGCATCATCTTCCCTCTATTGGAGATCAATTTTCTCTCCCTCACAGTCTCACTCTATTGAAGATCGAGAGGTGTTCTCAGCCACTTTCAGCCAGGTATAGCAGCCTTTTTCTCTCTCTTTCTCTCTTTTCAACGCCTCAATCTCTATTTCCATCCACTTGCAAGATATTCAGTGTGGATACTCCAATATCCATATTTGGATATCGTTATCGATATTGGGACATGGATATCGATATCGGTTATTTAGATTTGGATAATTGGACATGGATATCGACATTCCACGATGTCTATATTTCGACATTGGAATCCATTTTTCAGATTTCCATATTTGGATATCGATATCGACCTTTTAGATTTTCATATTTGGACTTCGATATGGATATTTTAGTCCAGGCCATAAGAATCCTCCTGTGTCATGCAGCTGTAAGATATTCAGCCAAAGCAAAAGAGAATGTAAGTATCATACTGATTACCAAATTGCCTCTGTAATAATTATTTACATTATGCTTCTGTACCTGTTTGTCAAATAGGGCCGATGACCGAAATTTTCTTTTTGGTTCGTATTCAAGTGATGTATGCTCAAGTGACTCCGATGGATATTCAAGTGAAGAATGGAATGAAGAATTTTGTAACGGGCGGAGAAGTAGAAGAGAAGAACGTTAAGCAGAGCTATGTGGTGATGATGAGGGTGAAATTATTTTGAGCGCACACAGCGGTAGAAGATATGATCCTGGGTGCCCCAACGATAAAATTACAATGCAATTGGGCATGACATTTGAATCAGGTTCACAATTTAAAGCAGCCGTGAAGAACTACGCCGTATACAACGGGTTCAATGTTAGGTTTAAAAGGTCTACAGAGAATATAGTGGAAGTTGTATGCCAGGAACATTGTCCATGGAGGATATATGCCAGTTGGGGTCCTATGAGGGAGGCATTTGTCATAAAGGCAGTAAATGATGAACATAGGTGCAATAGGGCTCCCACGAACATACAAGCCGATTATCGTTGGATCGCGGAACACTTCTTAGATGTTATTCGAAGGGATATGAACTATAGGGTAGATCATATGATGCAAGAATTGCTGGAAAAGTATGGAATCATAGTTTCGCGGGGCACATGTTATAATGCAAGGTCTTGGGCGCACAAGATTCTTCATGGTTCTTTGAATGAGCATTATCACAGTCTACCCTGCTATGTGGCCGAGTTACAGAAAGTGGGTAGGAACAGTACCTTCCAGTTGGAGGTGATGCATGACATTCATAATTCTTTGCCTAGGTTTAGCAGACTCTATATTTGCTTCGAACCTCTAGCAAGGGGGTTCCGTGAGGGCTGTAGACCAGTGATTGGGCTGGATGGTTTTTTTTTTAAAACCGAATTGAAGGGGCAGTTGTTGAGCGCCGTTGGGAGGGATGGGAATAACTAGATGTTTCCTATTGCTTGGGTGGTGGTAGAAGGGGAAAATCAAGCTTCTTGGACTTGGTTTATTAGCCTGTTGATGACTGATTTAAGAATTATTGATGGCTACGGTTGGACTATTATAAGCGATCAGCAAAAGGTATTTAACTTTCTCATTCGCCGTATTATACTTATCTTAAGACTTACTTGGTTAAGGTAGAATCAATGTTGTGCACTAAAAACCTGATATGCTTTGACATTTCGCAGGGTCTAGCGAATGCAGTGGCAGGCTTTTTACCTCGTGCAGAGCATAGGAATTGCGCAAGACATATTTATTCAAATTGGAAGAAGAAGGGACACTCCAGTGACATCTTGAGGAACCTATTTTGGAAAGCAGTGAAGTGCACAACCCGTGAAGGATTCCAGAGGGTTATCGGACAAATGGAGACATTGAAAGAAGCATCTGCGCAAGATTTTGTAGAGGTAGGCGTACAAAAGTTTTGCAGGGCTTTTATTTCTGAAAAGCCGAAATGTGAGGTTATTGATAACAACATGTCTGAGTGTTTCAATAGCTTCATCTTGCCGAGTAGGTCTCAACCTATCATCGACATGTTGGAATACATTAGAAGGGCAGTCATGGAGCGTATAGTGAAGAAGAGGGAGTTATTCTCCGAGAGTGCTGATTCCTTATGCCCTCAGATAAGACGGGTACTCGAAGATAATAGACTCAAGTGTAGGACATGTAGTGTTATTCATGCCCGCATTCTATTGCCTGCATTCACTTTATCTGAGCAGACCCTACTAATTACGTCAACGAATGGTTGAAGAGGGATTCATACCAGCTAGCTTACAGTTATGGTATTTCGCCGATGAATGGGAAAAACCTGTGGAGGGAAAATGAGGGAAGCTACCTCTTCCCCCCATTGGCGAAGAAACAACCGGGAAGGCCAAAGCGCAGAAGAAGAATTGACGCTAGTGAAGCCCGTCCTAGTGGTGTACGATTGACCAAGAAAGGCGTGCAAATGCACTGCTCTCTCTGCAACCAAGGCGGCCACAATAGAAAGACATGCAACAATACAAGGCCACAACCTGCATACGAAGTATGGATTGAGTTTTATATTGAACTTCCATTATATCCTCAATTTTCCATAAACCTGAGATATTAAGCACATCTTGAACAATCATACAGGGATCACAGTTTTCTTCGGGAGGATTCAGCAAATTGTTGAAGAGCATGACAAAGTTCCAAGTTTGACTGTTTCTTCATTTTAATTCACTACTCAGATATTTGTTGGTCAGTACTTGGATATTAATCAGTCAGCATATTTTATAGGTATTAGTATGCCACCCGTCTTTGTTCTCGAGTGTTACAAGTCGTACAGGGGAATATTGAATTCCCTATATATTTCAGGATATTGAAATATTGAATATCAATATCAAGTTATATCGATATCAATATCCAAAAACTGATTTCCGGGAATATTGATATCGATATCGAATATTGATAGTGCGGAATATCGATATCAATAACTGAGAGAGAGACTGCAAGAGTTATGGAGGGATAGAGGGAGTAGCTAAAGAGAGTAGAAGCGGGAGAGAGCAACAGAGAGAGAGGGGGTGACAGGGAGAGCCGGAGACGGGAAGTGAGAGAGCAGGCGAGAAGGAGGGAGTCTCGTCCATCATCATCCATCATAATCATCATTCATCAATCATTATCATCATAATCTCACCGCAGCTGCCGGAAAAATGCTCGTCGTAGTCGTTAACAACGGCATCGAAGCTGTCCACATAGCCCTGCAGGCCGGATGATTTTCCATGGCCTTCGTACTCTACGCCGTAGACCGCGTATCCCGCCTTGGTCAGCCGAATTGCCGTCCCTGCAGTGATACCATTCAATTCCAAGTCCATCAATCCTCCGCTATTCACTTATTTGTCCGCTTATACCATCCGATATTCTCCATCCACTCACCTCTCATCAAGATGCCGCCCTCCATCGCATACCCTGTAGGACACAGATAAATGGGAGAGAGATGCACATCGATACCGTAGATTGATAGACTGATAGATAGAGTGAGAGAGATGGGGAGACAAGATATAACAAGAAGTTGAGATAGATGAGAGAGGGATGGAGAGAAGAGACATAACAAGAGATGGAGATAGATGGGAGGGAGAGATGGGGAGGCACGATATAACGAGAGATGGAGGTAGACGAGAGAAAGATGGAGAGACGAGGCATAACAAGGGATGGAGATAAATGGGAGAGAGAGATGAGAAGACAAGATATAACACGAACCTGAGATAGATGAGAGGCAGATGAGAGAGAGAGATGGAGAGGAGACATAACAAGAGATGGAGATAGATGGGGAGAGAGATGGGGAGACACGATAGAACACGAAATTGAGATAGATGAGAGATGAGAGATGAGAGAGAGAGAGATGGAGAGGAGACATAACAAGAGATGGAGATAGATGGGGAGAGAGATGGGGAGACACGATATAACACTAAATTGAGATAGATGAGAGAGATGGAGAGGAGACATAACAAGAGATGGAGATAAATGGGAGAAAAAGATGGGGGGACACGATATAACTAGAGATGGAGGAAGACAAAAGAAATATGGAGAGACAGTACGCAACGATATATGGAAACGGATATATGTGGGAGAGAAAGAGAAGGAGAGACAAGATATACCTTGAGATAGAGATGGGGAAAGATGAGAGATAGATGGGGAGACAAGATATAACAAGAAATGGAGATAGATGAAAGAGAGATGGAGAGACGAGACATAACAAAAGATAGAGATAGATGGGAGAGAGAGATGGGGAGACAAGATTTAGAAAGTGATTTAAGGGGAGAGAACGACCGCGGGAGACCAACAGAACGAGAAAGAGAAGGGGGAGAGGGAGCACGAGAGACAGAGTGCACGAGAGAGGGATGATATTGATTTGTGGAAATATTGATTTATTGCCATAGGTTTCATAGCGATCGTTAAGTTCGCGACCATCATAGGCATACAACTTGGTTAATGCAAAATAGAAACCCATTGTTTGATTGTTGTAGCCGAGGACGTCTTTATCGATTGCGCACTTGTCCTCGAGTTTTATTGAGATTTTGGTTGGACTGCAAAGGAGATGTATCTCATAAAGTATGTAAGAACTGAGAGGTGGAATCTCAGGTAAAGTCTTGAAAACATAAATCTTGATGAGTGAGTCTAAGATTTTTTAGATTACCGAAGGAGAGACTTTTATATACTCAATGATGCAACGAATGATCTTAGAAACCTGGGCAACATAAAGTTCAGAATTCTGCATACAAAAGGTGGTAAGTCAAGATGATCTCCATTGAGGGCTTCAATAGGCCTAATTAAACTCCTCTTTAGTTGATTTTAAGAACATTTCTGGTTTTTTTATAATGAATGATAATCATATAAGTGAACAATTTGTTCTGGGAATGATTAAAATATTTCTGCGAAAGAATCTGACTAGCTTTACGATGAAGATGAGGAAAACACAATTCTCTAGACAATATCAGTCATGATTTTAAGGGATCAATCCGATGCGAGATTGTGTAGCCTACAAGTTTTAAATAACTCGAATCTCCAAATCATGTCTGAGCGAAAGATTCATTTTAATCCAAGCCTTGGAGGCTACCCACGGCCCTCATTTCAGATTTTTGAGATTCCTACAGACCGATCTCCGAAACCAATTCAAATAAAAAAGAAATCTTTCTGGAAAGGCCTCCGAGCGTCGATATTTCAAAGCTGGAAATCGCATGAGAAAAAGAAACAAATAACAATGAATATCAGAGACGACGGGATTATCTAAAGCGAAAACCTTGTATTTTACTTTCCGCTGCTAAAGAGAGAGAGAGAGACAGAGAGAGAGAGAGAGAGACAGAGAGACAGAGAGACAGAGAGCACGAGAGACAGAGAGAGAGGGAGAGAACTAGCGGGAGCGAGGGTGAGACGGAGAGGAGAGAGAGCGAGGGAGACAGAGGAGATGAGAGACAGAGAGAACGAGAAAGAGAGAGAAGGCGAAAAGAGAGAGAACGAGAAAGAGAGAGAAGGCGAAAAGAGAGAGAACGAGAAAGAGAGAGGGGATGAGAGACAGAGAGAACGAGAAAGAGAGAGGGGATGAGAGACAGAGAGGACGAGAAGGAGAGAGGGGGGGGGAAAGAGAGAACGAGAAAGAGAGTGGGGATGAGAGACAGAGAGAACGAGAAAGAGAGAGGGGATGAGAGACAGAGAGGGCGAGAAAGAGTTTGGGGAGAGAACGACCGCGGGAGACCAAGAGAATGAGAAAGAGAAGGGGGAGAGGGAGCACGAGAGAACGAGAGCACGAGAGAGGGATGAGAGACGGAGAACTAGCGGGAGCGAGGGTGAGACGGAGAGGAGAGAGAGCGAGGGAGAGAGAAGGAGCAGGAGAGGGGGAGAGAGGTCGAGAGAGAGAGAACGAGTGGAGAGAGGGAGAGACGATGAGAAGGAGAAAACGGGAAGGGTGAGCGAGGGCGAGAAAAAGACGGACGGCCGGCGATGGCTGAGGCGGCCGGAGACGGACGGCGGCGGCGGCGGCGGGCGGCGACGGGCGGCGGCGGCCAGAGACGGGCGCCCGCGGTGGCCGTCCGCGACGGGCAGCGGCGGCAACGGCCAGAGAAGTCCAGAAGCTGACGTGGAGTCCACCTGGTGCGGATGCCATCGTGGAGTCTACCTGGCTACCAGGTGGACTCCACGTCAGCTTCTGGACCATCGCTGGCAAAAAAGAAGACGCCAAATGGCGTCTTCTGATTGGCGCGTGCTATATTTTGAACAAAACTAAAAGTTTGTGCTACTTTTTGAACGAAAAACGGAGTTCGTGACGTTTCGTAGAATTTGCCCAAAACCTAAACAGAATAACGCTTCGTCCAACTACAACGGCCTCTTAGACCTGTCAACTATAGGCATTTATTCTCATGGGAGCCGTTACTGGTCTACTGCTTAGAAAAAAAACTTAGTTTTGACGTATATTCAAATTTCTTACGCAAAAAACAAAGTAATATCCTTTTTGAATACTCTGCCTTTTAAAAAAGTATCGGTTCATCGCATAAACGTCAATGGGTTTGCGTCGGCAGGTACAGAAGAGAAAACTATAAACGTTGACAGACCGAAATACAGCATGATTCACATGTACATCACCAAAAAATACATATAATTTACTAATATATTACGTACAAAATTTGGAATCAACTTTGGCCATAAAGTTGACGGTATCGAGCGGCGATATCCAAAGTTGATGATACCAAATTTTTATTTCTCCAAATATGATCGTCCAGTTGAAATGTTAACTAAAATACCGCTAAAATGAGACGATCTATAAAAACAAGAAGATGATATAGACTAGGTAATAAAAACACGGGTTTTCTTTCTCGCGTTCATTAAATCCAGACGAAACTGACGTATTTTTCATTGGTTTCAAAAGTAATTAATCTCTTTGAGCACGTTGATAATAGCACTTGATTGCACCGTCTTTACGGCTTGATGACATCTCTCCAAATGCTTATCAACGGAACTGACTTCTTTCTCTCCAACTTTCGCGGAAATCACTCTCGTTCTCTCATTCTTTCATTCTTGTAAACGGGTTTTTATCTACTACGTTTGTATCGGAACGAACTGGGAGAAGAGACGATAAGAACGAATTTCCTTGCGGAATAACCGGGTCAAAGAATACCCGGAATACTCGGAAATTCAACATGAACCCTAAACGCCGATTAAATCCCATTCCAAACGGCTCAGAAGCGACTTGAGACTTCTTCTGTTCTTCGCACTGCGATGGATAGAAAGAAAGAGACTGAGGAGATTGAAGAAATGGACTTCTTTTCCATGGATGCAAAACGGGGGGAAACGGAGGCGGCGGAGGAGAAGAAACTGTGCACCGTTCATGAAGAACACGGTGAAAAGGTCAACGTGGGTAGACGAAATTACTGATTTTTGTTCAGTCGGTGAAGAGATTGAGCGCCGTTAACTTTGATTTCCCTTCGTTTGTAGACGGGTTTGGAATTGTTCTACTTCGGATCGAGGATGAAGGATAAAGTTAAGACGGAGGGGGAGAAGAAGTTCGATGTATGTGAAGTTTAATGTTTTGGTGCAGAGTTTTAAGTTAAATTCGATGGGAAGATAGTTTTTTTTTTTTTAATCTTTGAAGGAGATGAAGATGAAGAGGGTTGAGAACTTAACGTTTGGTTTTCAGGTGAGTAAATTGGAGAAGGCCATGGCGATGATGAACGAAGAGAATCGTCTTCTTAGAGAAGAAATGACTCGCGTTACCGCAGAGTACAACTCTTTGCATACTCGTTTGATGCATTTAACGCCACCGCCTCAAAACTCGATTCCTCAAGAACACGAGGTAGATCCATTTTCACTACTCTTTTTATTAAATATCAGCATTTGCTTCCATTAATCCTTGAAATATTTCTCGTGTAAGTCCGCTCGCATCGCCGTTTTTCGAAGAAAAATCATGGATAGTCTTTGCCTGTTTCCTTCGGGATGAATTCTCGACAGGAAAGACTCGTTCTCGTTTATCATTTATTTGTTAATTACTTTTGTATTGTTTCATCGGAAGTTCTTGGAGTTTTTGTATTACTTGTCCCACGCCGTCTCTGGTTTTCGCTATTTTTCTGATTGGATTGTTAACTACGAAGTAATAAAGAGAGTTAGTAAGAAAGTTGTAACTTATGTAATGCTACGCCGTCTCTGGTTTTCGCTATTTTTCTGATGAGATTGTGAACAATGAAGCGATAAATGGAGTTGGTAAGAAAGTTGTAACTTATGTAATGCTACGCCGTCTCCGGTTTTCGATATTTCTTTGATCAGTTGTGAACAATGAAGCGATAAATGGAGTTGGTAAGAAAGTTGTAACTTATGTAATGCTACGCTGTCTCCGGTTTTCGATATTTCTTTGATCAGTTGTGAACAATGAAGCAATAAAGAGAGTTAGTAAAAGAGTGTTAATTTATGTAATGCTAGCCGTCTCCGGTTCTCGCGATTTCTTAGATCAGATTGTGAACAATGAAGCAAGAAAGAAAGAAATCCGAGAATAAATTGTGGTATGAGGATAGGGTAAGAGAAATGAATGGATGTGATGAAGAATATCTTAATTAGGGATTTTATTATGATATCCCTAATTAGGAATGGGTGTTATAAGCTACTAATCCGTACTCATAGGATTTAATAACTTGTAACAGAGATTAGGAAGATAGGAGAACATGGAATGGATGAAATGAAATAAATTGGAATGAAATCCTAATCAAATGTTTAGGGCTTACCTTCTTTGGTAATTCTCCTAAGCACTAATCTCCCTTCATGAGCCCGTATATTGCACCTGGTACCTTGGCGTGTTGCAGTACACACGAAGACAGATCAAGAGAGGGAAGAATTCACTTCAGAAAGAAGTACTTGGCACTCCAAAACCTTTGTTTCACAAGATCTCCTAAATGGAGAAATACAGAAAAATTACAAGCCATTTTCAGATTTCTGTCAAAAATCTGTCAAAAAGTGGGATGAGAGGAAACTGTCAAAAAAATTTCAGCCACAAACTCCTCTTGAATGAGAAGTTATGGCCCAATGAAATTGCCTTGACTTCCTATTTTTCAGTCATTTTTCTGAATTTTTTTAAAACGCTTTTGACTCTTTTTTATTTTTGATGATCGGATCGATCCTGAGCCATCGGATCATCCAATCATCAAGATTGGGATGAGTTTTGGCTGCTGAATCCTCTTCTCAAGGGCAGATTCTTCTCTGGCCGTTGGATCTGTCTCCTTATGATAAGAAAATTTAGATTACAAAATGACAGCATTATGTAAGCTTATGAATTGTTCACACGCGCGCCTGCTGCTTTGCTAACACAGGCACACCTATGCCTCATCAATGCCCTGTAGGGTCTGCCTGGTGTGTCAGCCAGGTGGTGAATGGGCCCATTTTGCAAATTCGAGCTTTAAAAAACTTAGAAAACATTCAATAAATTCAATATAAATTCAAAATTAAATATCTTTTGATCTACAACTCTGTTTTACGCAAACTTTTTACCAAAATAATTTTTTAAAAAATATAATTTTCATTGAAATCATAAAAATTGCCAAATATTATCATTTTAATGTAGAAAATGGTTATTTAGTGAATTTTTCTATTTTGGTTAAATATGACTAAGAATTCATGATAAAAGGTATAAGTTAACTAAATTATGTTCTAAAATGCATGGAATAAGCATGAATTATCATGTTTATTTGTATGTTATCCAGCACCCAGTATCTATCATTGGTGTCTCCAAACTAATGGCTACGGGACCGACCATGCTCATCATATGAGTGAGGCTGGATAATTTTATTCTATCAGAATACAGTGATGTCCTTCTCGAGTATCCTTCAAATAGGAATATTAAGAACACATGCTTAAAAATGAGTGATTTCCATATTATGATTTCATCATAATTCACTAAGTCCGATCATGTATTCATGGACTTCATTATACGCATCTCACATGCATTATAATGAATATGTTTTATTAACGAACATGGAATACGATATGTAATGTGTGATTGGCTTGTTGGATGCATATATTTTCATCAATCTCCCACGTGAAATAAAGGCAATCACTCTTAGTGAAAAAATCCTTCTTATCAAGTGATCCTCAAAATACATTGAGCTCATGGCTCCATCTATGGATCTGTAATATTGGCTTGTTTGCCACTTTAATGTCATGAGCTCATCAGGACAAAATGTCTGTTACCCAGATAGTGGAGTGACTCATCATGTGACTGATCAACTCCAAATAGGTAAAGGAACATGATTGAAAATTCTATCTATCGGCTCTTCAACAAATCCTACTTCTAACAGAGTATTTCATTTAAGAGAAATCCTACATGTTCCATAAATTACCAAAAACTTATTATCAGTCCAAAAATTAACAAGGGATAATAATGTATTTGTTGAACTTCATGCTACATGCTGTCTTGTGAAGGGCATCGCAACGCCTTGAAAACTTCTCAAAGGGAGAATTAAAGATGTCCTCTATTTCATGGAGTCACAACCTTCAATAACTGCATTGGTTGGAGAAAAAGCTTCAGTTGAGGCCTGGTACGTTAGGCTTGGATATTGATAAGCCAAAAATAAGGGTGAAAATTACGCAAATTTTTTAGCCATTGTCGTTGTGAATTTTTGGCTTATGCAATAAAATTTATAAAACTGTACTTAATATGTATAGTGATAAGTATGAGTGTCGTCCAAGGGAGGCAAGTTGGAATTTCAATTTGATTTTATTTTTGGTGTTTTAGATCCTAATTAGAGTGAATTTGATCTTCAATGAGGATCAAGTCACCCTAATTAGGTGAGAATTTAGAGAGAGGGGTAGAACAGATGAGATGAAAAGAAGAAATGTGGGCTCTAGATTGAATTAATTGATCCAATTGGATGGATCAAAGAATTCAATTAGAGAGGTTGGAAGAAATTTTTGATTTAAGTTTTGGTTGGTTTTGAGAATTTGCTAAATAAGAAATAAAAAGGGAAATCTTAATCTCCTAAGAATTAAAACTAAATTTTTTAGAGTTTTCTTTTGGAATGCAATTGAATGCCAAGGTAAATCCCTCAATTTCTCCTCTCAATCCTAATCAGGGCTTGTACATGCCGCTCAAGCCAAGCGATTTAGAAGTTCAGATCAGAATAGAGATGAAGAAACAAACAACTTAACCTAATTCATTCAAAATGCATAAAAGTTCAAATACAATCAAGGAAAAAGTACCAGATAACTTGATCCAGGGTGGGACTCCTCTCTGTCTTGCAGCTGTGATAGAGAACCATCAAGAATGAGCTCCCCCTCTCGAAATTTAGCTTTTATACTTAGGTTATAGGGTAAAAATCACCATTTTACCCCCGTTTAGTACTTAATATTTATCTATCAATTTAGGCTAGATATGAATGATCTAACCATACAGATAGAAAGAGGGGATCAAGACGAACAAATCCATAAAAAATCATCTCAATCGGACTTCAGGATCAAAAGTTATTAATAAATCAATTTTAAACCAATTTAATCCATTGGATTTAAAATTGATTTATTTATTAGTTTCTTTTTTAAACACGCAATGACGTTTCGCTCTCTCATTGGCTGGCGCATTTTGAATCCTCCTTTTTGCAGGAAAGTCCTTAAAAAGCCTGGAATTGCTTTTGGACGCCGCCCAAAAGTAATTGCGTATATGCCCCTGGCGCACTCTCTCTCCGATTTCTCCTAAAACATTAAAAATATATATTAAAATTGCAATAAAACCCTGAATGATTTTAAATAGAATCTTTACGCCTGCCGTGGCGATCGAGAGTTGTTTTCAGGGTCTTTTGCAACTAAACGCTGCAAAAAGGCCCGAAAAGTCTAGAAATTGCATAAATACATTTTTTCTCTTATAAATATGCCCTTTTTCATAGAATAAATGCATTTCTTCTTGAAATAAATCCCAGAAAATTCCTAAAAATTCGTAAAAAATTCTAGAAAATTCCCTGATTAATTCCCATGTTGATAAATGTCGAAATAAACTTTTTAATGTGCCATTTTCATCCAAAAATAATTATTTCGAGCTTCAATAAATCCTTAAAAATTCATATAATTAACAGAAAATTAGGGAAAAATCAGAAATTACTTGGAAGCATTATTTTTGTGTAAATATATGATAACAACCCAAATTTAAGCCTTTTAAATGCATAAATCATGCTAATAACATGAAATAAAGACCGAAATTAGGGTGTTATCAGATATCCCCAACTAAGAAAATTGGTTTCTATTATAAAAAATTTTGGCTTGCCTGCTTCACATGCAAACAAAAAAGTGATTTGTGATTCATGTAGAATCTCTAAGGCTCACAATTTCTTTTCCAATCTCTAATAATGGCTCAAATAAACATTTTGAATCAATTCATTCTTATCTCTGGCACCCCTCTTCGGTCATGTCTAATTGAGGCTATTATTACTATGTCTTGTTTGTTGATGACTTTAGTAAATACACCTGGCTGTATCCCCTCAAAAGGAAAAGGGATTTCTTACAAACTTTCATAGATTTTTGCAAGCGTGTTAAAAATAATTTGGTATCAAGATTTAATATCTTCAATCAGATAGGGGTGGAGTGTATCAAGCTCGATACTTATCTTAAAGACAAAGGGATAGTTAATCGAGTGTCATGTCCTCACACTCCTGAACAGAATGGTACAGCAGAACAAAAACATAGACATGTAACTGAAACAACCAACCGTATAAATTTATTATATCAAAATATAAATTCACTATATCAAAATATAGTAAATTTATGGGATGAAGCTGTAACCACTGCTGTTTTTCTTATCAATTTTTTAGTTACTAATGTTCTAAAGAATAAGTCTACTTCCGAAATTATTTTTCTAAATATTCCTGATTACTCTCAACTTTAAACTATTGGTTGTTTATGTTATCCTTATCTAAGACCTTATGCAAGGAATAAACTAGAACCAAGAACCGAAAGATGTGTATTGCTGGGGTACAGTTCTATGCATCTTGGTCACAGATGTCTATCTCTATGCACAGGCAAAACTTTTCATGACATGTTATTTTCTATGAAAATTTTGTTCCCTTTGAGACAATGAATAATTCTGAGCACCAAGGATAGATAGGATCCTATCCTAATAATCATGGTAATACTTCACATTTACCAGTGATTGTTCCAGGAAATATTTCAATTATCAACAGTGATAATAAGAATCATGATTGTGTTACAAAATCTATTTATGAATCCCAGGATACATCCTCAGTATTCACTACAAATAATCAAGTCAATATTGATCAAGACGTTGTTCCAACTTTGTATCGTACACCTAAGCCTGGAGTTACTTTGAAAGTACGGATGTTACAAAACATCTATCAGCAAGAAGGTGTTGGTCCAAATAAAAGTCGTATCATGATATTATCAAAAAGTCAAAACCTAGGGTAAAACGATTGAACTTTCACTCAACTAAATATCAATTACCACTTTGCTTATCAGCTATCATAGGTGAAAATGATAAAGCCACCTTATTTACATCTGCGTCCAAAAATTGACGTTGGATGCAAGCTATGTTGATATAGCATCGAGCTTTAATGATTAACAACACTCAGAAACTGGTGCCTCGAAATCCAAATTTACATGTGATAGTAATGGTGCACGCCATCAAGGATCACCGACAATATCATCTGTGCCACCGACCACTGTCATCGAAAGCTGGGTGAAAGAAATGCTCGATTATCTTGTTTTGATTTTCATCATTTTCTAGTCATGTCTCGTGTTTTCTTCGCAGTCATCATGTTTTCGTCACATTGCGATGCGTCCCGTGTCCGTGTTTTATCGTCATGGGAAAGGGGCCTCCCTTTTTCCCCCTTTTATTATTTCATTTTTATTTTAATTACCCATCTATGTGTAATGGGGGCCCAATTTATAAGGGCCCCCCTTAATGGACCTCATCTCCCCTTTTGTTGACCCATTTAGGGGGCCCAGACTTCTCCCCCTTATAAAGGAAGAGGGGGGCGCCCTAAAAAAATCAGACCAGGAAGAGAAAAGTTGGGTTTTTTTAGTCTATCTTGGTCTCACCATTTAGAAAATAAAAAAAGGGAGAAAAGGAAGAAGAAAAAGAAAGAGAAGAGAGGAGAGAGAATGGGCAGAACGGAACAGGATCGGGTTCGTGCCCATTCCATCCCGTCCGTTTCTCTTTCTCTTTCCGTCGCCACCAGCGGGCGTCGCCCGCAACAGCGGGCGCCACCGCGACCAACGGGTGTTGCCGCCAACCGCGGGCGTTCCCTCCAACAGCGGGCGCTGCCCCCAATAGGGGGCGCTGCCACAAACAGCGAGAGCCGCCGCCAGCAGCATGCATCGCCGCCAACAGCAGGCACCGCCGCAACCAGCGGGCGCCGCCCCCAACAGTGGGTGCCGCAATCGGCAACGTGTGTCGCTACGACCAGCAAGCGCTGCCACGACCAGCGGAAGCAGCCGCCCCACCCGCTCTTAATCGCCGCTGACCGTCGACGACACTGCACTACGAGCCACCGTCGACGAGGTTCACCGTCCTCTCCCGTCGCTCGTTTATTTACCTCTTGCAGTATATCCTCGTCTTGACTCCACCACGCTCGGGCTAGGTAGGTGAGAGAGGACGAATTGAGAGAACTACGATCAACTGAGTGTCTTACCGGTACGGAAGAGTACGTCCATTACGTGCGAGCCGTATGGATAGATTCCGTTTGGTTGTAGACGCCTTCGTCGCTCCGACGAGGTTTGAGAGGCCACAGTCGCCGTCACCCGGGCGACCCCGTCCAAGCTTGGAGCTCACCGCCTCCCTCGAGTCAGAGCCTGCACGTAAGACACGTAGGGCATTCAACGCATCATAGTTGCATCGGTCCGTTAGGGTTTCATCTGTCGGACGACGACACCGTCGACGTTCAATACCATCATCTCTTATCGGCACCGAACCATCATATTCGGTGCCAACAGGAGGACGTCCCCGACGACGTCCTGCATCAGATAGGATGCAAACAGGTTTACAAGTTGAAATATACATCCAAAGGAGAAATTGATAAATATAAAGCCTGTCTAGTTGCAAAAGGATATAACAACCAAGAAGGTTTTGATTTTAATGAAACTTGTAGTCTAGTAATTAAACATACTACAAACTATCTACTTCTCTCAATAGCTGTTTCAAATAATTAGAAAATCCAGCAGTTAGACATTTCTAAAGCCTTTTTACATGGAGATTAGCAGGAGACTATATACATGGATTGATCGCCTTGTTTAAAGATAAAAACTCTCCTAAGCATGTTTATTTATGGTTTTAAAAAATTAACTAGGTAACTGGGTTTTGGAGGAGCATGGTTTTTGAAATTAACAACTCATCTTTTGTAACTGGGTTTTGGAGGATCAAGAACTAGTACATCTTTGTTCTTTAAATGCCAACAGAACCCAATATTTATTCTAGAATATGTAGATAATATACTTATTATTTCCCCAAATACTTTTGACATTTAAAATTCTTGTAAGTCATTTACATTCACACTTTTTTATTAAAGATCTAGGTCCTGGTCACAATTTTATAGGAGTAGAATTTTTTAAATAGGAAAATGTTATTATTTTTTCTTAGGACAAATACAAAACTTCAATTTTAAATAAATCAAATATGGAGGGTTGTAACCCTATTTCTACACTCTGTTGTATTGATTCAGATTGAATATGGGCTGACATTTTTGAAGATGCTACTCTCTACAGGAAAATTGTTGGATCACTTCAATACTTGACTCTAACAAGACCAGACATTGCATTTTCAGTTAATAAAGCATGTCAGATAATGCATGCTACATCTAAGTATCATTGGTAGTGTTTGAAACACTTACTGTGATACTTGAAAGAAACTATCTTGCGTGGTTTGTTTATTCATAATTTTTCTAAGATGAATATTAATGCTTATAGTGATGCAGATTGGACAGGAGATAGAAATGACAGAAGATCAACTGGTGTATCACTTATTTATCTTGGGAAGAATCTTGTTTCCTAGAGCTCTAAAAAGCAATCTATAGTGGCCAGATGAAGTACCGAAGCTGAATACAAAGCTCTAGCAAATTGTGCATCTGAAACCTTGTGTATTCAATCTCTTCTAGAAAAAGTTCATTTGGGCTTGACTGCATCACCAATATTATGGTGTGATAATATCGGAGTAACATATCTTGCCGCAAACCCACTCTTTCATTCAAGGACAAAGCACATAGAAATTAATTTTCGTTTCTTCACGGAACAAGTTGCCAGAAAAAATATTCAGATACAATTTTTCAGAAGTAGGCTTTGCCATTTTTTCCTGAATTTTGATGGAATTGTACCGAACCGATACCATTGGTTTAGGTTTCATAGTTTTATTGAAAGTTCAGTGCAGGTTTCAGTCCTAACCGCAAACGGGACAGAAAACCGAAACAAAAAATAAGAAAAAAAATCCTGGTTCTGATTTTAACCCTGCTCCTCTTCTCCCATATGCCCAAACCCTTCAACCAACTACACCAAAGCACTTTCATGAACATGTTAAATAAGTAACATACATAATCATATAAATATATGTTTATTGAAATTGTGGCTCCTAAGGCGGATATTTCATGAGTCATTACTTGCCATCGCCGCATGCATTTTGTGTTGCCGCCACTAGTTGTCACCACTGGCAATACTGCGATGATCACAGCCTCTTATTGCCCATCCTTCAAAGTATAACCAACTTTGGCCCATGGATTTGAGTGGAGACAAGGTATATCCTGTATTTTTTATTTATTTAATTTTACTGATATTGAATGTTGTTCAATGACATAGGTCCCATCATAAGATTGGTCCCATCAAATCATGCACAAATTGATACTAATTTGTCAATGACTGAAGATGAGAATTCTCATCATAAGAGAGTTTCACCTAACTTGAAATAAAAGACTAATGGAGATTATTGATGCAAGATTTGTAAGGCGAAGGAGTTGACTGTGAAAAAATATAAGACAGGCAGCACAATGAAGTTATGGACACACTTGAAAAAGTTTCATGATGTAGTTCATAGGCAACTTAAGCCTTCATCTAGTCAGAAACCTATATCAGAGTATTTTCATGCGACATCAGAATTTACAGGTAGAACACCTGAGCAAACAAAGGCAGAACTATTAAATGTCATCATTAGTATTGAAATGTCATTCTCAATGAATGAACATCCAAAATTCAGAAAATGTGTGAGTACTTTTCACAATGTAATTTGAAGCTTCCAAGTGCCAAGACAATGCGATGTGCAACGAATGAAATATTTGAAGCGGAGAAATCACAGTTTAAAGAGGAGCTTAGGTTGGTTGAAAAAGTCTCGATTACATTGGACATTGGACTACCACCAACCGTGTGGCTATTTTTTGGATGACAGTTCATTAGATCGAGTTCTCAGTGTAAAACAATTAATTGGATCACGTGAGGGCTCATACTTGGCAGAGATATTGCACTTAGTTTTAAAAGATTACAATTTGACTCACAAGGTAATTGATGTTTCATTAGCTTTTTCATCTTAATCATTAAATAATTAATAATATTTCCTTCTTTTATAGGTATTTTCTGTTAAAACCAATAATGCTAGTAATAATACTACAATGGTTGCAACCTTAGAAAGATTACTAAAGGATACTGGCTTCAAGTTAAACAAGCAACACCATGCACTGTGTATGGTCCATGTTTTAAACTTATATGTGCAGCGAGGCTTGTAGGAACTAGGTATTTAATTATAATAAAAAATTTATTTCATTTATTTTTTGCAAGTTAATCTTTTAAAAGTATAACAGTAATTTTTTTATTGATATTTAGGGGTCAAAAATATAATTTAAGAGGGTACTGAGGAACATTAAAGTACAATTGAAGAAAATATTTTAAGATCATTCAAAGATATTGTCTATATACTTCAAAAATTAGTCATTGTAGTTGGAGCTTCACTGCAACAACTTCACCACTATCAAAATATATGTGAGAAATTGGGCATGGAAACTGTAATTTTCTCATTGAAGATGTTCCTACTACGTGAAATTTGATGGAAATACATGTGCCCCGCAAGCCAGTCACACATTCCACATCTCATTCCATGTTCATTAATAGAACATATTCATTATAGTACACGTGTGATGCTTATAATGAAGTCCATGAATACATGATCGGACTTGGTGAATTATGATGAGATCGTAATACTGAGATCACTAGTCTTTAAGCATGTGTTCTAAATATTTCTATTAAAAGGATACATGAGAAGGAGATCTAAGTATCCGGATAGAATAGCACTATCTAACCTCACTTACATGATGAATATGGCTAGTCTCCTAGCAATTAGTGTGGAGACACTAAGGATAGATAGTGGGTGCTCTTTACTGGAAAGAGTTTACTGAATTGATCAGTACGAATACCTGTATGGCATTATACCAAACTGTCAATCAGGTTGATTCACATCACAGTTGTGTATAACTGGTCCTTAGACCTGAGACACCAAAGACGTCTTGTAGACGGACGGTTGCACTTTGACTATGGCAAATGAGTATCTAATAATAAGATTCTAAAATGGTCTTAGTTTGGGTGCATCAAGAAGTTGATGAAAATGAATGAGTGGTCAAGATAGGATCATCCACCTCAGTATAAGAGGTGACAACTCAAATAAGACGATGCAATGAAGTCCTTGGCCAAGGCAGTGAAATATCGGAGAAGAGTTCTTCGATGATTTTTTAATGCATCAGCACTAACACGGATGACAGATCAGGCTTTGACAGTCGACCATACCCTAAGTCGTCCGAGGAGCATCAAGTGGATGAGGGAATATATGTACACGGTAGCCGATGATGAACAGGTTCCATGAGTGAGTCGATATACACTCCTTTGTATCTTCTAGAACACGAGGTGTAGCTTCGCATCCTACGTATTGGAAACTCGACATATCGATTGGGTTAAATTGATTCAACTTTAATTAATCTATATGATGATATAGTTAATTAATTTGGAAGGCCAATAAAGGTTATTGGGCCGTTGGAGTCGTTAACTAAACTGATACATGGGCCTAGAGGGTCACACGCACAGAGGTCTTTTGGATGTCTGAAGATATACTTAAGTTTTGGGGATTTTTATGAAAAATTCCCACTAGGTATACATAGGGGAAGGCCCTGAATGAAATTCACTCAGGCCAGAATTTTTTAGGGGCCTTTCTCCTTCTTCTACCTTCTCCCCATACCCGATGAGATCGAGACGACATAGCGATGGCGATAGAGGTTGAACAGGGTTTGTCAACAAGAAGAATGAGACCCGACGTGCCAAGGAACGCGTGTGGATACATCTAGAGGCTGCACACTAGAGTAGCTCAATTCGTCTCACCACTGGATCCAAGAAATCACGGATGTGATCCGTCCAAAGGTACTTCGTTTCAACATTTTATCGATGCCGTGCGATTTCGAAAAAGTCTTCCCCTGCGTGTCATTTTGATTTATCCATCCAGATCTAGGCCTCTAGAACCCAACAGAATTCAACATATGATATGATTGAAGCAACTTGGGAGAAAAGAGGAGTATTACTAAAGATGGCGAGAGACTATGTCAACACCAACAAACTGAACTTTTCCATCATTGATGAAGAGAGGGATCTCTTAAAGCATTTTTCAGGTGAACTTCAAGCTTTTCATGATATAATTGAGGTAATTTTGAAGTCCAAGTCTGTTACATCATCAAAAGTTTTGGGAGCTTATGAATTTCTCTCAATAAAATTGCAAGCATCAATTGAAGGTCTAGACAATCCTTTTCAAAGTGAATT
Organism: Wolffia australiana; assembly: GCF_029677425.1. Classification (NCBI taxonomy): domain Eukaryota; kingdom Viridiplantae; phylum Streptophyta; class Magnoliopsida; order Alismatales; family Araceae; genus Wolffia; species Wolffia australiana. The sequence continues at coordinate 8,618,030 of NC_135845.1, forward strand.
AAGGGTACCCCTAAGCTTTGAACAATCAAGGTCACTTAAAAGTGCTTATGTTGCCATGAGCGATAAATTATTAGAGTATGAGGTTCTCTCAAAGACTAAGCTGATATTTTATATGATAACTTGCAAATTAACAGGATTAATTGATGAATTTTACATTATATTTATGTATTTTAATGACCATATTTGCATGTTATAATATAAAAATGGAGATAAATGACTTACACTTTGATTTTACTATTATTTCCAATTTTTATCATTTTTTACAATGTATTTAACCTCATTTTATTGAATAAATATTTTTACAGGGCTTTAAATACTTGGCTTAAGGTTGGTAAGGGCTCACATAATTTTTCTGGAATTTTTCCATATTTTTATATAATTTTTTGACCAATATTTAGCCAAAAATGATTTATTTTATTTAAATAATACAGATGCTATTTATTTTTCATCTTCATAATAAGTATATATATACCATATATATATATATATATATATCAAGGGGCATCCACATCATTCGCCTAAAATTCGGGCAAATATGTGGATGCGTTTTTAATATATATATATATATTATATACACGTTATTAGAAGTAAAAGACAAAATAAAAGCTGGCAAAGGTATTTTGTTTTTATTTTTTTACCTTGTCGGTTAGCCGCGTGCATTAAATGCACGTGGCAACCGACACGCGTGTTTTTTCTTGCACGTGAAGTGGTTAGCCGCGTGCATTAACGCAACCGACATGCACGTGCAAGCGAAGTTTTTTTTTATGCGGCGTCGATTCGCCGCGTGCATTAAATGCACGCGGAAATCAACGCCACGTAAATTAAAAAAAAGAAGAAGAAAGAGAAAGCGGTAAGCTCACCTTTTTTTAATCTTTTTTTATTTTTGTGTAGGCGCTGACGAGTGACGTGGCTTCTTTATAGCCGTTCAAAGAGACGCATTATTCTCAAATGATTGCCGACGGCAGACGCGGACAACCACATGACAGCGCACGATCCGAGGATGGGGAAAACGAGAAAAAGAAAGGCCAGCAAATAGAAAAATTCCAATTTTTTTAAAAGATAAAAGAGATCCAAAGGTGGAGATAAAGCGCTAGTAAAATGACAATATCTTGAGATCTAGACGTCAAATTGGGCTGAAATTTTGAGGGCATGTTTTTATTTTCCCCCTCTACAATCCAGACGACTAGATCTTTAAATAGAAGTCTGGAAAAGGGCAAAATTCACTTTTTAAAGCTCTCTCCAAGGATTTGGCCAGGAAGGACACAAGAGTTGCTTTGGAAGTCTACAGTTCTTGATTCTGCACTCAAATTTTTAAGTTTCTGATTTGTATTTCAATCTTCTTCTTGAAAAATTCTAAAACGCCAAGGCATGGGCAAAATGTACAAGCCCTAGAAGTTGTTTTGAATGAAATTAGCACTGCATTTTGATTCTGATTCAATATCTGGTTTTTGATCTTTAACTCTACATCAATTTTGGACATTTCTACATCATTAGATTTTTAATTTGGGGTCGAATTTCATCTTTTCCCCCAAATTCTTCACTTTCTCTCTCTAGGTTAATTTGTCTAGTTTCTCTCTCTATATTTCAATTTTTATTGTTTAGGAATTTAATTTAATATAAAAAAAACCTAAAAATAAAATTTGATTCGAAAATTCATCCATCTTGAAGTCCAATTTAAAAATCCCTTTCTTGATTATTTAATTCCCAATTTTAATTCATAAAAATTGTCTTAAAATTTTATAATAATTGGGAAATTAATAATCCGAATTAATCTGATCTTATAATTGAAATACTTCTATCTTGAGATTTCTGACCAAAATATTTAAAATATAAATTTTGTTTTACTTGATTTTGATTAATTAAAAATACTATTAAGCATAATTAATTCTTCTTTGAATTAATTCATTGAAATTTGATAAAAATTCTTACTTGCTGCCTCCCTGTGGTTAGACCCCTTGCTTGCTCTATATTATATATTTAGTGATTAAGGGTATTTATAAATTTTATTGTATAAGTCTAAACATCAAATCAACGACATATTTACACGCATTTTTAGGCTTATCAGTATATTGCTACAATGTTGGACCCAAAAATGAAGTTTGTGTTTATTCTAATAAGTGAGCATAATTTTATCATTCAGTTTGTTATTAGGTTGCTTGAAACTATTTTGTTTACTTCAAATCCACATTCAGTTATTGAAGATAGACATATTCCAAGTGCCAAACGATCAAAGGTAATTATTGTATTGATGGAACCGGAGCAAACAAACCCTACGAGGTACCAATATCTAGTAGAGATGAAGTAGATGTTTATCTAATTGAACCTTGCATTGGTGCTGAGGATGAGTCACTTGAGTGGTGACATCATATTGGATCTAAAAAATACCCACATCTAGCTATCTTCGCAAAAAAATTGTTATCAATCTGTGCATCAAGTCAAGTGCCCATCGAAACGTCTTTTTTCTGCAAGGTGAGGAATTGTGACATTTAAAAGAGGAAGGTTATCATCAGAGACAATATCAATTCTGATGATTATGAAATGTTGGGATCGTGACAACCATGTGGATGACGAGGTAATAGAATCTGAATCAGATGATGATGTAGAGGAACTCAAATGAGAACAGTTTTAGGTGGCATTCTTATCTTTTCAAAAAATATTTTTTTGAGTTGTGCCCTCTTATTCATGGATTATGATGCTTTTGCATGATTTTTACATGTTGAGAAGATAGATCATGATGCATGGTTCGAAGTCATTTAATAGCACATTGGATTCACAGCAAGAAAAGGTAGGAGCAAACAAAGATAAAGAGCCACATTTCATGGGATATCATTGAACAAAAACCTAGCATATTTAACAACTCAATAACTTGTCTTTCTTTAGTACTTTTTTCCTTGTGATTTTTTGAAATAGAAAACTCTTACATAAATTTTATTTGATTATGTTTTTATTACATACTAAAATTGATTGATTTAATTTTTAATTAATCATTTGACCTAAATTTTGAGTTCATTTTTTTAACTTTGATCTTGATTTTTGGTTGTTATTCATGACCGAACCGAAACCGATCTTGACTGAACCGAGACCATAGCGAAGCTTAGGTGTAGGTTTAGGTTTAACTTTAGGTATAGGTATAGACCATACCGAGACCGATAGCATCATTCCCTAGTCAAAATTAAAGGACGACTTGATGTCGCATTGGCGAAACCTCTAAGCCAGTTACGTCTCGAGTAGGGATCATCCACCCCGATACCAGTATCGGATTACCGTATCGGGACAGATGCTGTACTGGATATCAAAAATCAAATTTTTTGGTATCTGTTTTTTCCAATATCCGGATATTGGATATCAATATCGGATATCGGTTTCTACAGTACGATCTCCGATATTGGTATCCATCTCGATGACATCATCTGCCTCTGTCTCGTGGGGAGGATGACGATATCTGATATCAAATGTGGATATCGGATCTCGATATCCAAATTAGAAAGGGTGTTTAAAAATATTATTTCATTGTCATAGTGTGACAATATGTACAGAATATATGTGGGCCAGCTCTTTAACAGTATGCTTTTTAATATAGAAAGTAGCCCGTATGGAATCTTTTTGTGTCCTTCCATATGGGATAACAGGATTCGAAGTGTAAACTCTGAATCCTATTGTCCCATATGGAAGAAAACAGTAACCTTGAGCTGTATTTATTGAACGAGATAATAACTTATCAAAATAATATATTTATTACATCCTTAATAAGGAAAGAATGTAGTAATTATTTACAAAATATTATTAAAGTATTCAATATGTTTCCTACCTCGTTCTATATATACAGCCCAAAATTTATGTTTTCTTCCATATGGGACAATAGGATTCGGAGTTCAATGTTAAACTCCAAATCCTGTTATCCCATATGGAAGAAAACAAAAAGGTTGAAAGGTATAATATTAAACAACTTAGACTAAAGATCAAAAACATTTTGCCTAAACATAAACTCTCTATAACATTGATCAATATTATTTTTTTCTATGGATACCTGATATCAATATCCGGATACAGGTTTTGATATCTGGCTATTGAAATCTGATAACCGGTATCCGATATTCGGATCTTCCTCACCCATCCAATATCTGTTTTTGATATCCGTCTACTTTTAAAGGACGGATATTGTCTGATATCCGTTATCAGACACCGTCCCATTTTTTTCCGGACATCGGATATCGGTTGTCCGATACCGGATATCAGACGGATATCGGTTGGACAATCCCTAGTCTCTAGATTTGCGACCCAAGGTCGACGTCGTTACCCTGCCATTGTGCTTGGCAAGGGGTATAAGCGAGTCTTCAACTTGGTTTCTGGAGACAGCCAAGACAACCAAGGAGACTTCAGATGATGTGGCCCAATAGGACTTAAAGATTAACTAGTAAGAAACAAACACGTATTCATGTACTATTTAAGAGAACAGACGGATAGGATTCAATATGGGATTCAATCTAGACATGATCAAATCTAGCTGTTCAGATTCACATATATAGGCTTAAATTGAACAGTTCAAGTTCGTCCTAGTCTAGCCGTTAGGCTTAGTTATAACATCTAGGACTAAGTCCTATATAACAGACTACTATATAGTAAGGGTAAATAGCACGGTACATCCCAAACCATGTCCAAAATCTGCGAGTTAACCTTAGCTTTTTTTTGGCATGGTATATTCCAAACTCGCTAAGTCGACTGCAATATATCCCGATGATGACGTGGAATCCATCGTGGCTGCTAGGTGGATCTCCGTCCAGATTTTGACCTAGCGGAACCCACCTGGCAGCCACGATGGATTCCACATCATAAGGGGATATGTCGACCTGCTAAGGGTTTCCCGATAAGAGAGAGAGAGAGAGAGAGAGAGAAAAGGAGAGAGAGGGGCGGGCTAGAGAGAGAGAGGTTCTAGAGAGATAAAGAGAGGTGTTCTAGAGAGAGAGAGAGAGAGAGAGAGAGAAAGGGAGAGAGAGAGAGAGAGAGAGGCATTCTAGAGAGAGAGAGAGAGAGAAGGAGAGAGAGAGAGAGAGAGAGAGAGAGAGGCGTGCTAGAGAGAGAAGGAGAGAGAGGCATGCTAGAGAGAGAGAGAGAGAGGAGCGAGAGAGATTCTAGTGAGAGAAAGAGAGGTGTTCTAGAGAGAGAGGAGAGAGAGATTATAGAGAGAGAAATAGAGGTGTTCTAGAGAGAGAGGCATTCTACAGAGAGAGAAAGGGAGAGAGAGAGAGAGAGAGAGAGAGAGCGAGAGAGAGAGAGAGGCATTCTAGAGAGAGAGAAGGAGAGAGAGAGAGACGTGCTAGAGAGAGAAGGAGCGAGAGAGATTCTAGTGAGGAAAGAGATGTGTTCTAGAGAGAGAGAAGGAGAGAGAGATTCTAGAGAGAGAAAGAGAGGTGTTCTAGAGAGAGAAGGAGAGAGAGAGATTCTAGAGAGAGAAAGAGAGGTGTTCTAGAGAGAGAAGGAGAGAGAGATTCTAGAGAGAGAAAGAGAGGTGTTCTAGAGAGAGGCGTTCTATAGAGAGAGAAAGGGAGAGATAAGCACTTTCTCTCTCTATAGAACGCCTCTCTCTACAACACCTCTCTTTCTCTCTCTAGAACCCTTCTCTCTCTAGAACTTCTCTCTCTCTCTATCTCTCTGGCCCACCTCTCTCTCTCTTTCTCTCTCTCTAGAATACCTCTCTCTCTTATCGGAAAACCCTTGGCATGTCGACATATCCCCTTATGATGTGGAATCCAGCGTGACTGCCAGGTGGGTTCCGCCAGGTCAAAATCTGGCCGGAGATCCACCTGGCAGCCACGATGGATTCCACGTCATCATCGGGATATATCGCAGTCGACTTAGCGAGTTTGGGATATACCGTGCCAAAAAAAAAAGCTAAGGTTAACTCGCATATATTGGACATGGTTTGTGATGTACCGCGCTATTTACCCATATAGTAATATAAAGACTAACCCACATGTAACGAAATCCTTTTATGGATTAATACAAGGGTTATTACTATGAAACAGCATGAACTTTCAAATTTGTCAGCCAGGCAGCATAAACTTTCTGACATGTTCAAAAAATAGCACGCACCAATATGACGCCAAGTGGCGTCTTCTTTTTTTTTTTTGTCAGTGATGGTCAACTGCTGACGTGGCTTCCACCGTGGTAGCTAGGTGGACTCCACGGTGGCATCCACATCTCCGGCCGCTGCCGCCCGTCTCCGGCCGCCGCCGCCGCCACCCGTCTCCCGCCGCCGCCGCCGCTGCCCGTCTCCTGCGGCAGCGTCTCGGCTGCCGCCGCCCGCCTCGGCCGCCGCCCGTCGCCTCTATCTCTCTATCTCTCTATCCATCTCTCTCTCTATCTCTCTCTCTCTATCTATCCATCTCTCTCTATCTCTCTCTCCTCGCAGATATAAATAGCATGTGAACATCCCATCAAACGGGCGGCGGCAGCGGCGGGAGACGGGCTGCGGCGGCGGCGGCCGGAGACGCGCGGCGGCGGCGCCGGAGACGACGCGCGGCGGCCGGAGACGGGCGGCGGCGGCGGCGGCCGGAGATGTGGATGCCACCGTGGAGTCCACCTGGCTACCACGGTGGAAGCCATGTCAGCAGTTGACCATGGCTGACAAAAAAAATAAGAAGACCCACTTGGCATCTTCTTATTGGTGCGTGCTATTTTTTGAACATGTCAGAAATTTTATGCTGCCTTGCTGACAAATTTGAAAGTTCATGTTGTTTCATAGTAATTACCCTTAATACAACGATCCTAACTGCCTCTATCTTTCTCTTCACCTCTTTCTTTCTGCAACTTCCTTCTCTTGGTCTTCTCGATTCTCAATCACGCTCAAGTTCTTTCAATAACGAGAGAGAGAAAGCGAGACGGCGAGAGAGAAGGAGAGGGAGCGAGCGCGAACGAGAAGGAACATGAAAGAGAGAGGGAGAGAGAGAGAACGAGCGGGACACAGAGAGAGAGAGAGAGAGAGAACGCAGAGATGGAGAAAGACAGAGAGAGAGAGCCAAAGGAAGAGAGAGAACGAGCGGGACAGGGAGAGAGAGAACGCAGAGAAGGAGAAAGACAGAGAGAGAGAGCCAAAGGAAGAGAGAGAACGAGACACAGGGCCAGAGGGAGAGACAGGCCGAGACATAGAGCCAGATTGAACGAGAGGACGACAGAGGGGGCTAGCGGGACCGAGAGGAGGAAAGAGAGAGCCGAACCAAGTTAGAGTGAGGATAAGAGAGGCAGAGATAGAGAGAACGACCGAGAGGGAGGGAGAGTAGCAGAGAGGGAACTAGAGAGAGGCGGAACGATGGAGGGAGATTAGCAGAGAGAGAGAGCGAGGGGGAGCCAGAGAGAGAGAGAGAGTAAGCCAGAGGGAGAGAGAGGGACCGAGCCGGAGAGAGAGAGTACAGAAAAAGAGAGAAAGGGACTGTACCGGGGAGAAAGAAAGAGAGAGAAAGAGAAAGAGCGTACCAGCAAGACAGAGACAGAGTACCATGGAGAGAGAGAGAGAGAGCGAACCATGGAGTGAGGGAGAGATAGAGGAAGAGAGAGTGCCAGAGAGAAAGAACAAGAGCGAGCCAGAGAGGGAGAACAAGAGAGAGCCAGAGGGAGTGAAAGACGAGAGGAAGAGAGAGAGAGAGAGAGAGGAAGAGAAAGATGGCCAGAGAGAGAGGAAGAGAGACAGCGAGCGAGCGAGAAAGAACGAGAGAGACCCAGGGCGAGAGAAAGCACGAGAGAGAGAGAGAGACAGACAGACAGAAGGAGAGAGAGAGGGCGAGCTTGACAGAGACAGCGGGAGCCAAAGAGAGACAGAGAGAGAGCGACTGAAGGAGAAGAAGAGAAAGAGATAGAGAGAGAGAGAGTGGACGAGAGTGCGAGAGAGTGGACGAGAGTGCGAGAGTGAGACAGGGATGGCCTGAATGACGGAGAGAGAGCGATAGAGAAAGAGCACGGAAGAAAGCGAGAGAGAGAGAGAGAGTGAGAGGATGAAAGGCAAAGAGAGAGGGAGAGAGCGCGCGAGGATGAGAGAGACAATAGTACAGGCGATACCAACGATTCGTTTTTGTAAGTCTCCGTATCCTTAACAAAAAACGCAACAAAACAGATACTTTTAAGGACGTTGGGTCTATCTTCCTTCACGATCCCTCTGATTGAAATTACAATGACGGAGGACCTTTGAAGACGCCCAGTTGCTATCTTTGTTGACTTTTGAAACCTCAACCCCCATCATCATTGTTCATGTCCATGTCTTATCGTATATGCCCGGTTAAAGGCCGCCTCAAATGGGCACGCGTTAAATCCTCTGAACGGAGACAAAACCCGTCGGAAGACCAACATTCTGAAAGCCCCAGATGGGCAAACTTTAATAACTAATCGAGAATAAACCCACTAGCTGTCTGGAATTTAGATTCATTAAATCCCAACATTTTTTCCGATTGTGGATAATCTAGGACGTTCCCTCCGAGGCTTTAAATTTGTGGATATGAGAGAGAGCTACGTTCGGTCGTCCCAACTTTCAAACGTCCAATCTCCCAGTTGGCAAACCGCACACTGGCGCATCAATTAGGATTTGGGCTGCTCGTTAATTGACTCAGATTTAAAGAATTTGTTTGGTTTACTAACTGGGGTTTATTAGGGTGAAATGGAAAACCAATCGAGATTCAAACACATAAGATGGAAACCACCAGAAATATAAAGTAAAAAATTAAACAGTAAGGATGGGTCTAGAGGAAACCCGGTAAATCGGAGAGAGGAGGAATAATATTATTCAAGCCAGATACCCATGTCTTGAGTAGGGAACGGCACGTCTGGGACATGATGGCCCGGACGTGACGGGACGGATGACAATCCGTGACGGATGGTGACATGACAAAAGTTTCGTCATGTCACCGTCTCGTCACATGTCCGATAATTTCGGAAAAATCTAACATGTTCGTGTCACCGTCATGGTTTGCGGCATCCCGGTCACGTCCCCGTCACAACATCAACATCACCGTCATGTGTGACGGGAAAAACAACCATGAGGAGGAGAGAGAGTTATAGGGGCATATCTCCAATTATCTTTGGACGGCATCCTTTTGCGTGTGTGAATTAATGCAGGGACTTTTCTGCAAAATGCCAAGAAATCGAGTTAGCGACACCACGTGGCAAAATCTCGGCCGTCGAAAAGCTTAAATCTAACAATTTTTAAGCTTTTTTGGTCATTTTTAAAAATCCATCACAAACGTCATCCGTGACGGCCGTCCTGTCATGTCACTTGTCCGAGGGCCCCCCGTCACTGTCACATCACGTCACGCTCAGTTCGTCATCTGTGATGTGTGACGTGAAGGATGACGGCTGCCCTTCCCTAGTCTTGAGGCCCACTAGCAAGTGGCACCATAAGATGGAGATTCATATATAAGTTGACACGATCCCTAGAAAAGTACCTAAAGAGACACAAAATTCTGTGATAGATTTTTCTCTAACAGAATCCTCTAACATATTCTTCTTCTCCCATAATCTGCAAAATACCTCTACTATACCTTTTCGAAGGTGCAAATCTTCTGTTTTGTCTTGTCAAAATCTCTTGAGCAACTCAATAGCTTCCCACAAATTCTATAGAATCTGAAAAATATCTTTGCTCAGGCCTTTCAGGTTCCTAATATTCTATTTTATCTTGTTTGAGTTGTTTTTTTCCAATGATATGAGTTGTCTTTTGAAGGGTATTGTCATTATGGACAACCATGAACCCTTAGTGGCCTATATAAGGCCCCATTAAAGGGGTATAATAGAAGTATTTTATTTTGTTGAGAAACATGTTTCTCCCCTTTAAGTGTTCTCTTTGTTAGAAAGTGTTCTAGTGCTTGTCGACTCATATACAACCTTCTTGTGGACTCAAAGGTTAGAGAGGTTAGTTTGTGGATTCAGGACTTGGTTGCTTCAAGTAGAGAGAGGCTTGTGGATTTAATTCATGTTTCTCGACTGTTTATAAGCTAAATCTGTGTCGAGTAGTATCAGTCAAAGGTCAGATGTTATTGATTTCTCTTATTTTATCAGTACATCTAAAAATACGGAGGCTGAAAGTAAATCCCTCCTAAAAGGACTAAACGGATCCGCATTGGTGAGAATCGGCACCATTAAGTTAGACAGAAATTCTGAAGTACTAGCAAAAATAATTATGAATCGATCATGCATATTATGGAAAGTTGAAAAAAATTTGGGAGAAAATAAAATATTTCTTTCCTAACATTTATATTGGTCAAATATACAATGAAAGAAATAGCCTTGCACAGAAGCTAACCATTGGATTTTGTATCAAATCAACAAAGTTGGTGTAACTTTGCAAGACTTAACCCAAACATGTATGGGGGTCCACTACACAAAAAAACTAGGACTAACCAATAGAGGAAGGTCTTGACCCAATTCTTTTTCAAAATCATCGTAAATGTGGATATAAGGTGAAAGTTTGATAGCGTCTAATCATGGATGATGTGGCAGACTGAGAATTAAGAACCCAGAAACATAAGGTATATCTTGTGTTCTTAACCACAAGGTAGTAGTGAAACATAATCACATTTGAGTAAAAACTTTGTATTGTATCGATCAAGTTTGGGAGATAGGAGGATAGAGAAAAATGAGAGTTGAGCATTGAATGATCAGTTTGAAAGATTCAAGATTGTAAGTAGTCATGCTGGTTTAACTGATGAGACAATCTATGGAACAAATATGCCCTAATATATTTAAAAAGGAAGAGTATGGAAGCGAGCAAAGTACAGAGGCAATCTTTTGAAACAAGGCAAGAGCCACCTACAAATGCATATCAACTGTGACATCCAGTGTAGCAAAAATGAAGTTAAGAAGCAAATGGGCTGGAATGTCAGCAAATGGGCTATCTACCTACTTTCTCTATACTTATTTAGTTCCAATCTATATTTAGTTCCAATCTATAGACATCTTAATATTTCGACTCAAATAATGTTGATCAAATCTCTTTGTTTTGATTTAAATATATACTTATACGTTAAATCTATGAGTCAAATTATGACTCATTACCGTTTGAAAACGAATAATCATTATATGCCTGAGAAGAAAAGGATAGTGAAGAAACGAAATGTGATCAAAATAAAAAAATCATGACACAAATATATAATATTGAAGAATCATCTGATTCTCCTTTCATAACACAAACTTTTATTTTCTTCAGCCAATAAATTTACACGAGGGATATAAGGATCTGCAGGAATTAATACAAAAAAATTAAAAATTTACATCCAGGATCATCTCCAAGTAGGAAATGGACCAGAGATCTTTGACAATAAAATCGGGATCCCTTCGGATAAACTAAGCAACTTATTGAGGCAAAGAATCATCAAACTGCAACAAGAAAATAAAAATTAACTGTTACATTTTTCAAAGATAATAATAATAAATCCCAAAACAGATGATGAATAGATTCAAGGTTCATTCGTTTGAAAAGATGAACTCATAGCAATCCCATTAAATGAGGATTAAACGAACTAAAAAATCATGCAAGAACATCACTTTTTTTATTTTTCGTGATCAGAAGATTCTTGAAGATAAAATCTAGATCCCCTTGGATAAACAAAGAAAATGCTCTATCCTCGGATAAACGGCTCTATTCGTTGAAGCAGAAAATAAATGGCGAGTATTTTACAAATTTCCTGCGATTGGTCCTAATTCTTTTCCTCGGATGAAAGAAAAACAAAGAAAATGCTTCTACGATTGAAAGACTCATTGATCCGACAACAGTAGAATCATCTTCTGGCAAACTTCAAAGCAAATAAATAAGAATATTTCCATCGAATAATTTCCATAAATGGTACTAAGACATGTCTATTTAACAATAAATATTCTAGAATAAATAAAAGCGGCAGACAATGAGTCTGGAAAAGGGGTATTTTGGTCATTTGGCATTCTCTCCATCATTCAACCCTGTTTCAACCTTAACTTATTATCATAATCTCCACAATTTGGAAAAAAAATTATCTTCTCTAAAAGATGAAATTAATGAATGATATACCCACCCAAAGATATAAACAAAAATCTACAATTTTTCCTGAAAAACTAAATAAAAAAACTGTTGTAGCTTATACCAATATCTCACCCTTCTTCAAGATCCCAGCAGTGACAACCTCTCTCCTCGCCTCTCTGCCTTACTGTAATGTGCATAGATAATCAACTGCAATGCCCCAAGAACAGTGCCAATTCCATTCGGAATCTGCATGATCCCAGAAGTAGGAACCGAAAATGAGCGAGAGAAAAAAAATTTGTCCAAAAGGAATTTGTTTGTTCACCATTTTAGTTTTTCTTTTGTTCTTCAAAAAAGATGCGCCCAGAATAAGGGAGGAGATTTAATTTTTCGAATTCATGGACAGAGAAAGGTATACAGAGAATCTTGAATTAACAAAGTATGCATAGAAATTTTCAGAAGGGATTCGCTTGCTAATCATTTGAACTTTATATTCTTCTTTCAGAAAGCAAGAAGCGTTATTTTTTTAGTCTTAGACTATGAGAAACCCCAAAATTAGAAAGTTAACATTCTAAAAAGGAACTTATTGTTTCAACCAAAATAAGAAAGGGTTTCTTCTGACCTTCAAAGAAAAATACAGAACAGCGAGAAGCTTTATTTTCTTTAATTCATAGACTATGACAAAACGGAAAATTAGAAAGATAAACAGAAAATATTACAAAAGTTACTAATCCTTCCGCCACTTTAGAAATGTATATTTCTTCGAAGAAGGATCAAGGAATATTGGGAAAGCTTACTACTCTCTAAATAAGACCCGGAGAAACAGGAAAATTGTAAAGGCATAAGTTTCAAGGGGAATTTTGAAGTTTTCATCATTTAATTTTTCTTGCCCTACAAAGAAAGATGCAGAACAAGGGAGAAGCTTGATTTTCTATTATTCTTTGACATGGCAAGGTAAACAGAAACTTATTCCTTAAGGAATTTATTTTATTTCATCATTTCAATTTTACTTCTGTCCTTCAAAGAAAGATCCAGAACCAGGGAGAAGCTTATTTTCTCTAGCTTTCAGACATTGCAAGGTAAACACCAAATTTTCCAAAAGGAATTTATCATTTTTTCTTTTGTCACTGAAAGAAAGATACAGAGCGAACAAGGGAGAAGCCTTATTTTTTTAATCCTTACCTTGAGACGCTGGAGATTTTCCAAAAGGATTCTATTCTTTCACTATTTTCAGTTTTTTCTCTGAATTTCAATGAGAGGAAAAGAACAAAGAGCTTTTTTCCTCATTTTTAAACCTCAAGGGAGAAAATACTTACATAGATGAAGAAGTCCCGAAGAAGCATTCCATACCCAAAGAAGGAGATGCTTATCAAGAAGGTAGAAAGAGAGAGATAGAAAGGCATGTACTCCACACTCCTCGTCTGAATCACCAAGTTCTGTAGAAGTACAAAGCATATACTTAACGCGGTTTCCTTATGATTCAATCAAATTATAACAGCCTGAAAGATGAAGATGACTAACAATTATGAACAGCGGGGAGGCGAACATGGAGATGAGAGAAGCCACGCTCAGGTACCCAACAAAGTTCTGGCGGCTTCGCCCGCTGAACATATCGAGACTGATGTAAATGATCAGCAAGAACAGCACGAACACCCCCGCCAACATAACCGACATTTTCATCTGCCAAGTAAATTTTCCAATCAGGAGAGGAAGAAAGAAGGAAGCTTTGATCTATACCGAGCCTGCTGGAGTGGATATCAGAAGTGGGAAACTCCACAGTCAAGCATGCATATAATGGGAGAAATTTGGAATGAATGAACCATACAATGTATGAATACCAAACCACATGCAGAAAAAATAGTAATAACTGAATATCAACAAAAGAACCCAGAAAAAAAGTATTTGAGAGTGGGTTACCCTTTTGGCGGCAGGGGCATAAAGGATGAAGATGGAGATGTACATCAACTGGAAGAATGCTCCGACAGAATTGACGGTGGCGACGAGGATCACCCCCGGGGTCACCCATGGGAGCCCATACCAGAGGCAGATGAGACAGTTGAGCAGAGAATATACATACGGCAGCCCCGAGAAGCTCTCCGTGGATTGGTTCCTCACAATTCTCCGGAATGTGGGGCTGCAGAAGTACGAAGACCGTTTGATGATGATGATGATGATGATGGTGATGATGATGATGATGATGGTGCTGATGATGGTGATGGTGATGGTGATGGTTATGATTGTGATGAAGATGATGATGGTGATGGTGAAGATGATGATGGTGATGATGATGGTGATGTCGGTGGTGATGGTGATGGTGATGGTGATGGTGATGGTGATGGTGATGGTGATGGTGATGGTGATGGTGATGGTGATGGTGATGGTGATGGTGATGGCGATGGCGATGGCGATGGCGATGGCGATGGCGATGGCGATGGCGATGGCGATGGCGATGGCGATGGCGATGGCGATGGCGATGGCGATGGCGATGGCGATGGCGATGGCGATGGCGATGGCGATGGCGATGGCGATGGCGATGGCGATGGCGATGGCGATGGCGATGGCGATGGCGATGGCGATGGCGATGGCGATGGCGATGGCGATGGCGATGGTGATGGTGATGGTGATGGTGATGATGGTGGCGGTGATGGTGGTGGTAATGGTAATGATTGTGATGAAGATGATGATGGCGATGGTGATGGTGATGGTGATGGCAATGGTGGTGATGGTAATGATGTTGATGATGATGGTATCGACGATGATGATGATGGTGATGTAATGGTGGTGATGATGATGGCAATTATGATGATGATCATCATCATCATCATGATGAAGGAGAAGAGAAGAAGAAGAAAAAGATGAATATGAAGAAGATGGTAACGATGATGAGGATATTGAAAATCAAGATTGGTGAAGAAGATGAAGAATATGAAGATTGGTGAGGATGATGATTGACGAAGATGATGATGATGATGATGATGATGGTTGAAGAAGAAGATGATGGTGATGATTGATAATGATGCTTGAAGATGAAAGGGAAGAAGAGATTAATAAAATGCGGATGAAGATGATGATGAAGAAGATGAAGAGGAACGAGTCGCAAGGGATGGAACTCACACAGGCGACAAAAACAGTACGAATGCGAGCAAATTCCCTGGAAACCAATCAACAGATAGAATAATCACAAACAATCCATCAGAGAACTAGAAAGAAATAGAAGACCCATGATTATTACCAGCAATTCCAACGGCGAAGGTGCAGAAATCGTAAAGATCAAGCTCCATTCCTCTTCCCGGCAGCATCAGAACAAGGAATACTCTTTCAAACAGCGATCTTCAGCATAGCCCTTTAGATCTCCTTCCCGGGTTTGCTCCAACTCGATCGATTCGAAATTTGGCTCTTCATGCCGTCACTTTCGATAATCTCCAGCTCATCATCCTCATCTTACGCGTCTTCTTGTCGTCTTCCCCTAAGACCAAACGAAGTAGGGAAACTGGCAAGCAATCCCAATCTCCCCATCAGATGCCTTTCCCCATTGATGTGACTTTCCAAGCGTTATCCTCCTCAAAATTCACCTCGAATTCTCGATCCACGGACCCAAAAAACGGTGAAAAACCCCTCGATCTTGATCTTAATTCAGTAATTTCTCGCTGATTTTCATCACCCGCTTTCTTCCTCTTCAACCCGTGATCATGGCAGAAATCAGACAACAACAAACGGGTAATTTTTATCGATACATGGGGATATGTTTTTATACAAAAACTCGATTCATAGACCAAAAAACGGTGGAAAATCCCTCGATCTTAATCTTGATTCGGTAATTTCTCGCTGATTTTCATCGCCCATTTTCTTCCTCTTCAAGCCGCGATCATGGCACGAATCAGACAACACAAAGAAGTAATTTTTATAGACACATGGTGATATATTTTTATAGAAATACTCGATTCACAGACCAAAAAACGGTGAAAACCCCTCAATCTTCATCACCCTATTCATTCTTCTTCCAGCCGCGACCTGGGCAGGAATCAGACAAGAAAAAGAAGTAATTTTTATAGATACATAGAGATATATTTGTATACATCTCATATAGTTTTATTCATATTCGATGAAGAGAGACGTTTTAGAAAATAGATAGATAATAGGATGTTAAGTGAATGGGGGTATAAATGTGAGACATTTGGGACTGTTGACAAGACTGATAAAAAAATATCTTAGGATCTAACTGTAGATTTTACAAGCTCCACATGTTAGAATTTGAACTGTGCCCCACCCAATAATATGCCGTGGGATAAAAAAATATCTGGGGGGGGGGGAGGGGAGAAGGACAGATGCCAAGGGACCAGGGAATATGCCATGTGACCAAAGTTCGGTCAGACCGGACCAGCCCAGGATTTCAATCATGTTTTCGTCCCCGGCTCGTCGTGACTTGATCCTCTCCTGGATATCGTCGGCTAGGCTTCCCATTGGCTGGTTGTATTTCCTCTCCATACATTTTTAAAAAAAAATTAAACTTTTATGGGTTCCCTAAAGATATCCATTTTTCCAATAACGTTTTTTTCTACATTTGAAGTGGAATTAATCTATCTTTTTTCCAAACTTTTTGGCTTGCTGGAGTCATGGCGACATGTTTAACTTTGGTCACCCATCCTGATTTTCTCACATCACATCATGTTTAACTTTGGTGTTTGCGTCTCATGGTATCTGCATTGGCAAGCTGATGAGATTATTCCCTTCATACATATGCTACTTAAGTCAGTAGCATTGTGAGCATAGAGAGAAATAGAGGGTGGGGCCCAGAGCTTGGGAAAGCCCATTTTCGGCAAAAAAAAAAGATAACTGCATGAAAATGTCATGTCATCTGCACGTACAAGATCAAGGGACCATTCAGCATTCAGATAGCGTGCTGAATGTTATACTTTTATGCACGATTGATATTGTAGTTTCATCAATCTCTGATATTAGATTCAGGCTATTGTGTTTTTTTTCTTAGTCTTTATTGATCAGCTCTCATTACTTAACTTGAACTTCACTAACTTTTATTTTAGTCAGTTGTATTGACTTTGACTCTAACTTTGATTTAAGGGTTGATCATGTGGACTAATTAAGGGACTTGACTGGTCAAGGACTGAATTGGCTGATGGATATATGTGGCCGTCAAGCCAATCACACTACCATGTTTATTTAAGTCCAATGAATAAAATATCTACGTTAATTATTATTCTGTGTGATGTTTATAATGAAGTCCATGAATATGTGCAATGACTTAGTGAATCATGATGAGATCATAATACAGTGATCACTAGTTTTTAAACATGTGTTCTAAATATTCCTATTTGAGGATAGTCGAAACGGACATCGAATTATCCGAATAGAATATCACTAGCTGATCCTACTTATTCGATAAGTATAGTTGATCATGTGGCTATTAGTGTGGCAACACTAAGGACAGATAGTGGGTGCTCTTTGGAGAAAGAGTTCACTGACTTGATCCGTATGAATCCCTGAATGGTATTATACCTAAATGTCAATCAGGTTGATTTAAGTCACGGTTGTATAAGTGATCCACTGACCTAAGACACCATGGACATCTCGTGAGTGGATGACTACATTTTGGCTATGATTTACGAGCCTCTAATCATGGGATTCAAATAAGTTATAGATTGGATGTAGTAAGAAACTTACGGAGATGATTGAGTGGTCAAGATGGGATCATCCGCCCTCGATATAAGAGGAGATTGACTCGAGGAAGACGATGTAGGAAAATCTCTGGCCAAGGTAGTGAGGATATTGGAAAAAGGCGTTCTCCAATGGTCCCCATTACGCATCAATACTAATCGAATGATGGATTAGGTTTTGACGATAAACCATGCTCTAAGTCATTTGAGAGTCTCGCGCGAATGCTAGATTATACATATACAGTAACCGATGACCGTAAAGGTTCCATGAAAGAGTTCGAGACTACTCAGTATCTTCTAGAGCACGAGGTGTAGCTTGGCACCCCACAGGCTGGAGACTTAACCTATCGATTGGGTTAACTAATAAGGTTGTTCAATAAATGTTATTGAGCCATTAAAGTTATTAACTAGAATGCTACATGGGCCTAGAGGGTCACACGCACAAGGTCATAAGGGCATTAGTAGATATATTTTTATTTGGAGGGTTTTTGAGAAAAACCTTAAGTGAAATATAAAGAGGGAAAGGGGTCTCATTTTAAGCACCCATGCAAGCCTCATTTGAGAGCCCCTTCCCTCTCCACTCTCTTCTACACTCATCCAAGGAAGAGTGTCTTCATGGTGAGGAGATCTTCAAGATTCTCAAGAAGAAGTGAAGAAGAAGACGTGGAGATCCAAGCGCCGAGTGATCGCGTAGACACTTCTAGAGGCCGGACGCGTGAACGGCTTCAGAATGATCTCGGAGCGGCAAAGTCAAGGGTGGAACAAGTTCCCCAAAAGGTACTACAAATGTTTTGTTTGATAGATCGATTGAGAATCGATCGACCACGCTTCCGTATCCATGGAACGTATTTTTCATGGATGAATCAAACCACAGAACCCAACACTGGCAGGGCACTGAATTCTACATTGAACCAGATCATAGTTTAAAAACTACTATACCAGAACTGTTATTCCCTACATCAGAGAATGAAGAAAAGGGAAACCAATTATAATATATGTACTCACACTTTCATCTACATGTAATGATAAACAGCATCTGATGCCTATGATATGAGTTCATTTTTAATAAAAAATGTTGGAAATAAACTAAAATCTCATCTTAGTGAAATTAAGAAAAATAAATTATAAAGGCTATCATCATAAACAGGCACGATCAAAGGTCCAATTACTTCTTAGACATGGAATTTGGGAAAGAATTATAGAACAGTTCAATCATGATGACAATACTTTTTAAGGGACTTAAATAATGTTAAGTAGGCTTCAATATATCTGAAAAAAAATTTAATATAGAAATAAAAATGGGAATGTATTAGAAGTAGTTTTATCATTTTACTTTTACATTAAGGTTATCAAAATCAATATCATGTTTAAGTGTCCCTTATTTTTAATTAAAATTGGGTTTATCTTAATTCACAACCTTAATCGCATCCTCTCTGCCTTCATCAATCCATGCTCGTCTCTCTTGCATGTTCTCCATTTCTATAATTTTTATTTCATCTCTATGTACCATTGCTCCCCTATGGTGTCATATAGGGCATTGAATCCCTGTATGGATAGATGATAGATATATAGATAGATATATAGATAGATAGATAGAGATGAATGATGATAACACACTAAATTCAGTATTTATTTTTAGCAATTAGTACAATTTTATGCATTTTAAGATTTTAAAATGGGGTTGTTGTCATATATTACATGTTAATTAATTTTCCAAGTGAATTCTAATTTTTCCCTGATTTTCTGATAATTTATGATTTTTTGGGAATTTATTTAAGCTTGGAAAAAACCTGTTTAAAAAAATGGCAGGTTTAAAAATTACTTTTAATGTTAATTAATGTGGGGACGAATTACTGAATTTTCTAGATTTTTCTGGAATTTTATTGGATTTTGGGAATTTATTTGAGGATGAAATGAATTTTTAAATGAAAATAAAGTATATTTATAAGGAAAATACAAGTTTTTAAGCAATTTCTATAGTTAAAGGGGTTTCCCTTAAATTTTTGTTGCAATTATGCACTTACAAGAGCTCTCAGTCATGGTTGTAAGCCATTACAATACTTACAAGGTTTTATTAAAATGGACCAATTTTTTCATGGTTTTTTTAGAAAAAATGGAGGAGAGAGAAAGCAAAAATGACTTGTGCATAAATATTTTTTGAGCGGCGTCAGTTTGCACATGCATATTTAAACAGGGAATTTTCTGTAAAATGCCCTGAAATTCTCTCCGGGCAATAAGTTCACCTCCCGTGCTGTGCATGCAACGTGCACGCAGGGAAAGTGACGTGGCGTTCTCTCATTGGCTCTTTGATGTCTGAACACACCAGTACGTGCACAGCGATATATATAATGTTTATTTTTCTATTTTTTTTTATTTCTAGCAGGGGGTACGTGGCATTACAAGAATGAAGCTTTCATTTTAAGTTCAAATGTGTCGACCAATCAGAGAATGACACAACATTGTGTGTAGAAAAAAAATCAAATTAAATTAATGAAAATTGATCCAACGGCTTAGACTGGTCGAGTGTCATTTATTAATAACTTTTGATCCTGAAGTCCGATTGAGGTGATTTTTTATGGATTTTTCATGGATTCTTTTCTTTCTATCTGTATGGTTGGATCATTCAGATCAAGCCTACATTGATGGATAAAAATTAATTACTAGCTGGGGGTAAAATGGTAATTTTGACCATATAACGAAAGTATAAAAGCCGAATTTCGAGAAGAGGAGGTCATCTGGAGGTGGCTAGGGAAGGGGGCGCAGTGTAGTGCAAAAATTCGCACCATGCAAATTTTTGACCGCACGAGAAGCTCCGTGCGCTGTGCGGTGAGGATTTATGCGGAAACCCGCACCGCACATTGCACAAATTCACACAGCTCACGATCCCCGAGGCCAGGGCGACGCCGCCAGGTCGCCGAGACGACGACGCCGATGAAGGCAGTGTGGAAGAACGCGCCACTAGTGGCCACTCCAGCCACCATCCGGGTCCGTGACGGCAGATCTCATTTTTGGCGCACGGGTTGGAGGAAGTGGAGTCTGCGGGGGCGGGTAGCGCCGTCAGAGGCGAAGAAGAGCCCAGCAGGGGTCCACGCCGAACTCGACGGCACAGAAGAGCCCGCCATCAAGGAGGGCGAGGAAGGGCCCAGCAGGGTCAAGCCTGCGGTTGTCGGCAGCGAGCAAGAAGGCGAGCCAACTGCCGACGGAGGGGTGGAGAGAACCGGCGGTCGTTGGCTAGAAGCAGGAAGGCGAGCCCGCCATCGACGGAGGAGGGGTGGAGAAAGCCCCCGGTCGTCGACGACGAGCAGGAAAGCGAGCCCGCCGCCGACGGAGGTGTGGAGAGAGCCTGCGCTTGTCGGCAGCGAGCAGCAAGTCGAGCCCGCCGCCGACGGAGGAGGGGTGGAGAGAGCCTGCGGTCATCAGTGAGAGAGGGGGGGTGGGTGGGGGGCAATTTAAAATTTTCGCATAATCGCACATCTTCGCACCGCACAAACCCGTGTGCGATGTGCAGTGCACTGTGCGCTGTGCGACAATAGTGTGCAGTGCGATGTGTGAATTTTGCACCGCACCGCACAACCGCACATTCGCCTGTTCGGTTGCATGAACAGATGTTCCCTAGAGTGGCTCTATCACAGCTGCAAGGCAGAGAAGAGCTTCATCCTGTATCAACCCTTTTAGGTGCTTTCTATTTCATTATATTTGAATTTTAGTGTAATTTGGATTATGTTTTGGTGAAATTTGTGATTTTCCCTCTTGAACTTGGTCTGCATTTCTAAATCACTTGGCTTGAGCGGCATGTACAAGTCCTTACTAGGATTGAGAGGAGAGATCATGAAATTGACCTAGCTATTCAATTTGCAGATTAAGAAAAAAATATAAAAAATGGTTTAATTTCTAGGATAAGATAGATTGTCTTTATGATCTAAAAGTTAGTGAATCTTGATACCAAATCACAAAAACAAACTAAGACAAAATCAGATTTTCTTCTTATCCCCTCTAATTGGCCCCTTTGATCCTTTTTATTGAATCAAAGAAGTCATCTACAGCTCCTTACTTCTTCTCTGTCTCTCTCTTTCCCCCTCTCCCTCCCAGATCAGCCTTGCGACCGTTCTGGGTGAATTATGTCGCTTTGGGGGGTTCATAGCATGAAAAATAGAGTGCATAAGACAAGAGGCCCTCCAAGCAATATGATCTTCGAATCTAGAAGAAAATATGGATTAAGCTGATGAAGATAATCATCCAAGAAGAAACAGTAGTGGCCATAATCTTATTTACTTTCCACCCCCCACGAAATCGAAAATCCCACAGCAGCTCCTCCAAGAAGCTCGCTCCTTTGACAAATAAGGACAATGAACCTACCAAACAAACCAAAAAAATAAAGAAATCTTGGAAAATATCGTTTAAACTCCTTGAAACCCACTAAAACAAGCAAAATTACCCAACATATACCTGCAAATGCGCTTCCTTTTCATGATTTTCTTCGCTGCCAAGAACTCCAGTTGAACACTTGGAGTTCATCTGCTTCTCAAAGGCTGAATTATCCAACTGGGTATTTTGTTCTCCATGATTAGATGATTCCACACTCGCCGAATCAAACCCAGAAACCGGAAGTTCTTCCTGCATTGTGCTTTTAGAACCCATTAGAATGTCATAAAAAGATTCCTATAAACTCAATAAAACAAGCAGAATTAACCCACACGAACCTTCAAATGCCCTTTCATTTCATGGCATTCTTCACTTCTAAGAACATCAATCGAGTAATTCGAATTAGAAACCGGAAGTTCTTCCTGCATTGTACGTTCAGAACCCATTAGAATGTTAAAAGAAATTCCTATAAACTCAATAAGACAAGCAGAATTAACCCACACAAACCTTCAAATGCCCTTTCATTTCATGGCATTCTTCACTTCTAAGAACATCAATCGAGTAATTCGAATTAGAAACCGGAAGTTCTTCCTGCATTGTACGTTCAGAACCCATTAGAATGTTAAAAGAAATTCCTATAAACTCAATAAGACAAGCAGAATTAACCCACACAAACCTTCAAATGCCCTTCCATTTCATGGCATCCTTCACTTCTAAGAACATCAATCGAGTAATTCGAATTAGAAACTGGAAGTTCTTCCTGCATTGTACGTTCAGAACTCATTAGAATGTTAAAAAAAATTCCAATAAACTCAATTAAAAAAGCAGAATCAACCCACACAAACCTTCACCTGGCCTTCCATTTCATGGCATCCTTCACTTCTAAGAACACCAATTGAGTAATTCGAATTAGACACCGGAAGTTCTTCCTGAATTGTATGTTCAGAACCCACCAGAATGTCAAAAAAAAATTCCAATAAACTCAGTAATAAAAGCAGAATCAACCCACACAAACCTTCGAATGCCCTTTCATCTCACGGCATTCTTCACTTCTAAGAACACCAATCGAGTAATTCGAATAAATCTGCGGCTCAAACGTAGAATTATCCAACTGGGTATTTCGTTCCGCAGTATTGTCCGACTCCACACTAGCGGAATCAAACCCAGAAATCGGAATTTCTTCTTGCATTGTCGCTAAAGAACCCACCGGAATTTCTTCAACCCTAATTCTTTCTTCAATCTTGTTCGAGGGCGATTCCTCCTTCTCCGGCGTGGAGGGCTCAATCGACAGTGGCTTAATTTCTTCATCGCCGCTGCTCTCTCTTCTACTGCTGCTCAAATCGTCTTCCTCCAATCCACCTGCCATGAAAAAATCGATTGAAAATACGGGTTTTGGTGAGATGGGTATCGATAAAACTAGGATCAAAACCTTGTGGGTGTAGTTTTTGCTGCTCCTTCTTGCGCTTGGCGGCCTTCCTCTTCTTTGCACCGGACGGCATGGCTACAAGGATGAACAGAGAGAAAGGGGAAGAACAGAGAGAAATGGGTGAAGAGAGAAGGAGAGTAGGAGAGGACAAAAACACGAGATGCGCGAGTGTGGCAGAGATCTCTCTCTATCTCTTTCTATCTCTCTTTCTAACTTCCCTCCTCGCGTTCAAAATCCAAATTTTGAGCTTCTCCCACCATGGCTGGAGACAGTGGGCCAGAACAGATGGAAAGAAATAAATTAAAGTTTAATAAAGTTAAAGTTTCGGCATGCAATAAATGACAGACGTTTCATGTAAATTAAATTGTGGAGGAAAAAGGGTATTTTGGGGAGAGAGATGATTTGTACGTTCGGAGGTTTATGGTTCATAAATTCTTTAAAATGTTATTATAGTAAGTTCCAGAGTAAGGACTTAGGAACAATTTGTAAAGATGCAAGGTTTGTTGATATTATAACTACGTTTTGTAACCTCTCTTCTATGCCTTGTCTCTGCAAAACCTCTTTTTTGGATCATTCTAGTTGGTCTTAGAGTAAGGACATAGGAATAATTTGTAAACATGCAGTGTTTCTTTCTTTATTTTGGACTTGAATTATATATTGTATATATGTGTTTTTTTGGGCATATTGAGGGTCTTATGAATGAAAAAGCCTCTCTTGTATTCCGTGTCATTGCCAAAAATCCTATAGTTTGGGGATCATCATAGTGGGTTCTACAGTAAGGACATACGTACAATTTGTAAACATGCAAGGTTTCTTTCTTTGTTTTAGACTTGAATTAGAAATTGTAGAAGTTTTTTTTGTGGGCATATTGAGGGCATATTGGGGGCCTTATGAAATGAATGATCCTATGTTGTGTTCCTTTTGATTACAAACACCCCTATATTATGGATCATCCTAGTAGGTTCTAGAGTAAGGCCTTGTTTTTGCAAAACCCCTTTTTTGGATCATCCTAGTTGGTTCCAGAGTGAGGGCATTGATACAGTTTGTAAACATACATGGTTTCTTTATTTTTTGAGCTTGAATAACTATGTTTTTGTGGGCATATTGAGGGCCTTATAAATGAACAAACCTCGCTTTTATTAAATGTCACTGCAACAACCCTATTTTTTGGATCATCATGGCTGGTTCCAGAGTAAGGGCAAAGGAACAAGTTTCTTTCGTTGTTTTGGACTTAATTAGACATTCTGTAACTATTTTTTTGTGGATATATTGAACGCTTTTTGAGTGCAAAAATCTATCTTGTACTCCTTGTCATTGAGAAAAATCCTATTTTTTGGATCATCATAGTAGGTTGCACATTAAGGGTGTATGAAAAGTTTGTAAACAAACAATGTTTCTTTATTTGTTTTGGCCTTGAATTAGAAATTGTATAACTATGTTTTTGTGGGCATATTGAGTAACTTATGAATCAATAACCTTCTCTTGTATTCCTTGCCACTCCCAACACCCCTATTTTTTGGATCATCCCAGTTTATTCCAAAGTAAGGATATAGGAACATTTCGTAAACATGCAATGTTTCTTTCTTTGTTTTGGGCTTGAATAAGACATTGTATAACTTATGTTTATGTGGAAAGTCCTTACTAATGAACAAACCATTGTTGTATTCTTTGTCACTGTAAACACCCCTATTTTTTCAATCAAAATATATATCTCTCAATCATACTTCTTAAGGGATGCGGAGGAAGTTTGTACCTTGGAAGTTTGTGGACCGTTAGTTTCTATTTAAGCGAGTGTTATACTGATATGTCCCACTTGATGTATCTCATGTATATTTCATAATTAAGGGTGCCATTATACAAACCTGCATTTCAATTACTGACAATATATCAATATTTTTCATAGAAAATTGATAAATATTTAAACCATGAATTGACAATGATTCAAAAACAAAAAATTGTAATCAACTTATGCTCCTATTTATGAAGGAATTTCTTTTCTTAGCATCAATGATGTTAATTTTATTTTCAAACTACTAAATATGGTTACCTGAATATAAAAGTAGGTATTTTTGTATTGGGAAATGTGAGGTTGTATTGTTAATTTATCAAGAAGTATTTTCTATAGCTTTTATAACTATAAAAACTGTGCTAAAAGGCATGTTTTGTTTGCTACCACTATTGTATTGAGAATATATCATTCCCACAAGCTGAATCTTTCATAAAAATTCGGTGTATATTGTGTTTTAGTATCTTTTAGAGAATGTACTCGTATGAAATATATCTAAATTAATATGATTTTGTTTTAAAAACAATAATATTATACCAATTGAGAGCTTATTGCGATTGTAGATAGGTTAAATAGTCTTAGGTCTAATCCTTTCTTGCGACTTCCATTTGATATCTCTGATGAAGAACTACCAGCACCCCTGAGGTAAATAGGCACCTTAAAGGAAATATTATTACATTTTATCAAAACACTCAATTTGTAGATCCTAAAGTTCTTGCATAATCTTAATCAAGTCTTAGTGTTTTTATGTGTTTTATATCCCTCATTGATAAGCAAAAAAAGGAAATAAGTTTAACGATTGGAGGTGGCGAAAAATGGTCATATTGCCTTAAGCCATTACTGTTCCATATATTTCACAATGTGTCTTGTATTAATAAAGCAAGACATATTAGCTCCCCTTCCACTGGGGCTCAAAAAACCCAAGATATCAGGGTTTTTTGTCGCGAAAAAGTTTTAGCTAAATTTTCGAGAGTCTATTGAAATAAAAACCAAAAAATCATAAGATGAGGATATTTCGTATTTTATTTATTATCACCTTTAAATTTATTTATTAGAGATACCACCAAATAATATAATAATAGTGCATATAATAAATTTTTCATTCATTTATTATTTCACCATCAGTTCCTAGCCTAAAAATAATTCATCAGTTTAATAAAAGATGATTTGAAATGACGTCCACACAATAACTGGAAACTAATTTTTATAGAAATATAATATGAATTCATATACAAAAAAATATTGCTCAATGGAAATTTGATATGAACCTCGATGTGATGTAAAAGCCTTGAGGGGTACCTTTCCAATGGTTGACTGCATCTTGGCTTCAGATTTCAAAATACTATTTTCTTTGGACACCCTCAGCTCAACATCTCAATTCACCTTAAAGTGAAAGTCAATTTTTGTCAAGTAATGTATTCTCTTCTTTCAATTTGGTCTTACAAACCAAAATACAATCTCAAACTAGTGTTAGCTAAAGAAACTGCAAATTTTGACTTTATCATATTCATATTATGATTGGTCCATAAAAAGCTTCTACAGTGTCATCCCTCAGTTCATTCAGCCCACCAAATCTCTCCCTTTTATCAATCTTCATCAATTTCTCTACAATGTGGCACATCTACTCCATGGTGACAGATTGACCTGTTCCTCTTGCCACACGATATCCCTTGATTGGATACATCAGACCCCTTCCATGATAAGGCTACCATACCATATGGTAGGTATTATTTTCATAGCATATAGTTCCAACAGCCAATATAATATGCTAAAATGGCTAGATAAGTCAACATTCACCAGCACACCATAAATTTTCATAATTTCTATAGTGTAATTTTCATAATTTTTCCTTAAATAATTCTCAAGATGTTTTCTCCAAATTATGGCCAATATCCTTTTCAAACCCTATCAACACTTTCATATAAATATATCTAAAAAATAAAAAAATCTGAAGATCAATTCCCTCAGCTCTCCCCTCAATCTAGGTCGATTTCTCTAAATAGTGGTGACAAATCGACCCATTCCGCTGTCCACGCAGCATCCATATGGTAGGTATTATATACATGCCATATACTGCCAACAGCTAAGGTAATACCCTAAATTGACTGGATAAGTTTACGTTGACCAAAAACCCCATAATTTTTCATCATTTATATACTCTAAATATCTTTTTTCCCTTAATAATTCTCAAGAAGTTTTTCTCCAAATCCGTCCCGTCCCGAAACCCTTCGTCCTGTCCCGCAACCGTCCAGTACGAGACTTCCATATGATATGCATTATTTCTATACCATATACTACCAAAAACCAAGATAATACCCTAAGTTGACTGGATAAGTCAACATTGACCAACAGACCAAAAAGTCAAAGGGCTATATAAGATGGAAGATTTCTAGTTGGTATTTAAAGCGTTCTTCTTTCATTTTGTCAAGATCAAGTCGAAACGAAGATCAAATCTGCAGAAAGAGCAGAGATTTCTCGAGGAGGAACGATGATCCAGACGCTGTTCATGGCGGTGGGGGTGGAGGCTTGTTTGATTGTGCTGTTGCTCGTCAAAACGCCGTTTAGAAAGCTTTTGATGCTCGGGATCGATCGATTGAAGCGAGGACGGGGTCCCGTCGCCGTCCGCACGCTCGCCGTCACTGTTTTCGTCGTATTCGCGTCGAGCGTGAGCAGTTTGGTCAAGATTCGGCGCCGAAGTGCGGGGATTGAAGGGGTTTTGGGACTTAATCCGACGGATCAGGTTCTTTGGAGCCGGTACTTGCTCGAGTCTTCGCTAATTGGTATGTCATGTGTGTGTTTTTACTCCAATGGGGCCTGATTTCCGGAGTTTCTGTTTACTCTGCCTGAAATTTGGGTGTGTGGGGGGTTTCGGGATTTCTGTCAAGAATTTTGATTTTGACGCGTCGTTCCATTGATTCAATCGATGACTGCGGTTGTCGTGGGCTAATGATCATTTCATATTGATAGTTAGTCTTTCGATTCTAAATTTTATTTTTTTCAGTATTATTAACCGTTTTGGTGTAATTTGATCATGAAAAGCCATCTGTATTTATCAATGTATTCGGAGGATCAAGGCCTTTGGTAGAACACATAATGTCTCATATGATTTTTTTATGGATGTATTTTCTTCAGACTATTTTTGCTCTTCGAGCTGAAATTTGGGTGTGGACTATTTGCGATTTCAGTTTTGAAATTTGGATATTAACTCCTCGTTCTCTGATAATTCCATCATCTCATCCTATGCCCCGATTGTTGTTGACTTATACATAAAATTTTCTCATTGCTTGCCAGTCTATCATACCACTTTTAATATCAGTTTGAAATACCCGTTTTAGTGTATCCTGTGAATCAAAAAAATATATATTTTCAGGGACGATATTTTTTAAGTTCTTAAAGTTTTTGCGCCGAAGATACTTATGGGTTTTCCTTGTAAAGTTAATTGACTGCAGTGTGTAAATGAAGGTAGTGCTAAATTAACGAAATATCCTTCTTTACAAGAGATCAACAATGAATACATATTCAAAGCACGACATCCAATATTTGGTCGGTCTAACTTATAGAGTGCGTCTAAATCTTGGAAAGAATCAACTTCTCGTGACTAGGATTTGTTCAAATTTTATTACTTTGATTTTTTATGCTTGAGCATGGTTTCTGTCTCGGTTTATATCTTTCTGTTTTTACCTCCTACCGTGTACATCTGAGTTGATTACAGTGTGTGTAATTTAATCACCATCGTTGGCGTTATTGGAGATTTAAATGACATTTTTCTCCAAAACCAAAGGTAGACAAATAATTGTTTATCGTCTTATGATATTGTATTCTGAATATGGCGGTTATTTACTGTAATTCTTCACCCTAATATTTTAGGCATGTTTAGATTTTCTGTCTACAATGAATGCAATGCGTTCCACCGAAAACTTTTACAAATTTTTTTTCATTATTAATTCATTGTGTTTCTTCTTAGTAGGGTCCTGTGTCGATGACAATGACGAATCATCATCCTTATTATCATTCGTTTGAGCCCAAACATGATGATACTGATGATGGCGACAAACTTATCATTGTCCGGCGGCCTAATGTATGTGTCAACGATGAAGATGACAAGTTGATGATGCTTTCATATCATCATCATCATCATTATTTATCTGAATTCTAAGGATTTCATATCATCATCAACATCATCATCATTTTTATCGGAGTTCTAAGGATTTCATATCATCATCATCATCATCATCGTCATTTTTTATCGGAATTCTAAGGATTTCATCCAAGGGTCGGTGGAGATTTCTTCATCACCATGGGCTTTCATCCAAGATATCTATGGATGACAATGATGATAAATTTACATACTCTGACCTGGCATATTCATTCTGAGCAGGGCTTTTTCTATTTCTGGCATTAATCATCGATCGAATGCACGGCCACGTAAGGGAGCTCCGTGTTCTAAAAAAAGGCATGAAGACAGTGACACAACAGAGCAGAATGGCAGAAGACACAAGAAAAAAGGTGGATGAACAGCTTAAGGCCAAGGAGAGAGAGATCATATTATTGAACGAGAAGATATCGAAGATGGAATCAGACTCTGAATTAAGGATAAAAGAGGTGAAGTCTGCAGAAGCTAATGCTTTGGCTTTGAGGAAACAGTCAGAGGGTTTTCTTCTTGAGTATGATCGTTTGTTGGAAGAGAATCAGAGTCTCAGAGACCAGCTACAATCAATTGATCTGCAATTATCGCGGTCCGTGAGCAAGAAAAACTCCTAAGTTTTGGAGCAATATGACCATGGTTGAGAAATAATTGAACCCGTTTTAGGGAATAACTGGTTCCATGGTGGAAGTAGAGGGAGAGATGGACTAGAGATGAGAGAGAGATGCTGATGAAGGTAGAGAGAGAGATGGAATAGAGATGAGAGAGAGGGAGAGAGACATGTTGCACTGGTGGTAATCCATTCGTTGTTAATATTTTAAAATTCATTTTCATGCTTATCTATTGACTTAGAATGGAAATAGTTTTTAGGAAAGGAAATAGTTAATGAAGTTATTGATAGCAATAAACAAAATTCACAAAATCATTTTTTCTCGAGAGTGATTTACTACTTTCCATGAATAATATCTTTACCCGATTAGGATGCTTCAAAAAATAAGAATAATAATTTTTTTTCTTTTTCCACCCTAGAAAAAAACTATTGATAGTAATTAACAAAAAATCACAAACCATTTTTTTCTTCAAGTTATTTTCAAGAGTGATTTACCAACGACACTGTCGTCATTAGATAAAATTTCTAGAAAAGAGAAAAAAAAATCATTTAAAATCAATGTCTCCTAATTGATTTCATCGATATGATTAGTAATGTGTTCGAATATTAGAAGAACTTTGTCGTGGAAATAAAATTTTTGATTATAAATGATCACACAATCAATTTTTTTCATGTGGGTTCTTTTCAAAAGTGATTTGCCACTTTCCATCAACCTGATTGAGAATGCTTCTAATACTTGGACCATCATTATGTATAAATAAATTTGTCAAGAGTAATAAAATATCACAAAAAATAAGTTTATCTGAATTGATTTCAATATTGATTCACTACTCCGCTTGTATTATCATCAATCTCACAAAGAATAATTTAGGAAATTATAAGAGCTTCATCAAATAAATTAATTTCATGATAATGATAAATTCACAAAAATCAGTTATTCCGACAATGCTTTCAAGAATAATTTTCTATTTTCACGTGCACATTAACAATCTAATTAAGAAATCTCTAAAATATTTAAAGACCCTTATAATAGAAATAAATTGATTGATTAACTAATAAAAACCCAAAAAACGAACATTATATCCAAAAAGTTTTCATGAGTAATTTACTTCTTCCACATGTATATTATCAATCCAGTTAAATGAAATTGTTGACAATAATAATATGTAGTTCTCATCTGCATAGTTTTCAAGAGTAATTTATTATTCTCCCATGTGTATTTTAAATCTGTTAAAGAATGTTTCAAAATTTGGAAATGCATGAATATGATACACCAAATGACAGTACCCACCAGGTAGAACAAAAAATCTGTGATGTGAATCCCATCCAAATTAATAGACAAGCTACCAACATAATTTTTTATTTCCCCATCAAAGCGTTGCTCAAACCTTTTTCTTCATGTTTGTTTTTCTTCTCTCCAATTTCCTCTTTCCCCTGTTGATTTTGCCCCTGATTGATGTCACCACTTTACTGTTCTTCCTTTTCTTTACCCTCAACCCATCATGACCAAAATTTACTGTAAGCTGCTCTGTTTTGATGACTTTCCTCTTCTTCTTTGAGACCTTCTCACCATCTCATTTATCATCATTACTATCATCAGCAGCATCATCATCATGAGCAGCCGTATCACCATCATCATCATCACCAACACCACCATCACCATCATCGTCACCACCACCACCAACACCATCATCATCATCATCACCACCACCACCACCACCAACACCACCACCACCACCACCACCACCACCATCATCATCATCATCATCATCACCATTACCATCATCATCATCATCATCCTCATCATCATCATCATCATCACCATTACCATCATCATCATCATCATCACCATCATATTCGTCATCATCGTATCATAACATTTTCTGACATTTTCCCTATTGCTGAGTTTCTTCTTTTTTGTAACCTTGTCATCATCTGATTCACCATCCTCATGAACATAATCATCATTATTATAACCTCATCATCAATCGGGTCTATATAAGCTACATTAAATTTCAGAGATAAAGATAATCTAAGTTGAGAAATCTGATTTATCTTGGAGGAAGGTATAATATCAAAGATAAAGTTGATCCATCTCAACCTATCCCACTAAAGCATTTGAAACAATTTATTTCATCAAAGACTGACTCCTCAATTCATTATTCTTCTCTATTTTTTTCCTTCGTTCTTCTTCTCTCTGAAACATTTCTTTCTAGATGATACATTTCCCCTTTTTATGTCGTGTGTAGACATGGTCGTTCTGTTCCGTTGGTGAGAATTAGAGCGAATTGCGCGAATTGTTCGGATTTCCGAACAGAACAATCTTGAAAACAAACAGATCTTCGCACAGACGGCTGTGCGGTTTGTATTGTGTGAATTGTGCGCATTTTTTTTCAGGGTTTTAAAAAAAACATTTTATTCTCATTCTCTTTCTCAGAGCCCCACTGTCCCAGTCTCCCTCTCTCCGTCCCTCGTTCTCGGAATCCTGTCTCTTCTCTTCAATCCCGTCTCTTCTCTCCATCTCTCTCGCGTCTCGACGACGGCCCGTAGACACCATCATGGGGAGAATCACCGCGCTTGAAATCATCGGACTTTCTCTCGGCCGATTTGGCAGCTCTACTCCGAACTCGCATCTCTAGCGCCGGATTCGGACGAGGGTCAAAGTGGAGGCGGAAATAGGAGTCGGAATTTGGTACGTTTCTTTGATTCTCCTTTCTTTCCTTCCTTCTAATTCTCTGATTCTATCTTGTTCCCTTATAACTCTGATTTTCTCTTACTTTCTCTCTGATTTTTTCTCAATAACGCTCTTATTCTCTCTTTCGCTCTCTGTAATTCTGTATGTCTCTCTCTAATTCCCTGTTTATCTCTTTCTCTCCCTCATCGTCTAAATTTCCCATCTCTATATCTGATTCTCTTCATATTTTTCTCTTTGCCTCCCTTGCTAAGTATCTGCTTCTATATTTGTTGCTCTCTAATTTTCTCCTTCCATCTCTTCCTCTTATTCTCCGAATTTCTCTTTTTCTATCTCTGAATCTCTTTTACGGTCTCTCCCTAATTCTCTGATTTTCTCTTGTTCTATGTCTAATTCTCTCTTCCTCTCGCCCTCTGACTAATTCACTATCTCAAAACCTCTTTTCTTCTATTTTTCTCACTGGCTCTCTTATTCTCCAATTTACTCTCTCTCAAATTCTCTATCTTTCTGATTCTCTGATTTGCTCTTCCTCTATCTCTGAATCCCTCTTTCTCTCTCTCTAAATCTCTGATTTTCTCTTCCTGTATCTCTAATTCGCGCTCTCTGTCTCTCTATTTCGTCAATTGTCTATCTCTAAATCTCTATTTGATCTCTCTCAAGTCCCCCAATTCTCTCTCTAATTCTCTTTATGTAATTCTCTATTTCGCTCACTTTCTATCTCTTGGTCATTCTCTCTTCCTCTCACCCTAATAATCTCTTTATATCTTTCTATCATTCTCTGTTTTTCTCCTTATCTATCTCTAATTCTCTCTCTCCCTCTAATTCTCTGATTCTCTCTCTCTTATTCTCCCCTACTCTCTGTCTATCAAATTCTCTGTTGCTCGGACTTTAATTCCCTCTTTCTCTTTGTCACTCAAATTCGATCTCTTTCTAATTCTCTGATTTTCTCTATCTCTATCTCTGAATCCCTCTTTCTCTCTCTCTAAATCTCTGATTTGCTCTTCCTCTGTCTCTAATTCGCTCTCTCTCTCTCTCTCTCTTTCTATCTCCGTTTCTCTCTCTCCCTCTAATTCTCTGATTCTCTCTCTCTCTCCCTTATTACCCCTTACTCTCTATCTATCAAGTTCTCCCTTGCTCTGTGTTCAATTCCCTCTTTCTCTTCGTCTCTCTAATTCTGTCTCCAATTATAAGATTTTCTTTACCTGTGCAGAGCAGGAGTGCTGGTCATCAAGCTGAGGGCGCCACTCAGGATTCAACCATCGCCAAAAGAGCATACTCTGGCAGGAGGTGGAAAGCTGGTTCTGCAGCTAGAAATACCCAGCCAGAAATCTGACTGGAATTTTGAAGTTTTGGGTGAGAAGAGGGACTTCAATTTTGAAGTGAGTTATTTTCCTACAAAAATGTGTCCTACTCTTCAAAAATATTATGTCGTACCCCACGTTTTGCAGTTGGTGGATTAAAATACATCTATAGTCAAGGAAATGTTCTCCACACAGTGTTTAATTTTTCTTCAAATATTGAATTTCCCGCCATGAGGAGAGATTGCGGCCTCTGAAGAAAAATTACTGGTGAGAAAAATTGCAAAATTGTGCTCTCTCTAAATGTGTGATTTTCTCTATCTCTATCTCTGAATCTCTCTGTCTCTCTCTCTCTCTCTAAATCTCTGATTTGCTTTTCCTCTATCTCTAATTCGCTCTCTCTCTATCTATTTCTTCAATTGTCTATCTCTAATTCTCTATTTCTCTCTCTCCAGTTCCCCAATTATCTCTATAAGATTCTCTTCATCTAATTCTCTATTTGGCCCACTTTCTAATTTTTTCTTTCTACCTCTCTCTCTTCTCTCTTCTTCCCTCGCTCGTAATCTACCTCTCATTCTCTCATTCTCTCATTATCTCTCTCTAATTCTTTCTTTCTCTCTCTACCATTCTCTGGTATTCTCTCTATCTCTGATTCTCTCTTTCGCTCTCTCTCTAATTATCGGATTCTCTCTTTTCCTCGCTTTCTCCTCTATACTTTTCTCTCATTCCCTAACTCTGTCTCTAGTTTTCTCGCGGTCCCTAATTCCATCTTTCTGTCTCCCTAATTATCTCTTTCTCCCTTTCTATCATTCTCTGATCTTCTCTTTTTCTATCTCCGATTCTCTCTCTCCTTCTAATTCTTTGATTCTCTCTCTCTCTCTCTCTCTCTCTCTCTTATTCTCCCTTACTCTCTATCTATCAAATTCTCCCTTTCTCTATCTTTAATCCCCCTTTCTCTTCGTCTCTCTATCTCCCTATCCCTTTCCTTCTCCAATTCTCTGTCCCACACTCTCACCGTTGCTCTCATTCCCTCTGTCTTGCTCTCTCTCACTCAGCCTCACCTCACTCTCTCCCTCTCCCTCTCCCTCTCCTTTTCTCTTGCTCTCTCTCTAACAGAACTAGGAACCCTAACATTTGATTTCAAAAAGGCATCTTGAATTCATTATGGTTTGGATACACCCATCATACCTTCTTTCTTAGGTATGGGAACTAAAAAAAGTTATATTATTATTGAACAAATACCTAAATATATTATTATTGAAATCTAATCATTCCATCCTCTAACCAAATTCTAGAAAAATACGGAAGTGCACTCCGTTTCATGTAAGTCATTTTAATGAAATTAATTCTCAAAAATCTATTAAATTAATTAATTCCTTTCCTTTAAAACCGAATGAATTCAGTTATGTCACCCAATGAAATGAAATGAATTACCAAAATGAATTCAGTATAATCCCCTCTTCTGATTAAATTGCCAAATGAATTCATTTAAATAATCCATACTTTTTTCTTAAATCTAAGTGACAACAATGACATAAACCCCTCACATATCAGGTACCATTAAAATATAAATGCCATTATCACTACATTCAATGACTGTTAGATTTGTATTGATATAATTTAATGAATATGGTTTTTTGTGATTTGTGAGTTGTGAATTGATATAACATCATAATATATTAGAATATTCTTAGTATTATATACTTTGGTAGATGCATAATAATTTCTTACAATTTAGTGCATTTTATGCAATTTCCGAACAATTATGTTCTTTTCATGTCAAACTTGTTCGTTTTATGCGAATTTGTTTGTTTTGTGCGAATTTGTTCGTTTGTGCAAATTTATTCCTTTTGGGCAAATTTGTTCGGTTGTGCAAATTTGTTCGTTTTGTGCGAATTTGTTCGTTTGTGCAAATTGTTCGAACATCTGTTTGAATTTTTGCACATAAAAAGAACAGCACACCGAACAGACTCCTGTGGTGTTCGTTTGTGCCAATTTTTTGTTCCTTTTAAATAAACAGAACAGAACGACCATGTCCAGTCCTGTGGAGACAATCCTTGACTTTAATACCTACCTTAGATTCAACTGTTTTAAAATTACAAATATTTTTCATGAAATTAACTCGGATTATAAACATATAATGCTGCAAGTCGTAAAGATCAAAATGTAAATGTTTTGATTATTGTTTGGGTTTAAAAGACTAGACATTATCCTACAAGCATTGTTCATAAAAATTAATAGCCTGTATCAAAACATTAGAAAATAAAATGATGAATAAATCAATACCCTCAGTAAATACTAGAGTACAACACCAGATTCCTAAGAGAGAAATAAGTATGAGAGGCGTTCCATAAGCAATCTATATACCCTTTAGTTTCATTAAAAGGAAATCAAATGCTACTTATTCAAAAATCTCTGATATCGGCAAATTAATCAATAAAAAGTCTCAAAGTCCAATGTCCAAAGCCACATTATGCTTGTGATTTATGAGACTAGAGACAAGTTAAATTGTGAAAGCCTAATGTATGCAAAGAAGCAGAAAACCAAGAAAAGAAATGTACATCTTGGATGGACAGTGTGAAGATAACCATAAAATAATGGTGAGAAGACAAAAGTTCAGTAATCAGTAAAAAATAAATTACTCAGACTAGTATAGTTATCTCCGGATATTTTTCAAGGGGCACTTGCTACTTTCCCGTGCATATTAGCAATCAGATAAAGAAAAAATTTCGAGAAATTCATCTTATAGGGAGAGCTACAGCTTTTCCTCTCGTAAGTGTTAAAGAGTAATAGACTACTTCCCATCTGTATTATCAGGCAGATAAATAATGTATCAGAAAATAAGAAAACCTTCATCGTCCAAAGAAATTTGAAGATCATAAGAAAACAAATAATACAAAATCAGTGCCTTCACCGGATTGGTCTAAAGGAAATTTTATTACTCCCCTGGAGAGCTATCAATCTGATTAAGAATGTTTCGGACAATCAGAAGACATCCATCTGATAAAGAACGAAATTGTTGTCAATAATAAAGACAAAATTCAGAAACCACATATTATCCGGATACTTTTCTAGAGTAATTTGCTATTTTCACATGTAAAAACTATTGACCAAATTAAGAGTGTTTCATCGTAGGTATAAAATTGTTGGCAAATAATTGTTGACAGAAGGCTCATCCTAGACAGTAAATAAATAGTTATTTTTCCTTCCCCATGTATATCATCAATCTGATTAAGAATGTTTCAATCAATCTGATTAAGACCTTCATCCTAGAAAAAAATTAACAAATAAGCAAGGAACAAAGGCATGGAGAAATCAAATGGCACTACCCACAAGGTAAAACAAAATCTGTGATGGGAATCCCATCCAAGTTAACACAGGCCATGATAGCACTTCACTTTTCCCAATTAAACCTTTTGACTCGCCTTTTTCTTCATCTTTGGCTTGTTTCTCTCCAAACTCGTCTTCTTCTTCTTCAACTCACCACCATTAACAGATAATCCACTGGGTTTCACTGTTCTAATGACCTTCTTCCTCGTCTTTGAGACCTTCCCACCCACTGATTCATCATCATCATCATCAACAGAGATTTCTCTGGGAGTCTCTATTTTGGTAAGTTTCTTCTTCATCTTCTTCGTTGTAACCTTCTCACCATCCTCATCATCATCACCACCATCATGAGCAGAGCTTCCTTTTGGCTTCTCTATATTCCCGAGTTTCTTCATCTTCTTTGAGATCTTCAAATCATCAATTTCATCATTATCACCATCATCACGGGCAGAGATCCTTGTGGGCTTCTCTGATTTGCCGAGCTTCTTCTTCTTCTTCTTTGAGACCTTCTCACCATCATCATCATCATCATCATCATCATCATCAAGGACAGAGATTTCTGTGGGTTTCTCTGATTTGCCCAGTTTCTTCTTCTTCTTCTTCTCTGAGACCATCTCACCATCTAACCCATCATCATCATCATCAACAACAACATCATCATCATCATCATCAACAACATTGTCAATGTACCGAGGCTGTCGAGACTTCCCTTTCTTGGGCCGCCCTTCTCCTCTCTCGCTCTCCTTCTTCTCCAGCTCTCTCTCCTCCGCAGTTTTCTTCTCCTTCCTCTTCCTCTTCGCCCCACCCACCTGCCCATTCCTCTCATCCAAGGAGCTCTCAATCTTAAAACCCACCTCAGGAAGAGCGCGATAAACAGGAAGAGCAACCGATTCATCAAACTTGAGATGAATCGATCTGACATTATCCCACTTCTTGGACACAAACCCAATCGCCCCTTCAACCGCAGCCACCACGTTCTCCACAATCTGATCTCTACCCATGGAAGCTCTCCCCACATCGAGCTGGCAGCAAGTCCCAGATCGAATGTACAGAGAAGAAGAACCCAAGCAGCGTTTGATCTGCTCCGGCCAGCCTTTTCTTGAGAGATCGATCGGAAGAGGGTGCTTCTTCTTCTTGAAGAAGCTGTTCCCGATGAGCCTGGGAAGAAGGGGGAGAAGGCTGCGATCGGCGAGGAAGACATCGTAGGAAGAGCGGAGCTTGCGGCGAGCTTCAAAGGGTTTGTAATCGGAGCGGAGAGAATCGAGGGGGATGACTTGGGAGATGGGGAGGTTTTGGGAGAGGATTTGCTGGTCTATGGAGGGGGAGGGGAGATGGGTGAAGAGGCAGACTTCGGGAGAGGAGGAGAGGGGGTGGGGAAGGGGGATGAGGTGGGGATTTGTGCGAGATTTGGAGGGGATTTTGCGAAGGGAGAGGACGAGGCGGAGGGGTTGGTCGTGTTGGAGGAGTTGGGTTTTGCGAGAGGCGTTTTGGGCGAGAACCCATTTGAGGAGGGAGTCGACGGCGCGGGAGACGGCCTGGGGATCGAGCTGGGAGGTAGGGGAGGCCGCCATGGGAGATGGGTCGAGCAGGAAAGAGCGAGCGGGCTAGGGTTTTAGGAGAAAGGCGCTGGCTTTATCTGGGTTGGTGGGTTGCCTTTGAGGGGTTTTAGGAGAAGCCCAGTAAGAGTTTTTTTTCCCTCTGATTTTAGATTGTGACTTGTGAGAACTGGGTTTTTTTTTGGTTGTTTCTCTCTTTCTTCCCTTTTTTTTTTGGAGTGGGGAATTTCTTTTGTTTTTTTGTAGACTGTGACTTGTGAGAAATGGGTTTTTTTTCAGGTTGTTTCTCCTTTTTCTTTGTTTTTTTTGGAGTGGGGAATTTGTTTGTAGATTGTGACTTGTGAGAACTGGGTTTTTTCTTTCTGGTCGTTTCTTCTTTTCCTTTGTTTTTTTTGGAGTGGGGAATTTGTTTGTTGATTGTGACTTGTGAGAACTGGGTTTTTCTTTCTGGTTGTTTCTCCTTCTCCTTTGTTTTTTTTGGAGTGGGGAATTTGTTTGTAGATTGTGAATTGTGAGAACTGGGTTTTTCTTTCTGGTTGTTTCTCCTTTTTCTTTGTTTTTTTTGGAGTGGGGAATTTGTTTGTAGATTGTGACTTGTGAGAACTGGGTTTTTTTTCAGGTTGTTTCTCTTTTTTTTTGGAGTGGGGAATTTGTTTGTAGATTGTGACTTGTGAGAACTGGGTTTTTTCTTTCTGGTCGTTTCTTCTTTTCCTTTGTTTTTTTTGGAGTGGGGAATTTGTTTGTAGATTGTGAATTGTGAGAACTGGGTTTTTCTTTCTGGTTGTTTCTCCTTTTTCTTTGTTTTTTTTGGAGTGGGGAATTTGTTTGTAGATTGTGACTTGTGAGAACTGGGTTTTTTTTCAGGTTGTTTCTCTTTTTTTTTGGAGTGGGGAATTTGTTTGTAGATTATGACTTGTGAGAACTGGGTTTTTTTGCTGGTTGTTTCTCATTTTTCTTTGTTTTTTTGGACTGGGGAATTTGTTTGTAGATTGTGACTAGTGAGAACTGGGCTTTTTTCTGGTTGTTTCTCTCTTTTTTCTTTGTTTTTTTTGGAGTGGGGAATTTGTTTGTAGATTGTGACTTGTGAGAACTGGGTTTTTTTCTGGTTGTTTCTCCTCTTTCTTTTTTTTTTGGAGTGGGGAATTTGTTTGTAGATTATGACTAGTGAAAACTGGGTTTTTTCTGGTTATTTTTCCTTTTTCTTTGTTTTTTTTGGAGTGGGGAATTTGTTTGTAGATTATGACTTATGATAACTGGGTTTTTTCTGGTAGTTTCTCTTTGTTTTTGGAGTGAGGAATTTGTTTGTAGATTGTGACTTGTGAAAATCGGGTTTTTTCTGGCTGTTTCTCTCTTTTTTCTTTGTTTTTTTGTGGAGTGGGGAATTTGTTTGTAGATTGTGACTTGTGAGAACTGGGTTTTTTTCTGGTTGTTTCGTCTCTATCTTTTTTTTTGGAGTGGGGAATTTGTTTGTAGATTGTGACTAGTGAAAACTGGGTTTTTTCTGGTTATTTTTCCTTTTTCTTTGTTTTTTTTTTGAGTGGGGAATTTGTTTGTAGATTATGACTTATGATAACTGGGTTTATTCTGGTAGTTTCTCTTTTTTTTTGGAGTGAGGAATTTGTTTGTAGAGTGTGAGTTGTGAAAATCGGGTTTTTTCTGGCTGTTTCTCTCTTTTTTCTTTGTTTTTTTTGGAGTGGGAAATTTGTTTGTAGATTGTGACTTGTGAGAATTGGGTTTTTTTCTGGTTGTTTCGCCTCTATCTTTTTTTTTTGGAGTGGGGAATTTGTTTTTAGATTGTGACTAGTGAAAACTGGGTTTTTTCTGGTTATTTTTCCTTTTTCTTTGTTTTTTTTGGAGTGGGGAATTTGTTTGTAGATTATGACTTATGATTACTGGGTTTTTTCTGGTAGTTTCTCTTTGTTTTTGGAGTGAGGAATTTGTTTGTAGATTGTGACTTGTGAAAATCGGGTTTTTTCTGGTTTTTTCTCCTCTTTTTGGGAATGATAAACTGGTTGGGCGGGTTCAATGTGGAAGGAATGATTTTTTTTTTTTGAAGAAAATAAGGAAGACCACCCGGAGGGAACCATTGACTGTGATTCATTGGGATATATTTTGCTGTTGTAGGTTGTCATTGAAAGGTTTTACCAGTGTGTTTGTAGATTTTGACTTCTGAAAACTGGGTTTTTTCTGATTTTTTATCTTTTCTTTTGGAATGGGGAATTGGTTAGCTGGGTTGTGAGATGTCTTTGAATTGGTTATGTGGGTTGTGGGTTGTATTTGAAGGATTACAAGAGAAGCTTAATAAGAGTGTGTGTTGTAGACTGTGACTTGTCAGAACCGGGTTTTTTTCTGGTTGTTTCTCTCTTTTTTTTTTAGTGGAGAATTGATTGGCTGGTTTGTGGGTTGTCTTTGAATTGGTTATGTGGGTTCTGGGTTGTCTTTGAATTGGTTATGTTTGTTCTGGGTTGTCTTTAAAGGGTTTTAGGAGAAGCCCACTAAGAATATGTTTGTACTTCGTATACTGTGACTTTTGAAAACTGGGTTTTTTTTCTGGTTGTTTCTCTATCTTTTCTTTTTGGAGTGGGGAATTGGTTTGGTGGGTTCACGGTGGAAGGAATGATTGAATGTGATTTTTTGGAAGATTTTTTGCTTTGTGTGGGTTGTCTTTGAAGGGTTTTAGGAGAAGCCCAATAAGAATGTGTTTGTAGATTGTCACTTGTGAAAAATGGGTTTTTTTTGTTGTTTCTCTTTTTTTTTGGAGTGGAGAATTTGTTAGGTGGTTCAGGATTGAAGGAATGAGTGAATGTGGTTCATTGGGAGATTTTTTCTTTGTGCGGCTTGTCTTTGAAGGGTTTTAGGAGAGCCCAATAAGAATGTGCCTTTTGAAAACTGGTTTTTTTCTGAAACAGTGGTGAAGCAGAAACAATGGCAATTTACTGAAAAATATGCGAATCAATTTTCTTTATCAAGTAGGATAAATTGTGGCATATATTTGAAAATACCATTAATCTTTTAACATAGATGCTGAAGACTTCATTCATGCGGTCCAACATGATAAATCTAAGGTTAAATGTACCTTAATTATAATTCATATTTTTTATGTCTTAATACTGACCCAATTTCCTTTGACTCACCTTTGAAGGATACAATATCAGATTATCTTATTTGGAATACCACACTACAGCCAAGAGAAAAACTCATTAAGTTGCTAGCATTGCTCAATTTTACTTCACCTCATCTTCTTTCTAATCATGGATCAAAATTTAATCATGAAAATAAAAAAAACTAAGGTTTGCTAATTTGACCCGTGCTAATTGAGACGTTGTGCTCCCCATTGTGTTGGGTTTTCTTATGACCCAATTGATCATTCAAACATATAAATGCAGCGGAAATAATGTAAATCAAACACAGTTGAACTAAATCCTTAATGGTGGTCATGTCACCTTATGGAGATCTTATTCTACTTTTTGACTTGCTCATTGCGAGAGTTTCTTTAAGCCGTTCTTATACGACCCTTTGTATCTTAAATCAGTATATTTCCTTATCAAATAACTATATTTTACTTAAATAATAACATAGCGCATAAAACTACAACTAATATCCTCCTTGACAGTTTTATAGTACAGCTTTTCAAATAAGTATATTTCCTTATCAAATAACTATATTTTACTTAAACTGGCATGCGATATGGCGTTAAATGGATGACTAGAATTAACATGGTACGAGAAAGAAGAGTTATAAGAATACGCTTTGTCATCAAGAAGCTTCGCAGAAAACAGAATATCATCGTTGGATTATAAATAAACGTTCAATCCAGACTAAAATAAAAAGCAAGTTTACCTAGCTAGGTACTATTATAACCATAGCAGTACTATTTGAAACATTGACCCCTGTTTTTAAAATAACATTTGATATCCCGTCTAGTGATACATCTACCACTCAAATTCAATAAGCGCATCTTCAAACTTGTCTGACGAATCAACAATATTTGGTAGAGATTGTTCTCCTGATGGATTTATGTTAAATATAGGAAATCAAACACAGGGAATATTACAAAGTATAATAGTTATTAGAAAACCTTTTAAAACTGTTTAGAGAATAAATCCCTGAAGCAAACCAAGTTATTCCTGAATTCTATGCCCTCTCCATCTTCTATAAAACTACTTTCATGATTCAGATTTCTACAGAGGCACAAGATATGATCTCTCTGATTACCCGACAAAAATTTCATAATAAGAATTTCATTTATCACAAATATTTTCCTATTTGAAGCACTGCTAAAAACTTCAAAGAGAATTTTTTTTTAAAAGATAACTTCAACGAGAATATTGATAAGCAGACATGGAGCGCCCTCCCTGTAAGTCCCCATATGTATTTGGCTTCTAAAGGGGATCAATTATTCAGCGCCGGAAGAATGATTCAAAACCAATGTTGAACCTGGATTTAAGATTGCAAAAAACGTGTGAGAAAAATAAATAAACTACTTTTTTCATCCGTCTTGGCTTCTGACCTCTATAGGATAAACATTAATTAAGAGTATACCCACTATAAGGATAAGTTTTACCGTGACTTTTCATACCAATAGTCATTTTGTAATTTCCTGCATCAGTATATATAATAAATAAGGATAAATGATCTGATAAGTAAAGGTAATCCCAGGCAAAGGAAATAGACGAATTTTATTATTAATATCATACCTTCATATACTCCCCTTTCGGCGACAAAAAGATGACTAGCATCTTTTAAGAGTTTCTCACTTTTAAATTCTTACGTTTCTTAAATCAATGAAGTC
Organism: Wolffia australiana; assembly: GCF_029677425.1. Classification (NCBI taxonomy): domain Eukaryota; kingdom Viridiplantae; phylum Streptophyta; class Magnoliopsida; order Alismatales; family Araceae; genus Wolffia; species Wolffia australiana. The sequence goes on from NC_135845.1 coordinate 8,661,666, forward strand.
CTAGAAAACAAATAGTAGTTAATAATAATATTTCTGACAAAAACCTTAAAAATAATGTCATCAGTAGAATAGATATACCTAGTAAAAAATGTTAGGTCCTCGAAATGTTAAAAAAATAGATTATGGTGATGACTAAAAAAGCAAAGCCACGTCCAGGATAAGAAATTTATTACCTCAAAAGAGGTATAAAATCCATTAAGTTTCTCTCTCGTCATGAAATTCCCAATTCTCTGCAGGGTCAAGAACATGGATAGCATATCAGAGCAAAGTATTATAAAAAGCAAGAACTTTAAAATGAGACTGAATCAAATAAGCTTCTGTATTTAGCATGGACAACTGCATCACAAAATGTCCAGAATTAAAATCATGAGAGGATTTAAAGGAAAAAAGTAATCATACCAGTGAATGCTATCCCAGTGAAGAAAGCCACCATGACCTCTAGGATTTTGAAATTTATACATTGCGCCAGAGACTAGATGGGCGGAAAAAGAATAACATGAGAGAAAAAATCAAGAATAAGAGGGGACTTGTGGCAATTGTGGCTTGGGGGAAGAAAAAACCTTCATAGCCTCCAACAACTAGATCCTCCGACAAAAGACGGGGCATATCTAGATCAAAGGACCTGGGATCAATGAAAGACCATGTTAAGTAGTAAGAATTTTTTCCAGCAAGCAATGTAATTATAGCATCTATGAAGTCCAATGAGAAGATGTCTACCCAAAGCAGCCGAGCCCTGCGGCTAAATGGCTGGAAAAACCCACTGCAAGCCTGGTTTCAGCCATTCCGCCAATCACGAGTCCGAGCCCAGCTTGTCTCACGACCTTGATTACCTCAAGGGCCTCAATGACTCCCAGTTTTGCCAGCTTGACGTTAATAACATGAGCAAGATTTCCGTCGATTATTCTGTACGCGTCTTCTAAGCTCCGGCAGCTTTCATCGGCAGCCACAGAAATTCCAAATCTGCATCTGGCAAGACGACTGACGTAACCAAGGCCCTCCCAGTCATCCTTCTCCACTGGTTGCTCAAATAATTTTGGCTTGACTCCCAACTCTAGAAAATACAATAATTTAGACATCTAAGTTTAAAACACTCAAATTGGGGAAAAAAACAATGTTGGCTTGACTTTCAAAAAAATAATTAATAAAACACTTCAAATTGGAAAAAAAATAATGATGTTAGTTGATACCATGCAATCTCTCAAGGAAGCAGACTGCGTCGGAGGCCGTATACCCTTCATTTGCATCCAAGATAAGAGAACACAGAGGGTGGGCAGCCTTCACAGCTGTTAGAACATGAATGTCAGAGTCAACATCCTTCCCCACCTGAATCTTAATCCTGTTCAATCCCTGTTTCTTGTAGACTGATGCCAGCTCAGCAGCTTCAATAGGATTAACAATTGGAATCTGCTTCGAAACCCAGAAAACAAAGCAAATGAGTATTTCGGAGGATTAGGTCAAAGAGCGAGTACTTTTCTCAAGAAAATAATTTATGCGAAAGTGTCATAAAGGAGAAAATAAGAGGTGAGTTTCTAGAACCGAGCTGTAATATCAGTGGTTATGGAATTTGATGCCCCCCAAATAGCCGCCACAGTGGAACAGAGATACTGTTGGCGACAGCATCAATAATCGCCATCTCAACTCCTGCCCTGACCTTCATTCACAAAATAATTAAAATTAAAAATTACCCCAAAATTCAAATGATACATAGTTTCAAAAAGAATCCCGAAGGAAATTTACATTAAAAGATGCAAATTTATCTTAGTTGAAGATGTCTTAAAAAAGGGATCATTTTTCTGTTTTTAGAGACCTTCGATTTCTAATACAATTCGCCTTTGTTTATTTGAATTTCAATTTATCTTAGGAGTTGAAGATGTCTTAACGAGAAAATTTTCTTACAATTCGAATGATATACTTTCAATAAGAATCATGAAGGAAATTCAAATAAACAACGGCGAATTCTATTAGGAACAGAAGGTGTCTAAAAAGAGAAAAATAGTCCCAGAATTCAAACGATACATAATTATAATAAGAACCATGAAGGAAATTCAAACAAACAAAGGCGAACATGTCTTGAGAGTTGAAACCGACTTAAAAAAGAAAATTATCCTAGAATTCAAATGATTCGTAGTACCAATAAGAACCATGAAGGAAAATTAACCAAACAAAGTCGAATTATATTAGGAATCTAAGATATCTAAAAACAGAAAAATGATCCCAGAATTCAAATAACCCATAATTCTAATAAGAACAAAGAAGAAAATTGAAACAAAACAAAGGAGAACTGATCATAAGAGTTGAAGATCTCTTCTCACAGAGGCGAAGCGATGGCCAGGAAGAAGCCCAGAGATCTGCTCAAGGGCGCAATCAAGCGGCGCTGGAGAGGCGGCGGCGAGGGCGGCGCAGGCGGCGGACGCGGCGACGAGCGCCGTGGCCTGGTCAGCAACGGAGGGCAGAACAGTCACTTCACCCCACCCAATGCAGCCGTTCTTCAGCTCTACTCGCACAGCCAAATTGCCCAATTCCTTCATCTCAGAAGGCCCAATTTTGAAGGACGCCTTCAGAGCAACGTTGAGAGGGCGGCCTTCAGCCCGAACGACGTCGACGACGAAGGTTTCTTGATACAATCGAAGCCCAGGCTTTGTGGATTGGTGGGTTTTTGGCTATGTTCTTGGCGGCGAAGAGGGATAGTGGGTTTGTGGGCATAGCGGAGATGGGTGGAGGAAGCTGGGTAAGCCATTGAATGGTGGGAGATTCGCAGAAAGACGAAAAGGGTTGAAGAAATAGGGAGAAATTTGAAGTGGGTCGGAGGCGGCGGTGGCCGCGGAGGGGCAAATCTTCTCCGTTCGTCATAGTAATGGCGACAGTTTTGGCAGGTTTGGGGCCTGTTGAGATAGAAGTAGAGGGGGGGAGTGGGAGAGAGAAGTTTGAAAAAGATGGGGTTTTTATTTGATACGCTTATATTCCAGAATATCCTTTTATGGATGGGATTGGGGAGATATTATTGCTGAAAATGACGGAGATACTAATCTTCACAAAAAAATGACAGTGATTTTGAAAAGATGGGCTTTTTATTTGATACTCTTATATCCCTGAATATCTGTTTATGGATGGGACTGGGGAGATCTTATTGTTGAAAATGATAGAGAAATTATTCTTCAAAATGACAGTGATCTTGAAAATATGGGTTTTTTCTTTGATACTCTTGTATTCCTGTATATCTTTTTATGGATGGGATTGGGGAGATGTCATTGTTGAAAATGATAGAGAAATTAATCTTTAAAAAATGACAGTGATCTTAAAAAGATGGGTTTTTTTATTTGATAATCTTATATTCCTGAATATCTGTTTATGGATGGGATTGGGGAGATATCATTGTTGAAGATTATAGAGATATTAATCTTCAAAAAAAATTGCAGTGATCTTGCAAATATGGGTTTTTTATTGACACTCATATATTCATGAATATCTGTTGATGGATGGGATTGGGGAGATATCATTGTTGAAGATGATAGAGATATTAATCTTTAAAAATCACAGTGATCTTGCAAAGATGGGATTTTTCTTTGATACTCTTATATTCCTGAATATCTGTTTATGGATGGGATTGGGAAGATGTCATTGTTGAAAATGGTAGAGATATTAATGTTCACAAATTGACAATGATCTTGCAAAGATGGGTTTTTTATTTGATACTCTCATATTCCTGAATATCTTTTTATGAATGGGATTGGGGAAATAGCATTCTTAAAAAATACAGTCATATGAATCTTTAAAAAAAATACAGTGATCTTCCAAAGATGGATTTTTATAAAGATACTCCTACACGGGATGGGGAAATATCATTTTTCAAAATGACGGTGATCTTGTTAGAATTATGGGGCCCACATTGAAGTCTCCATCTCAATATTCTGGAATATTTTTTTCAACTTGAAGACCCGATTGGGTCTTTTCTGTAAATTATATATTCAAGAATCAACCTGCATATTCCAAGTATTTTCGTGGAATGGGATCCTTCTAGAAATTGGAATATTTCCATGGGTATGTTTTGGTAGAAATATGAGCTTTCCCATCACACCAGATGTTGACTAACAACATGTTTGGCGTTAGTATAGAACTGGTAATTACAATTCTATTTGTCACCCTTGTCTTTGATAATATCTTAAATTTCTAGTGGCATGCTAATTTCATTTTGGATGTCCATCTGTTAATGGGAATTCATATTATCATTGTCTTTGACAAGATCTTAAGTCAGTGACATTATTTTTTTATACCCTTCTAAAATAAATATATCCAATATAATCTGATTCGGCAGGATACTTCAAGGTATCCAAAATGCTTGCTACTATATATTTATACTTTGTGCAAAGTATAAAATTTTAAAATGATAAAAAATACATTCACCTAATTCTGCTGTGAATGATGGCAGATCAGAAAATCAAAAGATTCGTGATGTGGCACTTAGCAGATAATTAGTTAAAATAATTATTTAAGCATACTTATTCTGAGTAGATAACTACAGCATATTTTCAGTTTTCTAACATTCTTAATAGGACAAAAGGACAAGATTTTTCTCATAATTTTCAACTCACAACATAACAATTAAAATTCAGATCTGTAATTTATACACAATACCTAACCTTAACATGCTGTCTTTTAACTTACACTACATAATAGCACAATCAGATATCAGATATATGATGCATAACATAAAAATCCAATTTTGATATTATGATTTATAGCAGATAATTTTGCATCGCAAAATGACATATTAAAATTTTACATTTATTTCGTCAAAATGATGATCAGAAACATCATATTTGACTTCTAATTTTAGATTTACAGAAATTAAAAACCATAATTCTATCTTTAATTTTCATAGTTAAAGATTGATAGAAGTAGAAATAAATATTCCCAATTTTTAGTTTGAAATTTATATTGAGAAAAATATTAAAATATATGTTGAGGTTTTTGTGTTTTAATGTACATTAGAACACAAAAACCTCAACAATCTCCCCCTTTTTTATCTACTACAAAATTACTAATATCATGACTTTATTGAAAAATATTTTTCTTAAATAAGACGATCTCCCCTTAGTTAGGATGCTCCTTGCTCCCCCTATCATGATCATGATATTTTCTCCCCCTTTTTGTATTCATCAAACAAGGGTATATAGGTGCAACACATGCAATCATGAGCATAAACATGTATGAATGACACCTCACCACGGTAGAAAATATCATGATCATGATAGGGGGAGCAAGGAGCATCCTAACTAAGGGGAGATCGTCTTATTTAAGAAAAATATTTTTCAATAAAGTCATGATATTAGTAATTTTGTAGTACATCAAAAAGGGGGAGATTGTTGAGGTTTTTGTGTTTTAATTTACATTAAATTAAAATAGTAATCATGACTTTATAAATTAATAAGTTCCTTGAAGTTAAAGGTTTTTGAATGCTTTAAAAAAAAAATATATATATATTAAGAGCTATTAATATAATTGTTAAAGAAATTGTTAAAATCTTCTGTATAATTAAAAATGCTTTTTAAATATTCTGAAAATGTTTTTAAAATGTTTTAAATAATATAAAGGGTGTTTTAGGTTTTAAAGTGTCTTTAAAATATTGATTTATATTTTAAAATGTCAAAAATAATAATAAAGAAATTAAAATAATTTTTATTGAATGAGAAATGGTTTTTTAATCACTTTTTTGGATTTGTTTTGGGTTATAAAGGACCCAATAAGGCCTAAATGAGTGGAGCCCATTAGCCTTAGTGGCGGACCCGATGGGAGGACTTAACCAGTTAAGTCCGCGGTCGGGTCCGCAGCAGAAAGTTTAAATAAAGAAAAAAAAATGGGGCAGGGATTCGAACCCGCCCTGGCAACTTGGCGCTTGACCAGTGCGCCACGTATGCACTTTAATATAGAAATAAAATTTCTATATTTAACTCATATCATACCCGATAAATCGAATTAGGAAATTCGATTTATTCCAAAGGTCGGGTCCGACGGTTGACTTTCTAAAATCATATTTTTTCTGACTTTTGGAATTCCTATATTAAACCCAACTACTTTAATTAGCACTAATTACTATAATTAATTTTTTAATTAAGGAAACTTTCTATAAAACTTTGAAAGATCATAAAAAATTAATTACAGCTCCTTTTGAGCTCGAATTTTTTTTAAAATTCTCAGAAAATTATAATCTACCCTTATAGCCCTATAAATACCCCTTCAGAGCAAGGGTTGAGGCATCCACTTTGAAAACCATCTCTCTTGAGCTCCTCTTTGAAGAAGAAAGTGCTCCCTCTTGTGAAGTTCTTCCCCTGCAATCAGTGTGCTTGTTCTTCTCGACTCTCAAGGGAAGTTTTTCATTTTCATCATTCATTCATTTACTGAATAGGGTGATAGTTTCCTCCACAATCATTGAGTTAGTGGTGATTTTTATGAGATTTTGTGAAGGATAGTGAAGAGATTGATATTATTTTTGATAGTGATTAAGAGGAATTGATTTGTTGATCTTGAAAGTACTTATGAGACAGGTTTTCAGCATTGATCTTGATATCACATTTGAATCTTAGTGTGTTTGATCATTCATACATCATTGAGAGCGGTGATTGACCTTTGATCAATCACGCGGAGCGGTATATCGTTTCTTCCACTAATCTGAACAGGTGTTGAAGATCGAGAAGGCAGGGAGGTGACGTTGGTGGCACCAAGGATGTGACGGTGATGAGGGAAGTGGACGTACGAGGAAGAGCTCGTGACGGTCTACCCGAAGTCGATTCGGGGTTGAAGCTCGTGCACCCAAGGACGTGACGTACCATTGGAAGACTCCTCTGTAGAGGCAACTCGGTGAGTTGGGTTAGGGTGCCTTACAAGGGAGGATCCTTAGTAAGGTTATCCTGAGTCCTAATTTGGACTCGAAGGGGGGGGGCCTTGGATTGACTCGATCACTAGCGGATCGAGGAACCAAGTAAATCTTGTGTTCGAGAGAAAGAAGGTGAGTGACAATCCAAGGAATCTTAAAAGTAATTTAGGCAAATTAAAAGTAGATAAGCTAATTCACCCCCCCTCTTAGCTTCCAACAATATACTTATACTTTGCATTCATATTTACAGATAGAGAAACATGCATTTTTTGCCGACAAACCAGAGCATTAAAAATTCTCACTGCTTGTGTTTCCTTATAGAATACACAATTATGCATATTCGTTTTACCATTTCAGGGAATAAAGATCGAAATAAGTAAAAATTTTACTCAAATATTGTAAAAAACTTTTATGTAAGGATTTTATTGGTCACAGTAGAAAAAGTGAAACATATTTCATGTTCATATTTTTTCTGAAATAGATCTGGTTAATGTCATTATTATTTTTTTAACAAAATTCAAATAATGTAATTTCGTTTCTATAACTTTTTCTGGTTTCGTGTTTATGATCGAGACTGATTAAAAATATTATAAAAACAGATGTTGTGGGTTTTATCGTTTTCACCAAAAGGGATAGACCATAAAAGTTTATGTTTGTCTTTTAAGTTTAAATAATAATTACATAATTTTGTTTTTTTAATCCGACTAGTAATAGCATATTTGTTTCAACTGACAGAAATAGATAAAATCTTATGTAGATTCCCAACAGATAAATCAAAGAAATGCTAGTTTTATTGTTTTTTCCTAGGATATCAGCATTGTTGTCTCCCTTCAAGTGATGTTGTTTTGGTGCAGGGTTTTAATTCTTTATCATATTTTCCAGTAACAGGTGCATATCACCTAGAGTTTTTTATGGCTGTGCAGTTCTCAGAAGACGATATATTTATGACATTCCATAGGTTGCACAGCTCATCCCACCACCAGGAGGAAAACAATATTTACCCTTTTAAAAGATATATAAATTGTTAATTAAACCCGTCAACAATAATAGTTTTCTTCTTCCTTTTCATCTATTCTTTTTGTCAACTGTCAGAGTAGGGGTCTACACTCATCAGTATTAATTTCAGCCTTATTGAACCTTGATGGAGACTTGTTGGGGGTAGATGATGACATTGACCCTATGCGTCCTTCATCGACTTAGTAAAAGTCTAGTTAAATTTTTTCCAATCCAGCCAGTGTTAATTTTTTCAACAACGTCAACTTCCATAGTTGACAGTGACATCTGACCTTGACGTTGATGACTTTATATTAGAGGGATAGTTGGCAATGAAGATATAATTGGAAATTTGTTAACTACTCATCAAGAGAGGACAAACCCTAGTAAGAACATAGCTCATACATGCTCAGTTTAATTATGCTCACACTCGTCATAACATTCACTCGATCACAGAATATCAGTTCCAACTTCCATATTTAACGTCTGGGTATTATAAATATCATCATTAAATAATTTTCATCCTGAACTGGGTCAAAATTCTCCCCCTTTTTCTTGTATCATTCTCCCTACGTGTTAGGGATTTGTTTATTATTATAATTTTATAATCCTTCCTGATTATATGATATAAACTTTCATTATAATCTTCACCCCTTCTTCTTATACATCTAAGAACCTCCCCACTTCTCAATTTAGAAATATCATCCCTGGTCTCAATGGCAAATTTTAAATAACTAATACTATCTTCCAAACGTTAACATATAGGGTTAATTTCGGGTTGGAGTCTACCTGAAACATGGCTTTTAGAACAGTGTCATGAAATTTACATTTTTTTTTTCTGAAATCGATGTTTTTACGCGAGTCTTATCTCATCCTCTTCGTATTATTGTTCAATTATCATGACACCCACATCATACATTACCATGTGTGAGATTGTTTCTGTTTCATACTTCCAATTTTCCCTCATATTCTTATCAATTCACAGTAAAAAAACATTAGCATACTTGCATGATTTGAAGAAGGTTTTAGAGAACCATGACAAATAAAAACATTCATGGATGAAATTACTAAAAATATTTTTTCTATTGTCAAATAATATATTTGCGTTAGCATATATATCTCATCCCTTCCCAAACTTCAAATTCCTCTTAAAGTTATCAAGAACACCATAATAAGCACCAATATATGCCAAGCTTTCTGCAAAAAACAGCCATCATACATCATACATAATTTCATTGGATAAAAGACACGTCTATCTATTATCACCCACTGATTAAAAAAAAGGGTATACTTCTGGCGGAGACACATGATCAAAAAAACATAGAACCCTTTGTAGAACCAGAAGATTTATCCCATCATTCCTTTCTCTCTCTACTGTCTCTCTCTTATTCTCTTTCTCTCTCTAGGCAACCTCAGGCCTAGTCTCCTACACTCTGACATGCCCCTTGCGTCTACAGAGCCTCCCTTCTCCAAGAGAGGAGCACAAGCTCAAGAGAGAGAGAGAGAGAGAGAGAGAGAGAGAGAGAGAGAGAGAGAGAGAGAGAGAGAGAGAGAGAGAGAGAGAGAGAGAGAGAGAAAGCTCAGGCCTTTGCCCTAAGCTCGCCTCCTCCCTTCAATGGCGGCCATCTGGGTTCTTCTGGGTTTGAGCTTCTCTCTCTTAACCCACCTCTACCATGTCTCCGGGCTCAACCCAGAAGGCCAAGCCCTGCTCCGTTTCCGAAGCTCCTTCTCCCCAGAAGGGATTCCAGCCATGGCGAACTGGGTCTCCTCCGACCCATCTCCCTGTTCCTGGACAGGAGTCACCTGCAAGAACCAGTCCGTCATCGCCATTAATCTCCCCAAATCCGAGCTCAGCGGCCCTCTCGACCCTTCTCTGAGCTCCCTCTCCTCTCTCCGCCATGTCAATCTCCGAGGCAACGATCTACAAGGCCCTCTCCCAGCCATCGTCTTCCCCGCCGAGCTCCAAAGCCTTGTCCTTAGCTCCAATTCCCTCTCCGGGCCTCTACACATCTCTCTGTTGAGCCTCCGCCGCTTGAAAATCCTCGATCTCGCCGGAAATCGCTTCTCCGGCGGCCTCCCCGCCGGGTTCGCCTCCGCATTCCCCCAATTGGAGCTTCTGAACCTCTCCTTCAATGGGTTCTCCGGCGAGCTCCCCGGGGACTTGCCGGAGCTCGGCCGGCTTCGCGGCGTGCTCGATCTCTCCCACAATTCCTTCTCCGGCGAGCTCCCGGCGAGCCTTGGGGACCTGCCCGAGTCGGTCTTCATCGACCTCAGCTTCAACAATCTCTCCGGCGCCGTGCCTGGCTCGCTCGCCGGCCGCGGCGCCGCCCTCGTCGGCAACCCCGGCCTCGTCGCCGCCCTCGTCGGCAACCCAGGCCTCGCCGCCGCCCCCAATTCTCGCCGGAGAGGCCTCGCCGGTGGCGAGATCGCCGCAATTGTCGCCGGGGACGTCGCCGCCGTGGCCCTGATGGGCGTCGTCTTCGTCCTCTGCTACCGCCGCACTGTCGCCGGGGCCGCCGCCCCCCCCCCCGCGGCCCCCGGCGATGAGAGGCGGCGGCCGGGGCGGCCGGGCCTCGAGTTCCTCGGCGGCGCCGGGGAATTCGACCTCGAGGGCCTGCTCAAGTCGCCGGCTTTGGTGCTGGGGAAGAGCCAGCTGGGGATCCTGTACAAGGTGGTGTTCGACAGCGGGCTGACCGTGGCGGTGCGGCGGCTCGGCGAGGGCGGGTCGCAGCGATACGGGGAATTCAAGGCCGAGGTGGCGGCCATAGCCGAGCTTCGCCACCCCAATTTGGTCCCCATCAGAGCTTACTTCTGGTCCCCGGAGGAGAAGCTGCTCGTCTACGACTACTTCCCCGGCGGCAGCCTCGCCGACGCCGTGCACGGCGGCCGCCGCCTCCGGTGGAAGACCCGGCTCAGAATTCTCCGAGGGGTCGCCACGGGGCTCACCTTCCTGCATGAATGCAGTCCCCGAAGATACGTCCACGGCGATCTCAAGCCCAGTAACGTCCTCCTGGGGGCCGAATTCGAGCCCCAGATCGCCGACTTCGGACTCCGCCGCCTCGTCGACATCTCCTCGCCGGCCCCGGTGCATGACAAGCCGCCGCCGGCGAGGAATCAGCATTACCCGGCAGCGGGGGAGAGGCTGCCTTTGATGAGGAATTGCCATTATCTGGCAGCCGAGGCGTTGCCGTTGCCGTCGTTGCCGTCGTCACCGCCATTGCCGTCGCCGACCGACGGGCATTATCGTGCGCCGGAGGGCGGCGGCCCGGCGCAGAAGTGGGACGTGTACTCATTCGGAGTTATAGTGCTGGAGATGATCACTGGAAGGTCGCCGGAGACGACCTTGGCGGCCGCCGGCGTCGGGCTCGTCCGGTGGGTGCAGCTCTGCATCGAGGAGGAGAGGCCGCTCGGCGAGCTCCTCGACCCGGAGCTTCTCGCCGAGGAGGTCGAGGACGAGGAGGAGGAGAAGGAAGAAGAAGAGATCGTGGGAGCTCTGAAGATGGCCCTTTCCTGTGTTCACAGCCGGCCAGAGAGGAGACCCTCCATGCGGCAGGTTGTTGACTGTCTTGACCGGCTCTGACCTTTGACTGTCAGCGTTGACTTTCTCTCTCTGGAATCTTGGTCCATTGAGGAGATGACGATTATCATTTCACGGATGACGATGACGATAAGTCAAACTGGGTGGATGACGATGACGGTAAGATGGATGACGACGACGATAATAGAAATAAAGACTTTAAATAGTATTTGTCGTTTTCCCGTGAGAGTACGACGAACAGTATTTATAATTTATAAAGAAGTACGCTTTATATTTTCAAAAATGAAAAAGGCGGGAATAACGTTTGCTTTATTTTTAAATGATCGAGAGGCAAGGATAAATTATCATAATTATATTTCATCACCATTTCAAGCATAATCTTTATTGCGTGGACTTGTTGGCAAGATGCTCATTTTCTGTCGTTTAGAGGGATGTTGAGTTTTTTATTAACAGAACACCTGAAGATAGTTTCAACTTTCAAACATAATTTTAACATGGAACTTAATTAAACTTGAATGAAATGTAAATATTTATTTCTTGTTGGTGGATTCTATCAAGTGAAGAACTGAGTTCAGGGTTGTTTATGAGTTAAGGCTGGTGATTGACGCCAATACATTTTTATCTTTACTTGAATGCCTTGTTTTTTCATTAATTTTAATGTAACTTGACTATTATTGTTTCTTGTTAATCCAATAGTCATTTTTCTCAAGGAACTGTTTTTATCAGTTTTTTTCCCCAAAGTTCTCTTGCAGAAAATATCTTTTCATCATTTTTCCTTCTGCTAATACAAATCTGGTATAAGAATATTCAGATTTTAAGTTTTTCTTATTATTTAAATGAGTTGATACATAAAACAAATAACTCAGCAAAATTCATAGTAAGGGAAAAAAAAACTGATGTGTTAAATAAAATCTCTATCATCCTAATGCTTGAATCAGAGTCCCGCGTTCGTCCCGAAAATTTCTATCCTAATGTTATAATAAGAAATTTCTTAAATAATTTCTTAACCATAAATATGATATTTTCTGGTGTTATCCAAATCCAAATTTACTTCGGCTTAAAATTACAAACAGTCTCACAACACATCTAATTTTGAAAATAGACGAGCTGTCTTGTAAATATAAAAAAGGGAGGGGCTTTTGTCAAAAAAGAGGAAATTATATTTAAATCTTACTGGAGGTTGAGTCAGCAGCCGAACGCCACGTGGACAAAAGTGAGAGGTCGATACCGGAGTCGAGTGGGGAGATCGGACCCGTCCATCTCGATGGTCCCCATAACGGCCGCATCCACACCGTTGATTAGGCTGTTATAAAGCACACGTGGTCCCGTCTTTTTCTCTAACGAACAGAAGGAAGGACATTGAATACGAAGAGGCCGAAGAAAGGATTTGGGATTTGGGAAGATACAGAATATGAGATTATAGGTTCTGATTCTTGCAAAGGTATTCTTTGATTTCACGTTCTTCGTTATTTTCTTGGATCTTTTGGTAGTTTTTTGAAAAATTTCCGGTCTTAATTGTACGTCTGGATCGTGGATTAAGGTTGTTCATGGCTGAATCTTTTGGAATTTTCATTTTTGAACCTCTCTCCCTTTTATTCTGAGTATGATAATTTGAAATAGACTAGGAATTTAATTTCGCGATGTGTTTCCGATGTTTGAGTTGTTGTTGATGGTAGTGGCGTGTGGAGGGACGGAACGCGATGAATGTGAGAGTCTGCATGATGAACTGCGTGTAGTGGCATTTATCACGGATGTTTATTTGAAGAAATATTCGGTGGCTGTTGTCAAGGTCGAAATTCATCCACTTTTTGAATTTTGATGCGAGGACCGCCCGCCGTTTTCTATTTTGAGTATGATACATATTTATTTCTGGATTATCGTAGATACGGAATATAAGCTCCCGAAATATTTCTCGATGGGACTTCTAGTCATTTCTGTTAATAGTGGCGTTTCGAGCGGCGGAAGGCGATGAGTATCGTCCCATGTATGAGGCCCTGAATTAAAAAGAATATACCAACGATATTCGTTTCGAAAAAAAATCGATGATCACATTGTTATGGGCGAAATTTACCCGCTTCTCCGCAGAAGAATTTGGTTATCTGAGTAGAAAAACGCGCATCTTGTGTTGTTTTTAATTTTAATGCTTATCGTAAAAAATTTCACAATAATTCGTCGTGATACTAGTTTAAATCTGAAAGAAAAAATAAACTTCTGACACCTTCAATTCTCCTGGATATACGTGCATTTATTTTAATACGGGTATTTTAAACCTGGAAAGTTTAATTTCACAATTACGTTTTATCTCTTCACTGTCCGTTCTATTTTGGATTTGGATATGCGTCTGTGGTGTCAAACTAATGATAGTTCCAATTATTTGAAAACTTTCTGTAGGAAAAAATATAACCTTTTTACAGCAGTACATTGTCCAATCTCCTTTTCGATCTGTTCTAATTTTCTCTTAAACTTTTTCTGCTGCCTATAAGCAGTTAGAGTGTCCATCGAAGACTAGACACGCCAAACGATGAAAACAGACACAGGGAAAGAATTCCGCTCGTGAATCAAGTTTTCCCGAACGAATTTCATGTTTGTGGGGTAGAAGCATCACATATGGCGGGTAATTTTTCTATGAACAGAGCCGTCTAAGTGGATTACGACATTAATTCTGGCATTAAAATTGAGATATTGGAGTTCTGAAGTCTCCATTTGTTTGGCTTTAAACCATCTTTATCTTTCGACTTATTATTATTTAATTCTGATTTTCCCTTTTAACTGTCATTTACAATCTGGGATGTTTGCGCGTAGCCCTTTAGGTGGATTATGACGTCAATTCTGGCACTAAAATTGGGAGTTAAAGTTCTTAGACTCTACCACTTGGCTTGAAGCCACCTTTAAAGTTAGAATTCTTTATTTTTAATGAAGATTTTCCCGTTAACTGTCATTAACATTTTCGGAAGTTTGTGCATAGCCCTCTAGGCGGATTATGTCTTTTATTTCTGGCATTAGAATTTAGATTTCTATGTTCTCATGTCTTTTCCTATTTTTGTTTTAAACAATCTTTATCGTTCGATCTTTTTTAAAATTAAGCTTTTCCTTTTTAATTGTCATTAATAATCTCAAATGCTGGTGAATAGCCCTCTAGGTGGGTTATGACTTAAAACTCTGGCATTATAATTGAGATTTTCAAGTGCTCAAGTTTCTAGCTAGCTTGAAACAAGCTCTATAGCTCAAATTCTCTCTTTTTTTTAATTACGATTTTCCTCTTTCAATTTTACTAAGAAACTGGGAAATTCTTGCAGCGTGTCCCACCTTCGACATTTCTAACAACTTCATTTCTCCTTCGAATGTTGTCTCAAAGGAGACTTGGCTCTGTCAGCAATTTGATCAGGTGAATTTGCCTCCAGTTATACAGTGTTCTGTGCCTACTGATGGAAAGTAGATGTCTCACTTAAGATTAATTTTTACTTTAATCATGGTTAGTTCTTTTGCTTTTTCTCCTATTCAAACTTCCCAATGAATCATTGTGAAGATATTTTCTAGAGATTATAGATAGCATAATCTATCATAAAATGTACGCGCAACTTGTGCTTAATGATACGTGATGAAGTGTTTCATAATTCTCTAGTTTGAAGTTATTTTTAAATTTAATAATTTTTATTTCGTTTTCTCTCATTATTTATGCATTTTTTATTATTTAAACCTTGTTTAACAATGCATATTTTTATTCTGCAGGGCCCAATGTTGACTACTGACTCTGAATTTGATCAATCGATATTTTCTACTCATTTGGAAAATCGTGAAGCTCAAGATTCGTTTTGCAACCACATGATTGAAGGTAGGAATTTTATCATGAGAGTCAACCTTTTTGGTTCCTCAACGTCATGTTTGTGCTTTTGATAAGGCTAAAAAAAAAATACTTATTCTAAAAATATTAATTCCACATTTCTGTTACTAAAATTAATAAAATATAAGAAAATTGAAACCTTTTGGGATGTCTGTTATTTTAAATATGACGGATAACGTACGGTGGGTTCATGAAAGATGAAAAACGAGGAAGCAAAAGAATTGGACTTCATGAATACTCGAGTAATTATTTGTATATTTTCATCTTTCAAAAAAAAATTCTTTGTCTTCATTGTTTCAAGAAAGCCTTTCCGAGGTATAGAGGCCGTCAGATTGCAGATTTCCACTTTCAAATTTATTCATGGATCCTTTTTTGACAATTCTATTCGGCTTTCTCTAAGTGATATTCCTATTATTTCTTTCAATTCCAGCCGTCTAATCAACCAAGAAACTTTTCCTTGGATAATTGACTATGAAAAGGGAAGATACCTCCTAGTATTTTACTTGGTCTCTGACATTGGGATGTAGGGATATCTTTTGTTGAATAAAGTTGTCTTTAGATAGTACATATTTCTAAACGGTCATTACTCGTTTTTGGGTTTTCCAGGGACTGATTTGCCATACTTGGTTCTTGCTGCCAGTGATGACGACTGTCAAATGTTGATCGACTATAACCGCCCGTGCGATAATTCTGATAACTGCGTTCATTCGTCATTATCTTGGATAACTCAACGATCTGAATCATTAGATGGTCATTTCTATGATTGTGGCTCAATCACCCATGGTATGATGTTGGATGTGCCTGAGAGATACATAATGCTACCATTTGTCGAGAGAAGCTGGGAAGGAAATGGTATTGTTGATGAAGATTTATCGGGCGAAGGCACACCCCATTCGATTGACAACAGTTTTTATCGATCAGACATCATGATGAATTCCTCTGATGAGAATTCCTCCCAATCTCTGCCCTCTGAAGATTTCGCTTTCGATCCTCAGTGGTTCGTCAACAGCATCCCAGATGTATCAGAACTATTTTCCACTTGGCCAAATTTTTTGCCAAGAGAAATGCAGAAAATAAAAAATGTCACGCTGGTGCTTGATTTGGACGGTAAGCAACTAGCCAGAAGCATTTTTTTAGCCCTTTCATTATGAAATTTATTTTTTAAAAAAAACACATCAAGGACCCAGTATCTACATGCATATTCTCTCCATAAACAATAACACTGGCCCTTCTTTTTATGTATTTCTTTGCCTCATGAGTTTCAATTTTTTAATCCCATATTCTCTTTTTTCATTTAATAATTCGTTTATAATATGAATTCACACTGATTCTCTTTCCTTAAATATTGAAAATTATCCAATTCCATGTTCTTGCTGGAGCTTTGATTTTGGTTGTGTGAATTTCTGTGCAGAAACACTCATCCATTCCTCGTTGGAGCCCTGTAATGACGCGGACTTTACGTTTACAGTGTTTTTGAACTCCAAAGATCACACAGTATACGTCAGAAAGCGGCCGCATCTCCACGAATTCCTTCAGAGGGTTTCACACTTGTTTCAAATTGTCATTTTCACGGCGAGCCAAAGCATCTATGCAGAGAAACTTCTAGATATACTCGATCCCGATCAAACTATCTTCTCTCGACGCATGTATCGCGAATCATGCGTCTTCTCTGATGGTAGTTACACAAAAGATCTGTCCATTCTTGGTGTTGACCTCGCAAAAGTTATTATTGTCGACAATTCTCCCCAGGTAATGCCCCATCTTGTTTACTCGGAATTCAGTTTTAATCATTTTCTTTAACTTTGTTCCACTTTTAAAAAATTATATTCCTCTCTTCTCTTTCTGAAAACAATTGATTTTTTTTTTAATAATCTCAGGTGTTCAGGCTTCAAGTGAATAATGGAATCCCAATAAAGAGCTGGTTTGATGATCCATCAGACTGCGCATTACTTAATTTGCTCCCATTCTTGGAGACATTGGTCGATGTCGACGATGTCCGGCCCGTCATCTCGAAGAGATTCAAGAAAGAATAAGAGTTTTGTCGAGTCCGCTTTCTCAGGTTCTTACTGACTCATCTTTAATGTTACTAACTGTATAGAGTGAATTACTGAGTTATGGCAGCTTAAGCGTAGGTCATTCATTTCCATTTTAAATATAATTTTAGACGTGTCACTGTAATTTTGGTTGCTAAATTGGATTTCCCATAGTGGTATACAGTTGAATTTACTGTGATAAAATTTATGCATCCGAATGCTAAGATGAAGTGTTACGATGTGTATTAAGTTGTCCTTATTGACCGCTCTCTTGTTTGCATTTTTTTTACGATTGTTGCATTTGATGAATGATTTGTTAGATATCTTTTCTTGGTCTGTATGTTCATACCAAGAGGTCTTTGAATTATGTAATTCACTTTAAATGTTTCAAGGTTTTTTTCTACCTTTCTCAGTATGTGATGCATTTTTATTGAATTTAAAACCCTCTGGGATGTGAAATCATGCATATTACAAATGCATGTTTTCATCTAAGAGAACACCATGCTCGTGATTATCCGTGATATTTTTTGCACAACTGTTTAATTTTTTTTAGAGATAATTGATATTTAGGTTGGTGGACAGTGTTTTTCATGAAAATATTGATTGCAGATGTAGCGAAAATTTTATGATACGCATAATAATCTTTCATCTCTTTTGTCGAACTTTTGATCCATCTGTAAAAACAATGATTAATATTTTAGATGTAAGTTAGTACTGATTATCCTAAAAAAATTAGACACTTTCATTTTAGATGTAAGTTATTCCATTTTAGTAGACGAAAGCTTAATCCTACCAGTTTCATAGTTCATTAGCTTATAATTGATTGGAATTCATTTTATAGAAAAAAATTAGGAACTTCGTATATTACTGTAATACATACAGATATTTAATAAATTTAACATTGGATATAACTGTAAGTTTTTATATTGATTGAGGAAAATTAGAGTTAGCCCTGTATGCTTCAATTTAAAAATCAACAAAGGAATTTACGACATTTGCGGATACATTCCATTATGGGCTGGACCTGTGCTTTGGGATTGGGCCCTTGTTGGGCCTTCCTCCTTACATAAACCTGCTGTCGTATCATACCACATTCTCGTAAGTATATTCACATAGGTCCCTACTTTTCTTATAGTTTGGATGAAACATAGAACTTTGATTAATTTTTGAAATGTTTTCCCAAATCTTCTGGAATATCTTAGTTTCCTTTTTATGAGCGTTGTGTGGTCATAGTCTTAATTAGAATAGCTGGTAGGGACTGGGGATTCAATTTTATCGATGGAATCTTTGACTAGATCGAGCATTCAACTGATGAAATCCAAACTTTGGTCATTTGACTCAATCTAACCCATTGGATCAGATAGTATTAAATGATCTGGTCCAATGTTTGGATCAATAGATTGAACCAATTCAATGCAAACTATATGGTTCATTTCGGATCAATTTGTTTGAGTTAATTGAAAAACAAGTATGAAAAATAAAGGAAATGAGAGAGAGAGAGTCAGAGAGAGAATGAATGAAAGAGAGAGAGAAAGAGAATGGATGAAAGAGATAGAGAATGAATGAAAGAAAAAAGGAGAGAGAGAGAGCGAGAAAGAATGAATGAAAGAAAAAAGGAGAGAGAGAGAGGGAGAAAGATTGAATGAAAGAAAAAAGGAGACAGAGAGAATGAATTAAAGAAAAAGAGAAAGAGAGAATGAATCAAAGAAAAAGAGAGAAGGAGAGAAAATGATTGAAAGAAAAAGAGAGAGGGAGAGAGAATGAAAGAGAGAGAGAGAGAGAGAGAGAGAGAGAGAGAGAGAGAGAGAGAGAGAGAGAGAGAGAGAGAGAGAGAGAGAGAGAGAGAGAGAGAGAGAAAGAGAAAGAGAATGAATGAATGGAGAGAGAGAGAGCAAGAGAGAATGAATGCAAGAAAAAGGGAGAGAGAGAGAGAGGATGAATGAAAAAGAGAGAGAGAGAGAGAATGAATCAAAGAAAAGAGAGAGGGGGAGAGAATGAATGAAAACTAGAAAGAGAGAAGAAATAAAAGAGATAGAGAGGTAAAAATAAGCTATAAATTGTGTTTAATTGTGGCATGAGTTATTGATCATTTATCTCCAGAAGATGAAACCAAAATTTAGCAATCGTGAGAATTATTTCTAAAGAAGAATTTTCACTCATTTCATTCTTGTTTTATGGCCAGAACACATCATGCTGACCTTAAGAGAACAAAATAATATAGTCACGAAATTTTAGATTAGATTTAGCTGATTGGCTACAGGGAATTCAATTAGGATAGATATCATGAACAAGATTCATGGATATGAATGAAGTATGATTTTTTGTGGTTCATAAATGATAAAATCGTGAATCTTTTCATGTTACTCTCAAGTACAATCGAGCTAAGCAAATTAATTAATAATATGTTGTAACTATACGTGACATACTTAATTATATGCGATGTCTTGAAATGAATTGCAATATATTGAAGAAATATATATGTGATTTAAGATAATGACTGTCATACTAGAAGTAGTCTCACTATTCCTTCTCAAAGAAATTAGTAGGAAAAGTTATAGGGATGGATTTTCTTTGACTTAGGAACTAACATGACTGTGCTTAGTAACATACTCTACTTGGAACATTTTAATCTCTTTAATTCCTTGAATGTATTACACACTTTAAAAAATTGCATTATCTATCTCGTAAATTTCTGCATAGTGACATGAAATATTAATTGTACCATGTAAACATCATGATAAAAATCAGGTGGATTCTGAGAGATATTAAAAATTATTTATCAAATAAAATGATTGGGCTTAATAGACTAACTTAAAATTTTATGATTATATAAAATTAATTTGGATATTAAAAATATTAAGTATATTTAAATAATTTAATCTTATTTAATACATTCATAAATTTACAATGATGTATCCTATTATGATTATATGAAACTTTAAGGATTAATTTAGTTTTTACATATTATCAATAAAAGTTTGGATGTTTGAACAATGGAAAATAATTTTCATTCATATATTTGTCTTGGAAGATTGAAGATATTTTTTGATGATTAGATTGAATATTCATTATTATTTTCATGTTTCGGTATATTTTTTATTTGAAGAAAATATAGGTTTTAGTAAAATAAGCAGGTTTTCTGTTTCAATAATTTTATATGCAAGATTTCCATATTATGTTTTAAACTTCTTGAAATTCAGTTTATAATAAATATTAAAATATTCTTAGAAAAAATTTAAATATTTATATTTAATAGTATTTGTTGTTTATTTTGTGAATAAATAAATAATATTCATATCATTATGTTGGTGCAGGTATGATATAGGTAACCTTAAATTTAGGGGTGAATGTCTTGTAATAAATTTTCTTCTCAATGAAATAAATAATTATCTATCAATTTCAAGAATTTGAAATATTTAAAATATTATTATGTCCATAATATAATCTGTTGAAGACTAGAATGATACATGGGCCTTAAGGCTCTCATGCATAAGATCTATGGATGTTGCTAAATGTGCTAAAGTTATTTGGTTTTTTTCTGAAAAGTTCAAACATAAGTATAAATAAAGGGGTTCACCGATTTTAGGTTCCCATTCTATCCAGGTTAGGACACCCATTTTATCTTCTCTCTTATTAGAATCCCTCTAACTCTAGTCAGACTTGATGGCGGGAAGATTAATTTGATCTTGAAGGAGGATTCAATTAGATGGAGAGGAGATCAATCATAACATCAATCTAATGGATACATATAGAGGCTGGGCAAGTGAATTTCTTGAAGAAATTTCAACGGAGCAAGTAAAGAGTGGAATTAGTTACACCCTAGGTGATGAGATCATTAGGGTTTTATAGAAGAATTATGAATTTATTTCCATTTTCCGCTGCATGAAATTTGACTTCGAGAAATAAATTGATGCCACCAAGCCCGACAATTCAGTCCTTTTAGGAATCACATGACAAACATAAATGTTCAATATCATCATAATCACTGATTTAACCATAATTAAATAATGCCTAATTTTGTTCTTTTCTCTCATCATGAAACTTTCATCGTAAGGTTTTCAGAAGTTGAGTATTTCATCATTAACTTTTTCTCACTTAATATAGCAATGGTTCAAATTTCCCCTATGAGATCAGGCCACTTATTACTGGAAAGAGAAGAATCCTCTTTCAGACACAAAAAATTATAACACCCTAAAGATCTAATTTTGTTTCTTTAAATATTTTAAGTAAGTATTATAGAAGATTACAAGGTGCTCTATCTATCTATAAGACTGCCATGGTCATATTATTTTATGTTTATATTGATGTATCTGACTGCTACTGATTTGGAAAACCAATAAGCATAAGACTTTGGCTCATCATCCTCGCTCATAGAATTTATATCTACCCATGATTTATAATATCACCAACATAGGGTGAGACTCTAGTGACAAACCTGAAAAAACTTAAAAAATAATGCATTTGATGATAGAAATACATGTGGTCATCAATCCAATAACACATTTCACATTGTGTTCAGCTTTCACTAATTCAATGTGTTCATGAATATATGTGATGATTACGATATAGTCCATGAATATAATAATATTGTGATCATTATTTTTTAAACATGTGTTCTAGATATCCATATTCAAATGATAATAAAGAAGGACAAAAAATATACGGATAAAATAACACTATCTAGTCCAAATCATATGATGAATATCACCAATCTGGTGACCATTACTGTGGATAAACTAAGGACATATAGTGGGTGATCTTTAAGGGAAAGAGTCTACTAAATTGATCCATATGAATCCCTGAATGATATTATACCAAACTATCAATCCGGTTGATTCATTTCACAGTTGTGTAAGGGGTCCTAAGACTTGAGATATGAAAGACGGCTAGTGGATGGACAGTTGTACTTTGATTATGGCCTTGAATCTCCTAAGCATAGAATTCTAAACTGTCTTTATTTGGTTGATGTAGGAAGTTCATGAAGACAATTGTGAGGGGATGTTGTAAGAATGACGTTCAAGCAAGAATGGTGCTTGTCAAGATGGAGGAGATGTGACATGTCAAAATTGTATGTTTACATTTAGAGGCTGGACACAGGAACATCTCACACCTCTTTTCACAAAAAAATAAATCATGTATCTCATCCGTGCGCATGTGATTCAGTCGTTGTTTTGTAAGTGTCATTATGATTCCATTCATAGTCTTCCGTTACATGAATCACTTTAGTTTCATCCTAATAAAGGCCAAACAAAACCAAAAATAATTCACATATATGCTAGGCCTGTACTGTCTGCACGCCTCCACCAAATTCCTCCGTTCATCAGCCCACCATGACCTCATCTCGGTCGCCACCAGAGACGATAAGTCTGCATCACTTGCCCCTCTCTACCGTTTGCCAGTGCGCATCTATCATCATCTCCATTTCATTCATCCACTCCTCTCCACTCACATCACCACTATCAACCATCAACCAGCTATTTAATGAATTTAATTATAACTAATTAGGATTTCTCATGAGAAAATTATAAAGGAGCCCAAAATTTTATTTGAATTAGGATAATTAGGTTATTTATAGAAATTATTTTCTATGCTTCCTAAAATTATATTGAATTAATTTTCACAATCATTATTTCATTAAATTAGGTTTAAACTCCTAAAATAATTAGAAAATCCACTAAATAGAAATTAAAACTAAAATTCATATATTCAATGCTTGCTCCCAATGGATCCAAACCTTACCCATGATGTGCTCATAAGAAAACTACAAATATTGTTTTATAAATCAAAAGCCTTCAAGGATCTAAATAAACCCAAATTTTTGGTTTATCAAGGCTTATAATAGAAATTTAATTATGCAGACATGTATTAATTTATATGTAGATAAACGTTAATGTCTGTTTTATAATAAATAATTACATTATAATGGTATATTCTATGTTATTGATAAGTCAAAACTTAGGTTGTTAACCTAGTCAATGTGTAATTTCAAGACTTATGCAATAAAAATTATAGTTAACCCTAATTCACTTATTACTCATGCAAATTGGTGAGTAAGGAGTCAAACCGCAGAGAAGGCTTAGTGATTAATATTGATTTTAAAGAAAATTAATAGTTGAGAAAGTGGATTAGATGTAAAGAGTGTGAAAGAAGAGATAATTAATCTTATAAGATCATTTAATTTAAAGAATTTATATGTTTAAATTTTTAATTCTTACTCATAAGAATTATGAACTTATAACATAGATTAGGATGGTGTTAAAATCGTGGAATGAGGATAGGATGAGAGGAATGAATGGATGTGATGAAGAAACCCTAATTAGGGGTTTCCTATGAAAACCCTAATTCGGAATGAGCTATTAATCCCTACTCATAGGTTATAATAACTTATAACAGAGAGTGAAGTGATATGAGAATGTGGAATATATAGAAAGATGGGGGAAATTGAATAAAAACTATAATTAAGTGTTTAGGACTTACAGCTTCCTTTGGTGATCCTCCCATGGATTAATCTCCCTTCACGGACCCGTATATCGTGCTCAGTGCCTTAAGTGTTGCAATAGACACGAAGATAGATCAAGAGAGGGAAGAAACTCACTTTAGAAAGAAGAAAAACCCTAAATTGGCACTCCAAAGCTGTTATCTCACAAGATCCCCTAAATGGAGAAAGACAAATAGAGTACAAGAAGAGCCTAATTTTGGGATCTATGTATAGGCTCAACCATAGGTCATGGAAGAGAAATACGAGGTGGGTCTCCCCAAGAAATTTCAGCCAAAACTACCCATGGGATCAAAAGTTATGGCCATTTGAATTCTGAGCATTTCTAGCCATTCATTTGGTTGACTGGTTCCTCCAGAGCATGCCACATCATTCATCATTATAGGGCACGAAATTGATTTGTTCCACAAGAAAAGAGAGCCACCAGGTTGTTCCAAATCATCCCTCCTTAATGGGCCTCAATTTTGCCATTTTTTAACCTAAAAAATACTTGAAAAATATCAAATATAAGCCAGAAAATTCTCTAAAATTCAAAATTAAATATATCTTTATCTACAATTCCTTTTTGGATGAAATTTTCACCAAATTAATTCTGTTAAAATATACTATCCATTTAAATCATTATAAACATCAAAATGTACAGAATTTAATTATTTAGTGAAAATATATATTTTTGGTGAAATTACATAAAATTAATGATAACATGCATACAATTAGCTTCATCATGCTCCAAAATGCATGAAATAAACATGAATTATCATGCTTATTTGCATTTTATCAGGTAGATTTATCACTTAGATTATTTCTCGAAGTAGATATTAGTGGACATATAGGTTTAAGTAATATTAATAATGTCATTGTTTTTTTTGTCCATGTATATTTATAATTAGTTTACTTTACAGACAGTATCTACCTCCGACTCTTTTCAATTTCATATCCCTAGATTTTATCTCCCTCATTCCTACTCTAGCCCCTTTTCTGTCTCTATTTATAATTTGAAATTTTTTCAATTTTGAAAGAGCACTATCTCATTCAAGGGTTATGTACATATGTTGTTTCTCTTCACATTTCTTTAGATATACTCTGTTTTTTTATCTTCCCGGATGGTATAAAATTCTTAGAATATTGTGTAGTCAATGAAAAAATGAAATTGGAATTAACATCTAAACATCATATCATTACAAAAGAGGAAAATTCAACATGCACACTAAGAATAGACAATATCTAGTCACTTGTAATGAATAAGATAAATTTTAAATTGCGATATATCCTTTACCTATCTTATAATATATAATTTTTAAAATAATTATATAAATTAATCATTGATTTTATCCATTTCATAGAAAATGTAGGTGATATTGCCGGCAATCATGAACTCAGAGTTTGCTTTAACATTATCTTTTTCAGTATGACTTCTTGCTGTCACGCTATCATGGCTTTTGTATTAGTTAAAATACTTTATCCCCATGTTTCATAATATTAAAAATACTATAATTGATTAAATATTTTTTAAGTTTATTCTCTTTTCAAGGTATCCATTAAAATTTTTATTTAGCTTTTCTTATATTGTATAAACTACCAAAATCAGATATGGGTACACATTCATAGGCAGACAAGGAAAAATTATAATATCCATAGAGAAATATTTATTATGAAATTTAAAATTTATCACTAGTGCACGCATATAAATAAAGATATTTGTTTTTATCATTTCTTTTATGAAATTACTGTTATTTTGACATATCCTTAAAAGGTAGCTTATTTCCAATTTTATGGTGTCATGATTAGTTTTATGTTTTCATGATTGAATTTTTTTTCCTTTATTAAATATGGATTAATTTTAGTGCATTCTAAATTCCTATTACACACTAATTTTTTTATATTGATATAAATAATTTAAGTTATATAAATAAACATATGAAAATAAATTAATCGTCCATACTTTTTATTTTTTATAGAGTAATTAAAACAATATTTTATTTTAATACTTAGTTAATGTTTTTTGACCAAATGTATATTATTATACAACTCTCTTGAACTATTGTAATTTATATTTAAAACACATATGGATACATGTGTGCACTAGAACAAAAAAAGGTTGAGAAACTAATAAAAATAAATATTGGAGGATTGGTTTAGCATTTGAATGGTAACATTTTAGAATTCAAAAGGTTTACAATTTAATACTCTATAGTTTTAAAATATATGAACTGTGATGCTATTTTAAAAATTTTAATTTAACTGATTTCAAAGATGAAGTATATATTTTGGGGGTTTAGATAAAATTCATTCTTTACTTCATGAAATGAGTATTTTCAGGAGACATTGTAATGTGGATCAAATTTGAACTTTGAATTATTCCTCACGTAGTAATTATTTTACTCTAATTATATTATGGAATTAGGTATGATATTAATGTGATGAATAATTTTAACTTGGTATTTTAATTTTGATAAAAATATAATTTATTTGAATATTTAATATTTAAATATTTACTCAGGCATACAGATATAGCCTCTATTAGACCCCAAATTATCCTAAGATAACTAAATGATATGAATAATGAAATATGGAATCAAACATAAGAAATTATAAAGGTTTATTTATGACAGTTTCATATGCATTGAAAAATGGATAAACAATGTTGAACCATCTTTTTTAAACACATAAATATATATTTATATTAGACGTATATTTGATATAAATTATAGCACAAACTATGACTCAAAAATTATATAATACTATTTTATTTATTAATTTAATGTTATGATTTTACAATCAATTTGAGTTGCTGAGTGTTTTTGGGCAAAAAATACTATCAAACAAAAATATTTATCAAATCGTACTCTCAAAACCACAATCTACATACAGTGAGTTCACATGAAAATATTTACAATGAGGACTGGATTAAGTATCTCCTCTGAAGTTTATAAGTGAGGAGAAAATAAAAGATATCAGGGGGGATAGGAAAAGAGATGAAAATAGAAATTGTTTTTATCTCTAAAATCAATGATTTAATGAGGAAAATCAAGATTTAGAATTTTGCTCCATTTTTTTTTTTGCTACATATATGTTTTTTCATTTGATTTACTTTAAGAAAATATTATTATACATAATGTAAAGGAGCATCAACTATTCCAAGAAAAAAATTTGATAAATAAACTTCATAGGAAACTCCCATATTTCTTAAAAGGACAAAAACTTTGGCAAAAAATTTTCTTTGTTTTATGAAATAATTTCCCTTCTAATCATTGAATTTTCTCGGTTGTGGTTTATTGAGTATCTGACCTTAATTTTTTCATCTCACAAATTTTCGCGATTTTGGGACTGATCCAAATAATCGATAGGTGACATTCATTTTTCATAGAAAAATAAGCTGATGTATCACGGATCTTCATTTTTTGAGCATATATAATCCACTAAATATGCCAAAATTAAAATTTTGTGCAGCGTTTGTCAATGAAGAACTTTACACCAAACCTTTGTTCTCAACTCCTGACATTTACTTGATGTGGCGGCTCCTTTTTTCACAATGTGGCTTTTTTCCGTACATCTCAACCATTTATTTTAAAATAACTATTAAACCCCTACGTTACTATTCAAAATAAATTTCAAAATATTAATAAACTTTTTAATCTCCCTTAATTTTTAAAATTCATTAAATTATTTTTTCAAGGTCTTTGTGCATTTTTTCAGAAATTAAAACTTCAAAATCATATAATAGAGGCCTGAACATATAATAATAGAGCTTGCAGATGGCCAACTTAGAGTCTCAATATGGTAGTCAAGAACTATTCCCTCAGCGTCAAGAACCATTCCATCAACATCCCTTAAATGGAAAACAAAAGTTCAAAGACATTTGGAAGTCAAAATTTTCTTCATCTCAAATTATTTTAAGCTCGTTTTAGAAAACCCAAGTTGAGTCTTCATCCAATTATGGATACAAGTATTGGCTACTATTTTAGATGCATTAGATTCATCTTTTGTGGTCACCTACCAACTGATGGGTTAATTTAAAAGTAATAAATAGTACATAAAGGGCTCCTCTTTAAAAACATTATAAGTGAACGCTCCCAGGAATTGGACAAAGCCCACGTAAGCTATGGGAAAAGAAGAAAATTCAAACTGGGCAAGTACATTTTGTTTGTTCTTCAAAGACAGGCGGTTAAATGCATTCAGCCATCGTTTTGGAGGGAGCCAAGACTCTGTTTTGCCGTTTTCTCTCTGTTTTTTTGTGGCAAAGAAACACCATCTAAGGAATGCATGCCGACACATTGATGGGAGACATACAACTGAATATCTCCCCAAAAATCTCAACAGTACTTTGGTTTTCATATCTCATTAATCTATATCAATAATCCCCACCTCCCACCCCTTCCTAACCCCAGCAAACTCCCCACATCAAGAGGGTTCTCATCAAGATGAATAACCTATATTGCCGAAAAATGTATATTATCATTAGCAATCTCTTTATTTTCAAGCAATCTCGTCCTTGCCTCCACAGTTAATCCAAAGGGTTCTCATCTAGATGAATAAATTACTATTAACCATATCTTCAAGCTCATTTATTCATTTTTTCATTTACAAGCAAGTTTCTCTCACATTTAGCCTAAAAGTATCTCACACCACACCGGATAACATGCAAGGGGGAAGCAAGAGAGAAAAAAGCTCCGTTTAAAATATTTTCCCAACTTTTTTAGATACCCCCCAAAGCTTATTAAAAATGGACACTTATGATGAGATCGCACATGTGGGAGTCATGCGTTGTGATTAAATGGTTGGCCATCTCCAATCGAGACTGAAGAGATGAGGACAGCATGTGACATACTATCTATGATTTGCCGACGTTCTGACATTGCTTGAGTAGATTGAGTGATATCATCATCTTCTCTCACGGTTTGGGAAATGTGCCATAAACAGCTGGACATCTCGCCCACCTACTTACACCCCCCTACCCAGGAAGCGACGTGTGGCATTATCTAAGTGAAGAATCAGTCCCCACTTTGCAGTCAGTTGTCATCATAGATTAAATTTAAGAAAACGGTATTTCTTAAAACACATATACTGATATATATTATTGTCATCTTGTGTTAGACGTGTGGCATTGTCTAAGTGAAGAATCAGTCCCACTTTGCAGTCAGTTGTCATCATAGGCCAAATGTAGGAAAAGGGTATTTCTTAAACACATATATTGGTATATATGTTCTTGTGTTAGAGGATGCCATCATAGATCAAATATAGGTGAAGGGTATTTCTTAAAACACATGTATTGGTAGATATTTTTGTGTTAGAGGTTGGGAAATGGCCTGTTTAGATGTATAGCACCTTTGCTCTCCTAGAAGATGGACCTTCCCCACCATTTTCCAGTTTCATGGTTAAATATGAGATAGTGGTATTAATTGCCAAAGAGCTTTCACTTTAATTTCTAATTATAGCTGCAGTTAGAGTTCGTTTGATAATTTGATTTGGTAGTTTCTCCCTGGCTTTTCTAAGTATCATAGACACGTCCATAATTTGAGTCTGATGAAATGTCACAAAGAAAAAGGGCGGAATATTTTAGCGAAGGTTTATCTTCGTTGAAAAACTTAGCATTGTTGAAAATTTGGAATAAATATAATATTAGCTAAATTAAATTATATTCTAATAGTGCATTGTTCGAATCCAAGACATAAACAGAGCTTAGGATAATTTTTATACTTTTCTAAAAACAAATCATGCGTTTTCTTTATCCAAATCACATTTGATAGATTTTTAAATCTTTTAATATCTCCAGTCACCAAAGGAACTGGAGATTTTGAAAAAGAGGATAGAAGTACAGAGAACTCCTGAAGGTAAGCAGAAAAATAATGTAGCTCCAAATTCTTCAGATGCTTTATATTAGTATACTCCAACAGAACGAAGCTACACGTCATCTTTTCTCTTTTCTTCTTCCATCTTCAAAGAATAAGCAAGTACCCAAAGGCTATTTAAGTTGATAGATGGCAGTTATGAACATGGGTTCCTGGCAGAATCTCAAACTTTTCCCCAATTAATAAAAAAAATAACTCAGGGAACGGTATTAAAGAATGGTACCCAAAGTGCTCTGCGATTAACCCATAAAAAAAATCCATATTTTTTGCGAGATTTTTGGAAATTGGCTTGTTCCCATGTGTTGCAAACAGGCATCTCAGCTCTTACAAAACGGGTGAATTTCCTCCATTCTCTGCTTTCATGGTCGTACTCTCTCTCATTCTCCTCTTTCTTCCGACGTCTTAAAAATAACCCAACAACGCCGGGTTGCCATCGACAGGGGTTCCCGGTAAAACCAAAAACTCTTAAATAATCAATTAAAAAAAAACCCTGACATGGTAGCCGATCAATAAAACCCAATATTGTTCACTAAAAAAACTTGCAAGTGGCTTTCTTTCAACGCATGGCACCTCATCTCTGACACCGTTTTCGACTCAGCGATAAGATTTTTTAACAGGAAAGAGCCACAACAACTCCTACTCCCTCTCTTCTTCAACTTCTTCTTCCTTCCTCCAAGAAAAAGAAAAGAAAAAAAACACAAATCGCTGCCATTAGAGGAGCAAAATTACAGCCTAAGGCGGAGGTCCAGGCCGGAGGGGTCGTCTTCTTCCTCTGTTCCTTGCAGTTGGGCAACGGCGACGCTCTTTCCCTTCACCGGCGGAGCTCCGCCGAAGTCCTCCCACTCAAACGCCGGCGTCCACGGCGGCGTCTTCCTCTTCCTCTGCACCTTCTCCGTCGTCCAAAGCTTCCTCATTTCCTTCACTCTCTTCAGCAGCTCAAAGAACCTCTCCACATTCGCCTCCTCCCCTTCTCCGCTCCTTCTCTTTCCTTCTCCCTCCTGCATTATACCTCTCCTCTCCTCTCCTCTTCTCTTCTCTTCTCCCCTCTTCTCTTCTCTTCTCTTCTCTTCTCTTATCTTCTCTTCTCTCCTATTCTCTTCTCTTCTCTCTTCTCTCTTCTCTTCTCTTCTCTTCTCGTCTATTCTATTCTTCTTTCACGGCGATAATCGGTCGAGTTTGGAGGGTATTTATGGGGTGGGGGGATGGTTGGCGGCGCTGGGCTGTGTTAAGCAACGCTGACGTTGTCGGCCGTCGTCATGCACAGTTGTGCTCTGCGACACGTGGCGAAATTGCAGAGAGGAGAGAACGTCATTTCTTACTAAGAGGCTCGGAATATGTCACTTGTGACGTCCGTTTTGTCGGCCTTTTATTTCCGCGGCGGCCCTCGTTTCTAGAAGATTTTTTGCATCGTTGGATTCCATTCCTTCCGGTGATGGTTTGCAAAAGGTTATTTCCTATGGATAATGATAATGACTTGCTGAATGCTTTGACATGGTCTGATGGGTAATGTCATGGTCTCTCATAGCTAAGACCACCCTTCAAGATCCCTATCGGTTTTATTTCTAGTTGTAAAGTTTGAATTAACTTTTTAAATGCATGTATGATTGATGCGTTATTGGCTTAAAAAATATATTATCCTCTAAGTACATGGTCTGATGGGTAATGGGATGGTCTCTCAGAGCTAAGACCAGCCTTCAAGATCTCTATCGGTTTTATTACTAGTTGTAAAGTTTGAATTAAATTTTTAGATGGATGTATGATTGATGCGTTATGGGTTTAAAAAATATATTATGCTCTAAATAAATGTGTGACTCGGGAGTTATTTTCTGATGCATAATCATAATGACTTGTTGAATGGTTTGACATGGACGGATGGATACTGGCATGGTCTCTCAGAGCTAAGAAAACCTTCAAAATCCGTATCAGTTTTATGTGTGATTGTAAAGTTTGAATTAACTTTATTATACATGTATGATTGATACCCTCTTGGGTTTAAATCTCTCTCACTCTATTTTCCTGTAGAAATCAGAAACTTTGACATGCACTATTATGGCTGGGGACCAATTTTCTGGTTGATACTGGTAATGACTTGTTGAATTTGTTTGCATGGACCGATGGGTAACATCATGGTCTCTCAAAGCTAAGACAAATCTTCAATATCTCTATCAGTTTTATGTGTCGTTATGAAGTTCAAATTAGCTTTATAAATTCATGTATGATTGGTACTTTCTTGTACTAAAATATCTCTCAATCTCTAAATACATGTATGGCTGGAGACCAATATCTGATGAATCATGACAATAACTTTTAATTTTTTAAAATCCAAAACACAACTTAATCACCCTTGTTTGCATTAATTTTTGAATGAAAATATCCTATTCGAAACACAGCCAGTAGAGAAAATTACGTACACATAAGTTCGTCTAAGCATAAAATATCCTATGACTTGCAAATTTTTATCCAATAATGAGACAAGAAGTAAAATATTAACTTTGATTGGAAGTATAAAATTGATTGGAATGATCGTTTATATTGGATCTTAATACTCCTACCAAAATATTTTATAAGAATTGTTTGCCACTTATTCTTTATTATTGGGGATTCATCCAGTTACCTCCTCATGAAATTAGTGAATAAGCCTTAGCATAATTATTTGAGATAGTAAAAGTTGAATAGTAATTAGATAATAGTTTCACTTGATGAGTGTATAAAAGATTTAACAATAATTGCAATGAATAAAACTAATATTACGCATAAAAACTAACTTTTATTGTAGTTTTTTTATTTGTATGAATAAGTCATCCACTATTTTAAAAATATCTCTTTGTAATTCTTTAACTGATGTTCTTAATTTGTTTAAGTTTATTTATAATATCCATATAAATATTTACGATTGTTTCTAGAGGAGGTAGAAGATAATGATAAGATAAGATATATGGGATATTCCATAGTACTTAGAAACTCTTCTTCATGTTTCTATTTTGGTTTGTGATATTACATATTCCGTAGATACTGCCCTTCTCTAGAGTTTCACTTAGAATGACCAGTATCAATAGATATGATCACTAAGCCCACATCTTAATCAACATGCACGATACTAAAACAGGATACAACTAAAATTGCTTCAAATTATTTTATTTCCAACGTCTTCAACTCAGCACCGTAATTTGATTTTTAACTTCATTCCTCCTTCCTATCACCTTGGCCTTAATAGGATATTTAATATCCTGCATATTTTTTAAATAAATTCTCCCTTAATGCTTTCAATTAAAAGGTACGCTTAGCAGCAAGTTTTTAAATATGACAGCCATCCGAATGCTTTGTTCCTTTGTCCATGATTGAAAAATGACACTTACATGAGTTGTGCAATGGAAGAATTATAAAAGAATCATAAAAGACTTTAATAATGATGATAAAATCACCTTTCTTCAGCTCAGATCCCCAATTTCTCAATTCCTCAAATGTGACATGTTGAGAATTTATGTGTCCAACCTCGAGATGAATCCACTTGATCCACATCACACCAAATCTCCTTCATTGAGATGAGCACTGTTGTTGATCCACCTTCCACCATCATCGTTTGTTTTATGTTTTGATCAAATAGGGAGAATAGGGCATCCATGAAGACAAGGGACAAGAATGATAGGCACCGAAAGAATTTTAGCATGGTTGAATTTCTTTCATTTACACTTAACTTCCTTTGATATAAAATTGCTAACATTCAAGCCATATCTTCTAACATCCAAATACCATTTTCTTCTGATGCTCCAGGCTCATGCATTAGTCTAGTTAATGAATCCAATGATTCAATAACTTTTACAAACCAATCGTACTAATTAGATATTTCAATGTATAGATATTAAATCAAGAATTGATTGAACACAATCTATAAGTTAAGTTTCTTGCCCAACGTTGCTAAGCTACACCTCATGATCTAGAAGATACAAAGGAGTCTAATTTCTCTCTCATAGAACCTTATTATTATAGTTACTTTGTACTTATAGTATCTCATCTGTTTGGCACTCCTAGGTGATGGAAATATATGTGGCCAATAAGCCAATCACACAGTCCGCATATCATTCGATGTTCATTAGTATAACATATTCATTATAGTGCCCGTGTGATGCTTATAATGAAGTCCATGAATAAATGATCGGACTTAGTGAATTATGATGAGATTGTAATACAGAGATCACTAGTCTTTAAGCATGTGTTCTAAACATTCATATTCAAAGGATATGCAAGAAGGACATCGAAGTATCTGGATAAAATAGCACTATCTAGCCTCACTCATGATGAGTATGGCCGTTCCCGTAGCCATTAGTGTGGAGTCACTAAGGATAGATAGTGGGTGCTCTTTAGCGGAAAGAGTTCACTGAATTAATACGTATGAATCCCTGAATGGTATTATACCAAGATGTCAATCAGGTTGATTCACGTCACAGTTGTGTAAGTGGTCCTTAGACCTGAGACACCAAAGACATCTTGTGGACGAATGGTTGTACTTTGGCTATGGCCAACGAGTCTCTAATCATGGGATTCTAAACGGTTTTAGTTCGAGTGCATCAATAAGTTCACGAAGGCGATTGAGTGGTCAAGATGGGATCGTCCACCTTGGTATGAGAGGTGACAGCTCAAGGAAGACATTGCGATGAAGTCCTTGGCCAAGGTAGTGAAATATCAAAGAAGAGTTCTTTGATGATTTTCGAATGCATCAGTACTAACTCGGATGACCGATTAGGGTTTGACAGTTGACGATACCCTAAGTCGTCCAAGGAGCATCAAGTGGATGAGGGACTATACATACACGGTAACCAATGACGAACAGGTTCCACGAGTGAGTCGATACACACTCCTTTGTATCTTCTAGATCACAAGGTGTAGCGTGGCGCCCCACATGTTGGAAACTCGACCTATCGATTGGGTTAAATAAATCCGCTATTAATTAATCTATACAATGATATAGTTAATTAATTTGGAAGGCCGTCTGAGTCGTTAACTAGAGTGATACATGGGTCTAGAGGGTTACACGCAAATGGTCTTTTAGACGTCGGAAGATATACTTAAGTTTTGGGTTTTTTTTTTAAAATACCAACTTAGTATAAATAGGGGAAGGCCCTTAACAAAATTCACCCAGGCCAGAATTTTTCAGTGGGCCTTTCCCTTATTCTCCCATCTCCCCACACAACCTCTCCATGCCCGATGCAATTGGGACGACATAACGACGATGATGGAGGTAAAACGGGGCTTGTCAACGAGAAGGAGGAGATCCAACGTGCCGAGGGTTGCATGGTCACATATAGAGGCTGCACATTTGAGTAGCTCGACTCGACTAGCTCGGGGATCCAATAGATTACGGATCCAACCCGTGTAAAGGTACATTGTTTCATGGTTTTATCGATGCCGTTTTGATTATATTCAAGTCCTCTGCTGCAGAATGTTTTGATTTGTTCATCCATGTCAAGGCCTCTATAAACCAACACTATGATGAGTAAAACTATACACTTGCAATCAATAATCACATTTCGCACTTATGCATTAGGAAATCATCGCTGGTCCACTACCTTGGCCAAGGACTTCATCACATCATCTTACTTGAGCCATCTCCTCTTCTATAAAAAAATCCATCTTAGTGAAATACATGCTTCATTTTGAGCTAATTTTTTTTTGGGATTTAATGAATAAGAACCTAAAGGTCATATATAATGTACAAGCGTCCACCCAAAATATGTCTTTGTGTTTCAGGTTTAAGGAACACCACAACCACGACATGAATCAACCTGACTAACCTGAATCAAGCTGATTGATAATGGGGTACAATACCATTCACAAATTCATTTTGGTTAATTCAGTGTACTCTTTCCCTAAAGAGCACCCACTATTTATTGGGGTCTCCACTTGAATGGCTACCAAATCGGTTGTACTCATCACATGGTAGAAT
The DNA here is from genome assembly GCF_029677425.1 of Wolffia australiana. Classification (NCBI taxonomy): domain Eukaryota; kingdom Viridiplantae; phylum Streptophyta; class Magnoliopsida; order Alismatales; family Araceae; genus Wolffia; species Wolffia australiana. Next base: position 8,697,228 of record NC_135845.1, read on the forward strand.
TAGATAGTGCTTTTGCATCCGGATATTAAGACGCCCTTCTCGAGTATCCTTTGAATATAAATATTTATTTTAGTTTATATATAATAAATAATAAATATTTTATGATCTTATTCTAAGTAATAATAAATGCATGAAGTAAATGAATTAATTTACTCAAAAACATTGAAGGAGACATGAAGATTGTGATTGGCTCAAAGGAAATATATAATTTCATCAAAAATAACCATAGTTTATCATTTTTTAGGCTTTGGATGAATATGCTGACCAAGGTTCAGTATGTAAATTTAGGATAAATGTAATAAACCTTACCATGTATTCATCAACAAAGTTAATTAAAAATTCTGAGAAAATTATCAGCTTATATCGGTCATGCTTATGCCAACATAATAATTTTGGTCACACCACCAAGGACTCTCTTACTTTGTAAAATCCATATCACTTCATCATTTTATTTTAATCATGTTATTTTTTAAGTAATTAAAAGTAAATAAGGAAAAATGAAATATTTCTTGAAATCCTGATATAAAATATTGCTTATCCAATTCCACTTAACACACTCTTTAACCCAATTCAATTTAATCTAATATAATTTCTCAATTAGCCATATAAACTTGATATTTATAAATTTAATTTATATGATTTTCAATCATATTATAAATATCCTCATTAAGAGGTTCTTGATCTATATACAATCATAAATAAAAACTGATCGAAATAAATTATGTTCATATTCATGAAGATACACAACATTAACATATCAAATTCAAACCTAAAAGTAATTTAATTCAATTCTAAAACATAAGTTGATAAGTTAATGATACATAAAAGGATCGGACTGTGTATGATTTTTTTGTAACCCATTTATAATTTAATGAAATAAATAATAAGTTAAACATTCATGATAATACTAATTTTGGATTTTTAAAAGCACAGTGTTTATTTTTCTACGTGGAAGTTAAAGAACTGATTCTATTTTAAGTGGAATATTTGGGTAAAAACTTGATGCTTTCATTTTATGAGATACAAAAAATTAACTTTTAAATTGTACGGTAACTTTCTGAATCTAAACTAAAAACCTGTGATCCATGCAAAACCAACTATTTATTAATGTTGAATAATTTGTATTGAGGTCGTTGTGTATGTACACTTCAAGTGTTGGGACTTGTGTTAGTTGCATTGGCTAATAGTTTAGGGTTACATTAATGTAGATATTAGATAGTTTTTCAATAAAATTTTCCTGTATGTAAACCATAACAAAATTTTCAAAGTTAAACTCGTGTTTTGCATTAGTGCATCTATATGTTAGTTTCTGATGAAAGACAGCTAGGGGAAAGGACGACTGTGGGGATGGATACGACAATGATGGGTGGAGGGTACTAAACGGATTTGAATGGATGGATAAAATAGACCACAGAATTTCACGCGATCGAATTTGGAACTTAAAACCGAGGAAATACTGGTGGTGCAGCCCCGTTCCTCGTCGAGGGTGGGAGTACTGTCTTCAATCACCGCGACGATGCCGAAGCACCAAATTCAATACTCGAATTCACGTCACGAGAGAAACTCACGATAGAGAGAATTTTAGGGAATTCGAAATCAAATCAAATCTGATGGCGGTGGAGAATTCTCACGGAACACTAGACGAAGAACGCGTCGACACCAAAGAGTTCACGAGTACCTCGGCACCGTAGTGCGTGAAGAGGTTGCGGGGAATTCTGATCATGACGAGACTGGATGATTCCGGGCGTTGAATGGCCCACTGGACGAGAGGTTCTGGGCATTCCAGGCGTTGTACGGCCCTAGCGGAAAGCGAGACGGAAGAGCAGACACGGACATGGCAGGCGTGCGCAGGCACCGGTGCGGATGGCGCACCTTGGGTGGCACAAGGATGGCTGCAGCCTTGGGCGGCCCTGGGCGGTAGCCTTGGGTGGCCTAAGGCTGGCTATCCTGGATGGCTTGGGGTGGCGGCCTTAGGCGGCCCTGGGCGGTAGCCTTGGGCGGCCTAGGGCTGGCTGTCCTGGGCGGTGTGGGGTGGCTGCCTTGGGCGGCCTAGGGCGGGCGGCCCTTGGTGGCCTGGGGTGGTGGCCTTGGGCGGCCTAGGACAGGCTGCCCTGGGTCGGCCTTGGGTGGCTGCCTTGGGCGGCCTAGGGCTGGCTGTCCTGGGCGGTGTGGGGTGGCTAACTTGGGCGGCCTAGGGTGGGCTGCCTTGGGCAGCCTAGGGCGGGCGGCCCTGGGCGGCCTGGGGCGGCGGCCTAGGGCGGGCTGCCCTAGGCGGCCTGGGGCGGCGGCCTTGGGCAGCCTGGGGTGGCGGCCCTGGGCGGCCTAGGGTGGGCTGCCCTGGGCGGCGGCCTTGGGCTGTCCGTGGTAGCAGCCCTGGGCGGCTGCTTTGGGCGTCTTGGGACGCCTGCCTTGGTTGGTCAAGGGCGAGGGAAGAGAGGGAGAGAGAGACGAGAGACAAGAGAGAAGGAGAGAAAGAGAGGGAGGGGGAGAGGATGGGGAGGAAGATGGCCGGCGACATGAGGCGGCCGCGGTGGCAGCGGAGGCGGCAACGGTAGGGTTGGAGAAGGGATAGGGGAGGCTGGGCAGTCCTCTAAGAAGAGTTAAAAACAAACTCAATTCTTGAAAAATGACTGCCTAACTGTTTCTTGAAACAATGGCCTATACATATAGGCCTTGGAGGAAAGAGAAAATATAGCTTAAAGAAATAAAAATAAATTAAAGACAAGCGATGTGGTTTCGTGTCACGCCAGGGGGCAGTTCTGGATCTCCCTTTGGCAACATGTCAGGATGCGTGAGGGGGCGTGTGTGGGTGGAGACGTGCCTGATGTCGGCGTGTTGACTTGATTTGGTGATGATGGCGGCAAGTCTTCAGTAGTCGTGTTGGCTTCGGACGATGGTGGTGACACGTCCGGTGTCGATGCATGGACGTCATCACCACCAGTTTCAAACATGGTATACACCTAGTTCATATTAGTTAAAATTTTTTTTATCAACTCTGATATCTAATTAACCCCCTTTCTAATGTAACTTCCACATTTGTAATTAATAACAAATACCATCCTTGGAACAAACAAAGTGCTAGCTTTTATGGCTTGGAGAAATCAAGGGGACAAAAACAACCTTATCACACTTTAAGTTTTTTTCTTTCAATTTTAGCATTCAAGTTAGGGTCTGGATAGATAGAGTCCTTGATTCATTCAACTTTGGCAGGTTGTTATTTCCCAATTAAGAGATCTATGACATAGTGGCGGGTAGGAAGGATTCGACACTCCCCAACATCAACAACTCTCAGTGACTTTGACATGGACAAATTTTAATTGGTTCCTAGTGACAAGGACGTTGAAGATCCTATGTTTGATGGTTGACATTAATGTTGACGCTGACGTTGGCGTTGACAAGGAGGTTGAAGAGCCTACATTTTAGTAGTTGAGGTTGACATTGACAATGATACAACAGACTGCATGTCGGTCAACAACTTTGTAAAATTCTTGTTAAAAAATGTCAACTGGCCTATCAAAATTCACAGAAAATTTCCTTAATACAATATTTATCGAAACAACACACATCATTAATGGCAAACCACATCAACCTAATTTCCACAATTCATGAGGGAAACCTACGAAGTTTATCCATTTTTTCACTTAGAGAGGGAAAACTACAAAGACTATTAATCTTTCTTAATACAACATCAATAGAAAAAACACACATCATTGGCAAATCACATCAACCCAAGTTCCAGAATTTACATGAGAAGCCTACAAAGTTTATCCATTTTTGCACTTAGAGAGGGAAAACTACAAAGACTATTAATCTTCCTTAATACAACAACAACGGCAAAAACACACATCATTGGCAAATCACATCAACCCAAGTTCCAGAATTTACATGAGAAGCCTACGGAGTTTATCCATTTTTTCACTTAGAGAGGGAATACTACAAAGACTATTAATCTTTTTTAATACAACATCAATGGAAAAAACACACATCATTGGCAAACCACATCAACCCAAGATCCAGAATTTACATGAGAAGCCTACGAAGTTTATCCATTTTTGCACTAAGAGAGGGAAAACTACAAAGACTATTAATCTTTTTTAATACAACATCAATGGAAAAAACACACATCATTGGCAAACCACATCAACCCAAGATCCAGAATTTACATGAGAAGCCTACGAAGTTTATCCATTTTTGCACTAAGAGAGGGAAAACTACAAAGACTATTAATCTTTCTTAATACAACATCAATGGAAAAAACACACATCATTGGCAAACCACATCAACCCAAGATCCAGAATTTACATGAGAAGCCTACGAAGTTAATCCATTTTTTCACTTAGAGGGGGAAAACTACAAAGACTATCAATCTTTCTTAATACAACATCAATGGAAAAAATACACATCATTGGCAAACCACATCAACCCAAGATCCAGAATTTACATGAGAAGCCTACGAAGTTAATCCATTTTTTCACTTAGAGAGGGAAAACTACAAAGACTATCAATCTTTCTTAATACAACATCAATGGAAAAAACACACATCATTGGAAAACCACATCAACCCAAGATCCACAATTTACATGAGAAGCCTACGAAGTTTATCCATTTTTGTATTAAGAGAGGGAAAACTACAAAGATTGTTAATCTTCCTTAATACAACATCAACGGCAAAAACACACATCATTGGCAAATCACATCAACCCAAGATCCAGAATTTACATGAGAAGCCTACAAAGTTTATCCATTTTTGCACTTAGAGAGGGAAAACTACAAAGACTATTAATCTTTCTTAATACAACATCAATAGAAAAAACACACATCATTGGCAAACCACATCAACCCAAGATCCACAATTTACATGAGAAGCCTACGAAGTTTATCCATTTTTGCACTTAGAGAGGGAAAACTACAAAGATTGTTAATCTTCCTTAATACAACATCAACGACAAAAACACACATCATTGGCAAACCACATCAATCTAAGTTCCAGAATTTACATGAGAAGCTTACGAAGTTTATCCATTTTTGCACTTAGAGAGGGAAAACTACAAAGACTATTAATCTTTCTTAATACAACATCAATGGAAAAAACACACATCATTGGCAAACCACATCAACCCAAGATCCAGAATTTACGTGAGAAGCCTACGAAGTTTATCCATTTTTTCACTTAGAGAGGGAAAACTACAAAGACTATCAATCTTTCTTAATACAACATCAATGGAAAAAACACACATCATTGGAAAACCACATCAACCCAAGATCCAGAATTTACATGAGAAGCCTACGAAGCTTATCCATTTTTGCATTAAGAGAGGGAAAACTACAAAGACTATTAATCTATCTTAATACAACATCAATGGCAAAAACACACATCATTGGCAAACCACATCAACCTAAGTTCCAGAATTTACATGAGAACCCTACAAAGATTATCCATTTTTTCACTTAGAGAGGGAAAGCTACAAAGATTATTAATCTATCTTGGCCAACAGCACATATCATTGGCAAACCACATCAACCCAAGTTCCACAATTTATATGGGAAACCTACAAAGATTATTCATTTTTGCACTTGGAGAGATCTTCAGAGAGTCATATAAATTATGGGTATGTTTAAATCTTAGATCTTTTCCAGGTCGTGAGATTTCTACAGAGGAGAGCAGAAAAGAATGGTTTTTGCGACGATGGTGCGGTGGGTTGCGAAGAAACCCAAGCCGAAGATGAAGCCCATCGAACTGAAGACTCCCCCGGAGCAGACGCAAACGATTACAAGAACCCTCTTCGATATTGTCCGCGAGCACGGCCCTCTCACCATTTCTGAGACTTGGGATCGGGTCAAGGTACTCCCCTTACCCTAGAAACTTCTCCTTCATTTAGCGCTGTTCACGCGTTTGATTTCTCTTGGAAGACATTTGATTTCGCTGCTCATCGGAAAACGTTTTCTCAATTGCGATTTTGAGCTGGGATTTTGTCGGGTTCTTCTTATTTGAGTTTGATGATGTTTATCGCATAGATTTTTTTAGACAACGTGACCTTGTAATCGTCTTGAAGCTGATGGTGTGGTTATTTTGCGTTGTTTTTTTTAATCATCGGTGTTCTGCCGTTTACGCCTATAATTTGATTAAGAACAGATCTGATTTCTCTGCTCATACGAAGACATTCTTCTTCATATGGGATTGCGTTGTATCAATGGCGTATTTGATCAGAGATTTTTCGAGTTCTTCTCATCCAGATTTTATGATGTTTGCTCGTATGAATCTTTTTGGATAGCATGAACTTGTAATCTGATGTTGGCGGGCATAACATCAAAATCAACAAATTAACTATTTACTTGCGAGTTCATGAGTTTGTCTATAATTAAATAAGAGTTTAAAATCTAACTTTTCTACTCATTTGAATGGATATATAAAAATAAAATATTTTAAATGCTTGTTTTGGTATCCGGTCCTTGTCCTCTTTCTGGGAAGATCTATATTATTCGTTGTATTTCCAACTGTTCACATCCTCCAAACCGTATCTTGTTTCGGAATTTTTTGGAAGATCTAAATGGATGAAAAAACTGGAAAAAACTTGGGATTTCTGATTATTCGGGGTCAGCCAAATTATTGAGGGAGGTTTGGAGATGTTAAATTCAAATTATTTTATTCTAGGTTTGCCCAAAACATGAGTTAATATTTGGGTTTTGAATGGATTTCAGGAAGTGGGGTTGATTGGATTGACGAGCAAGAGACATATGAAAATATTGCTGAGGTGGATGAGGGAGAGGCAGAGGCTAAGGATAATCTGCCATCATTCTGGGCCCCAAAAGCAATTCCTGTACACTACCTGGTTCACTAAGCCTCAGATAAACCCAGATAAATCTCCAAGGCACAGTGATCACTAACTCTTTCTCTATCTCTCTCTATCTTTCTCTCTCCCTCTATATATACCATTCTTAGCTTTTGATTTGCATAAGCTCTGTCCTCGAAGACCATAGTTTTAGTCTCTTATTTCCCCTGGGACTGACCTTCAGGGCTCTGACTCTCTCTTTCTCTCTCTCTCTATATTCCTACATTTACCCCTTTGACCTGCCTAAACCCAGAAGCCAAAACTATTAGTTTTAGTGTCTTCTTCCCGCAGAAGCTGTGCTTGCGGGTTCCAGCTAGGGAACGCCACGCCCGGGACGTGACGCCCGGGACATGGCAGAACAGATGACGAAACGTGACGGACGGTGACATGATGAAACTTTCGTCATGTCACCGTCCCGTCACGCGTCCCAGCATATGCAAAAAAATCGTCATGTTCCCATCACTGTCCCTCCATAGGGCGGCTCATCACGTCCCCATCACCATGACGGCATCACCGTCACCAGTGACGTGAATAAAACTCTACTTGAAGGAGGAGATTATCTCCAATTATTTATAGACGCTGTCAGTTTGAGTGCACAAAAATCAGGGACTTCTGTGCAAAATGCCAGGAAATCAAAATGGCCACGTCACGTGGCAAAATCTCAGCCGTCGGAAAGATTAAAAATAATTTTTATATGTATTTTCTGTCCGTTTTAACTTTCCAAAAATTCTGTCACAGCCATTATCCGTGACGGCCATTGCGTCACGCCACGTGTCCTGGGCACCCCGTCACCGTCATGTCCCGGTCATGATCACTTCTTCATCTGTCACCGTCACCGTCACGGACCCATAAAACCGTCTCAGTCACTGTCATGTTTCTGTCACGGTGACGAATGATGTGACGGAGGACGCATGCTGATCGCTAGTTCCAGCCAGTCTCTCTCTCTCTCTCTACTTTCCTCTTACCTCTTTGATGTACATAATCACTGTCACAAAAAATAAGTCTTTAGTTCTTCTTGCCGGATCTAAGCTTTTGGGTTCTCGCTCTCTCTCTTCCAAGTTCCTGCCTCTCTCTGTTCATACGTTCATCTTACCCTTTCATGTACATGAGCCTAGTCGTTGAATACTAACTTTAGTGTTTTCTTGCTGGATCTAAGCTTTTGGGTTTCTGCTTCCCTCTCTCTCTCTCTGTTATAGCTTCTTATTACCCCTTTGATGTTCATAAGCCTTGTTGCTAAAAAAAAAAATTTAGTTTCTTATTGCTGGAAGTAAGCCAACTAAATTATTGTTCCTAAATATTCCTGTGCCCCCTCTGGAGGATCTGCTACCCAATGTATTCACAAACTAATTTATTGTCTCCTCTCTATGGACCTCGACATTATTTATAAAGAAACTTCTTGAAGAAGTGCTGAACCTCCCTCATAATTTATATCATAAGGCTAGGTGCCAAATATGCCCTCATACATTCTTTTCTTTCCAGATGGAATCTTATTTCACATATACAATTTTTGTGTCTTTGTTTCAATATAAGGGATCATCAAAATATATCTTTCTATGATTAAATTTGTACAGTTCCACCTCTCTTTCTCGCTATAGAATTTTAAAAAATGTGTTTATTAAAGACTATCAATGTTTGTTGCTGGACTAACGAATCAAGCTATGGTGCTCAGATTGTCAACTGTCAATTAACATTAATAAACAATAGGGACATTAATCTCCATTGAATGTCATTCAACAACATAACTGTGCTGTTGTGTTTGCCCGTCCTGATACTGACATTGGATTACAGTATCGGGGCGGATGCTGAATCGGATGTTGGAAATCATGTTTTTGATATCAGTATATCGGATAACAATGTCGGATATCGGTTGCTTCAGAATCGATATCCAATATCGTTATCCGTCTTGATGTCGCCATCAACCTCCGTCTCTCAGAAAGGATGACAATATCTGATATCGGAGTTGGATAACAGATTTCGATATCCAACATTAATTGGTTGTGAAAATACATTTATTCGTTTAACATATATACCTCGTTTAACTCCGAATCCTATTATACCATATGGAAGAAAACGAAAAATTTGAAGCATATATATTAAACTAGGTTATAATATTCATCAAAGATTTGGACGTTGTTAGCATTGCAAAACAATATCCAGATATCGGTCACGAGAATCCGATGGCTTAAATGCGATCGATATCTCGAATTATAATCATGGTATACATTATTATCTCAAATTTTTCCTGCATAATAATTCTAAGAATAGAAAATTTTCAAAATTTGAAGTTTAGAAAATGTTTTTCTGATACTAATTTGATATATAGTAGAAACACCGCGACTTACATAACACTGCATTTTGAAGATTTTAACTGGATTTATTAACTTGTAGTTATATACCCTTCATAATTTTGATTTTCTTCCATATGGGATAACATGATTTCAACCACAACATATCTGGACATCGGATTTCAATATCCGGTATTTGATATCCGTCTCGACCTTACCTATTCAATCTCTGTCCTAATGTCTGTTTTACACATGACTCTCGATATCCGTCCGATATCTGATATCAGGTATCAGACACCGTCCTGATTTTTTCAGGATATCGGTTATCGGATGTCTGATACTTGATATCGGACACATGTTGGATGTCCATTCTCTACTATGCTGATACTCATCCTTCCAGCATATGGGATTGTCCTCTCCCTGCCACCATTAGTTTTATTCAATCTCAAGATGAAAAATTTAAGCAGTGTTCCAATAGCTAGATTTTGTCTTGAGAAAGTCTGGAATATGCACTTGGTATTAAACCTTAAAATCAATTAGAAGCATCGAAATAATATGTTAAAACTAATTTGGTGAAATAAATTAAAACTGAACTAAAAGACTTTTGAAGATAAATCAAAATTCATAGACTTCAATATTCATGTAAATTCTTAAGTTTACTTAAACTTATGAAAACGCGCAATGAGATTGATTTATTAAATTAAACCCTCTTAATAGAAATCCTTCGGGGCATGTTTCTATGATAATTTATCATACTTTTGCCCCTGTCTTTGATTATTTTTAGTTTCTAAGTTATTGACAATAACTAAGTCATAGGGGATATCGTTTGGTTCTAAAATGTGTCACTTCACATTTTTATGTAAGGCACGATATGGCAACACACTGCTATAATTTAGAAACAAAGTTCAAATTTAAATCAAACAATTTCCTAATTTTTGTTTTCTACAACACACTGCTAGGTTTTTATTCTCTAGTTATCTATAAATTTTATACAATAAAATTTATATAATATACTGACATGAAAAGCAGAGCTTTTCTCTATAACTGTACTGTAAATTTTATTGTATAAAATTTATAAGTACACGTGCAGGAAGATCTCAATTACCTCGAGGAGGTAGTTGATATCTACACATATGCGCAGGAAATATCTCCACCTCCTCGGGGAGGAGGTAGATATATTTGGTGCACGAGTATACGCGCAGGAAGAAATAAACTAACTTGGGGAGTTAATTTATTTCTATGCGCGCGCAAGGCTCCCTCCCTCCAGGTTTCCTCCCGGATTATGTTTGGGACATTCAAAAAATGAAATCAAAATCTCAAAACCGGGAGGATTTCCTGATCTTGAAACTTTGAAATCACCCAAATTTCCGGTTTGGAGTCTATCAATCAGTCGCCGACACAAGGAACAGCTAGAACCTTGCATCAACTATGAGATTTTGGAAATGGATTTTCTCTGACTTGAAAGATAAATGATGAGGCTTTGTCGACAAGCAAAGCGATCCTCGAGGCCTCCGCGCTGAGGGCACTTGGAGTTCTTAGTTTAGAGAAAAGCCAGAAATAACGCTGTACTGCAAAGTGATACTTGAGACCGAAAGGCTGAGGGTAGCTGTCCCATGTTTCAAAATACTGGTTCTATCATTTTCTTTCACCGCTTAGTCAAGCATATCCCCAAAAGAGAAGCGCAGAACTATGCAACCAGAGAAAGAAAATCTGTTAACCTGAGGAGACAATGGGCACCTGAAGTTCTGGAGTTTTGAAGTTTTTGAGTTCAGGTGAGGGAGCGATTCTCGAAAGCACAGGAAGTTTGGGTACCCCGGTTTGCTGTTTTGGTGTTTACGAGTTCCAGATACAGCCAAGAAGATCTCGAAGCCATCAACCAGCAAACCGGGGTACCCAAACTTCCTGTGCTTTCGAAGCAAGGGCACCCCGGTTTGCTTTTCAAGAAATTCTGGTGTTTTGCACTTTGAAGTGTTACTTGGACTTGATGAACTGACTTGAGGCTCTATCGAATTGAGGACTGGATTTGCTTTTCAACAAAAATTGTAATTTGAGTTTGGGGTTTAAGCAAGATCTTGGTAAAGTCGATTTGCGATTTATGATTTTTTCTTTGATAATTTATCATAATTCTGCGTCTTTCTTTGATTATTTTTAATTTCTAAGTTTTGACAATAACTATTTTCACTAAGCCATATCATAGGGGATATCGTTGGGTTCTAACATGTGTCACTTCACATTTTTATGTAGGGCACTATATGGCAACACACTGCTATATTTTGGAAACAAAGTTTGAATTTGAAATAAAAAAATTACCCAATTTTTGTTATCTACAACACTTTGGTACTAATTTGTATAATTAATAATCACACCATCACCCAAGGGAGTATGTTTTTGAGTCTAGATATCACCATCCAACTTTTTACTATACATTTGAATTTGTATGTAGACTACCTTTCCATGTGACAACATTTTCTGCCTAATTTGTGGATAGCCTTGATGGACCAGGGATTTAAATAGGCTTGTATGTGTATTTAGGAATTTTATATGCATGCGACCTATCAGGTAAAATGAGCATTTTTATTGGTACAGCCTCGCATTTGTGAAGCCTCAAGTTAAAGGTATTATTTATGCATATTTCTTATATGTAAACATATTTAAAGACATTTTCTAAAAATGTGGTTATAAATTTTGTTATTCATGATTAATGAAATCTTAAAGTATACTAAAGTAAATGTGATGTTAAGGTCTAAGAATTTAGAATAGGGAAGGTATGTTCGTTTTTACAGGTAGAGATCCAAACCTCAGAAGTAAGAAGATCATGCAATGAGTTTTAGTAATTTTGTGTAAAAATCCTAATGTTTTCTACACATATCTTACATTAGATATATTAACTTAAGTGACTTGATTAATGTTCTAACCACTTTTTAAAAATGCAGTTGGCTTGTACTTTCGAGTTCCTACTTATTACTTTCTAGTCACTGGCTATAATAGGAAGTACATGATGAGAGATTAACCATATGCCACAATTTTTAACCGGTTCTTAACAGTAAATAATTTATTCCAGGTAAGTCTGTCTTTCACAGGGCTTTCAGACACTTTTACCCCTTGTCCCATAGACTTCAACGTAGATGGTTGGACAAGTAGGTCTTTCTTATCTCCTTCATTTATATTCATCTATTAAGAATATGCACATACAAATCCATTTTTTAATCACATTATCCAATCTCCTTCTTATAATTAACTTCCTTTAATTTTAGATCAATCTCCCTCCACAGTTTCTCTATCTGTTTCTCAAGGCTTATTCCAATCCTCCCTTTCCTGATCTGACGTTTAAATTTATCCATATAATAAACCATTAATCATAATACATATTTTTGTCTTTTTCTCTCACTCTCTGCATAAAAATTCTAAATTATTACCCGATGTATCTCTCGCTCCCCGGATACTGCATAGAAAGTATGGAAATATTTTACACACAAAATTGGGTCATAGGTGGCATTTCATAGACCCTCTCAAAAATGACAAACGTCACAAAAATGTGTTAAAGATAATATTTCACTTTAATACAAAATTTTAACTTATTCTAATACTTGAAGTTAAATTAAAATACAAATCATATTGTAATATTTTAATTTTTTCTCTTACCTAGAGATTATAAACCACATTCTCAATACTTGTATACATTCATTACACATATTTTACCATTTGTTTAAGTACCTTTTTATAGTATAATTAACACCAATGTTCAGAAATTCAGGTCATACCTAATAAATGTAGATATCACTAATGAACCTGAGTTTATTTAAAGTCCAATATTTTTCCAATGCTCTAGATTATAGAAAACTTGCTATCTGACCATGTAATGGATATTTTAATGAGTGACAATCATAACATTATCATGCAGAAACTACTTTTGAGTGTAAATGTTAATCACAACATGAACCATCGAAAATTTTAATGGAAAGACAGTTCTTGACCCCAATTTATCTGTCGCATATATATATATATATATATATATATATATATATATATATATATATATATATATCAGTCAACTTTAAAAAAATAGAATCTATTGAATCATACTAGTATTTCCCACGTCATTAAATAAATATTGAAATATAATAAGAAAAATAGTAAAGTAAGTTATACCTTGATTTTTAAAGAAGACATATTGTGTCAAGTACATTCAAAGAATTTTGAATGAAGTGTGAGGATAAGTTGCAGTTCATTTAATCAATTTTAACATTTTAAAAATATTTATTATTATTTATAACTATACATTAATATAATTGTTATAACATGATCATCTTGGTTTTTAGTAATTCTCATAGCAATTCATTTACTGAATAAAGTACAGAGGTGAAATTAGTAAAATATCACATTTGAATAGGACTATAATAAATAATAGAACGTTCAATATCAGTCCCAATAATCAATATAATTATGTAGGAGATTGAAATTTGACATATGGTTAGCCAAATTTTCTACTCTATTCTTTTTGTAGCCAATTTTAAAGCATTTTTATCTTAAAATGAATGAGCTAAAAATGATAATTCATACCATTTGAAGGAGAGTTGAATTTAGGATGCATTAATAAACCTATCACTATCAAATAAATAAAAAGACTTATAATATTCAGTAGTACTTCCATCTTACCTTGTTTTTGTATGCCTGACATTCTCAATGCATCCAAGAAGAAATCAAAAAAAGGAAATGGCCAGGATAAAATATAAGAATAAGAATAAAATGAGGGAAAATGATAAAATACAGAATGAAATATTGTTATCAGGTTGAATAAAACAAGTGAGAAGTCTATTTTGCTTCTTGTGATTACATATACCTATGTAAATGGTTTTGAGATAAAGTACTGAAGACATTGAAAGAGGATAAATATTATTTTATGTTTTAACAGAAGTTACAATTTATTTAAGGAATTATATAAAAATTATATGCTTACTCTTTTTAACTCAATGATCATTATTGATTGCTGCTAAGTTTCCTATTATTGAATCAGTAAGAGATATAATTTGAATTTTACTCTGTTGAGTTGAGATGTTGGATGTCAGATGTATTTGGTAAGATTGGTAATATAATTGTGAAAATATTTGAATTTAATACTGAAGGAAATATGAAATTATCCTTTTGAAATATGTGGAATTTCTGAGGACAGAGAGGCTAGAGAGTAAGAATTGTTGGGATCAATTTACTTGATTGATTAAAGTTGGCATTATTTGTTTGATGACTCCTCCCGCCAGATTTATAATTGATCTGAATTGATATCGGGCTGTGATTTTTAACTGAAATTACTTAAATTGTCAATTAGCTTTTGAATATCAATGGGTAACTTTTGTTTATGAATTTTTGAATCAATTCAAATAGAGTCTTATTGTATCGAGATTGCGGTCTGAATTAAATGGGTAACTTTTGAATCAATTCAAATAGAGTCTTATTGTATTTTGTTTATGAATTTTTCTTGAAGATATTGATGAAGCATACTAATGTATATCAATGGATTAGAAGAATGAGTATATCGTACGTCAACATTTTCTATGGAAAATTGAACATCTGAGAATGAGACATAGTTTTCTTTGAAGGTTTGCTTCTTTTTTTGTTTTTTGATTGAAACAGTCTAAGATTGTATACCTTAATAAATGTTGCAAAAATTTTTTTATGAAATAATAAAAGGAATCAAAAGGAGCCTTTTAAATAAACAAACTAATGGTCTAGTCACATTGTTCATGTTAAAATCCTCTACAGTTTGATTCCTTGAAGTAGTTTTCACCAGCCGCGTAGAATTTGATATCTGGACATATTCTACTCAATCCTTGGGCACACATAATCTCCTCTTTTTTCTACTTGATAAATGCCATAATGAATCAGAGATATTTGTCCCACCATTCTGGTCACCCCTGGAATGGAGGGCACCTTAAGCGAGAGAGAGAATAAGGATGGGGTGCCCAAAAAAAGACTTGGATGGGTGAATTTTTTTAGGCTTTATTATTTTATACAAGGAGGAAAACTTTTCATAAAGATGTCTTTGGTGTCTCAGATCCAAGGTCCATTTACACAGCTGTGACTTGAATCAACATGGTTGAAAGTTAGTTATAAACCATATCGAGATGGTTACAGATCAATTCATTTAATTCTTACTGAAGAGAACTCGATAGATTTCCTTTGTGTCTCCACACATGGTTATGGGATAGACCATCCTAATCATATGAGCAGGAATAAGTGTTATTCTATCAATATATGTAGACAATGATACAAGTTTCTTTTGTACTTGTAGAAAAAGGAAGAAGAAGAGAAGTCATAATATCACACATGCCACGTCAGACGATGCACGATAAGAAGAATAAGCGGGAACTCCACTTATTAATAAAGAAAATGAGGGATGCCTCAGGAGAAAAAGAAGACGATTGCAGCAGACTGGCTGATCAGGATATCCTCCCTTTCAGAGGAAGACAAGAATGATCCACCTTGTCAATCAAATCTAATTCATCTTTCCATCAACTCCTGTCTCCATCCCCATTCTTCCTGCACCTCGTCTTTGATTTGTCGTTGTCTGTGATCCTTGCTTGAACAGTATTCATTGTATGAAATCTCTGGTATTTCCTTGGATCTTTTGAAACACAACTTGTGTGGATCTATTTTTGCATTGACATTCTCTTGGGAGCGTATCAGATGACCATCTGGAACATCCTATAAATATTAATGTTTAGGATACCTGTTTAAAGACGAGTAATCATGCCATTATGATCTCATCATTTTTGTTATTTTTTGCTGCTGTTTTTTGTGTTTCTATTTTTTTTGAATAGGAGAATACCCATACATCATTTGTGGATTACTCCAAGTATGCATAAAAACTGATTTTCTTCCATATCTTACAGTACCAATCTGTAGTTAGGTTTATATGTTTTTAATGATTATTTTTTAAAAATAACGCCCAGATATTCCCATTTAAGATTATTCCCTATTGACATAGCCCAACACCTTACCTGTCATGTATAGGAATTATGCATTGCAGAACATGACTAGTAAGATACTCCAATATAAAATATACATATCATTCAGATAAAACCTCCAAGTTGAGTTATTGATGGAACTAGATGCTTTCAGTGAAGTCTTTCCACCTATAAGATCAAGATAATTTTTGTGCAACTATAAATGTATCCAAATAAAATAATATAAAAAAATATAGTGTGATTATTTATAGACTCAAAGCCTATATAACTGAGATATCATGGTAAATGACATACAATGATTTAAAGCCAAATTAAATACTGTGAACTGGGGTATAATTCACTTATGAAGCCACTCTAAGTATATTACATAACTGTTTTGAATACATGTTAAGTTTAACATGAAAAATATGGGAAATAAAAATCACATTCACATTCAACAAAATTTATATGATATTTATGTCTTTAAACACATTTCTTAGCTATTTATCTTTCACATAATTGCTTTGGGCCAATTTTTAAAATAATACCCAAGAGGCAAAATTTGTGATTTATAGTATCAATATGCATTTAAATTAAATACTTAGAAGAATAGTTATTATTACTGTAAATGAAAATTGGACAGACTTTAGGTAATTTGCAGTGATATATTTTTATGTTCCCACTGAAAGGTCAGAGAAAGAGATAAAGACAGAGAACGGAGGGAGAGATTGAAAGAGAGATAGAGAAAGAGAGACAGATAGAGAGAAAGAGAGAGAGATAGAGAGGGAGAGATTGAAAGAGAGATAGAGAAAGAGAGACAGATAGAGAGAAAGAGAGAGAGATAGAGAGGGAGAGATTGAAAGAGAGATAGAGAAAGAGAGACAGATAGAGAGAGAAGGAGAGAGAGATAGAGAGGGAGACAGAGGAAGGGAGGGAGAGATTGAAAGAGAGATAGAGAAAGAGAGACATAGAGAGAGAAAGGGAGAGATACAGAGGGAGACAGAGAGAAGGGAGAGAGAGATTGAAAGAGAGACAGATAGAAAGATATATATATACATATATTGAGAGAAGTAGACATACATATTTATAGAGGTAGACAGACAGACATATATATAGATATAGAGAGACAGACAGACTGACAGAGAGAGATAGATAGACATACATATATATATATAGAGAGAGAGAGATAGGCAGAGAGAGAGAGAGAGAGAGAGAGAGAGAGAGAGAGAGAGAGAGAGAGAGAGAAAAAGAGAGAGAGAGAGAGAGAGAGAGAGAGAGAGAGAGAGAGAGAGAGAGAGAGAGAGAGAGAGAGAGAGAGAGAGAGAGAGAGAGAGAGAGAGAGAGAGAGAGAGAGAGAGAGAGAGAGAGAGAGAGAGAGAGAGAGCGAGAGAGAGAGAGCGAGAGAGAGAGAGAGAGAGAGAGAGAGAGAGAGAGAGAGAGAGAGAGAGAGAGAGAGAGAGAGAGAGAGAGAGAGAGAGAGACACTGTCTTCTGTTCCTAACCCAGGAACTGACGTGACTTGACGTATATTCTCTCTCTTTATCTCTATTGCTCTCTCTATCTCATCTATCTCTCTCTCCAGATAGTCTGTCATCTGGCAAAGCAATCATAACCAGTAGCTCGGTTCTTTCCTCCCGTGATCGTCTTCATCGTTGAGTACCGCAGAAGGAATCGTCTCATTCTCTCTCTATCCGCAGCTTTCTTAATATCTCTCTCTCTCCCTCTCGGTAACTTTCTTAATCTCTCTCTCTATCCGCAACTTTCTTAATCTCTCTCTCTATCCGCAGCTTTCTTACTCTCTCTCTCTCTCCCTCTCGATAACTTTCTTAATCTCTCTCTCTATCCGCAACTTTCTTAATCTCTCTCTCTATCCGCAGCTTTCTTACTCTCTCTCTCTCTCCCTCTCGATAACTTTCTTAATCTCTCTCTCTATCCGCAACTTTCTTAATCTCTCTCTCTATCCGCAGCTTTCTTACTCTCTCTCTCTCTCCCTCTCGGTAACTTTCTTAATCTCTCTCTCTATCTGCAACTTTCTTGCTCTCTCTCTATCCGCAACTTTCTTGCTCTCTCTCTATCCGCAGCTTTCTTAATCTCTCTCTCTCTATCCGCAGCTTTCTCACTCTCTCTCCCCTCTCGGTAACTTTCTTAATTTCTCTCTCTCTCTCTATCTGCAACTTTCTTATTCGCTCTATCTCTCTCTCTATCTGCAACATTCTTAATCTCTCTCTCTATCTGCAACATTCTTAATCTCACTCTCTCTCTATCTGCAACATTCTTAATCTCTCTCTCTCTCTATCTGCCACATTCTTAATCTCTCTTTCTCTCTATCTGCAACTTTCTTAATCTCTCTCTCTCTCGGTAACTTTCTTAATCTCTCTCTCTCTATCTGCAACTTTCTTGCTCTCTCTCTCTTTCTACCCGCAACTTTCTTAAACTCTCTCTCTATCCGCAGCTTTCTCACTCTCTCTCTCCCCCCTCGGTAACTTTTTTAATCTCTCTCTCTATCTGCAACATTCTTAATCTCTCTCTCTATCTGCAACATTCTTAATCTCACTCTCTCTCTATCTGCAACATTCTTAATCTCTCTCTCTCTCTCTATCTGCCACATTCTTAATCTCTCTTTCTCTCTATCTCTTTTGCCGTCTTTCTCTTGCCTTGTATTTTTCTCTCTTTCTTTCTCTTTCGCCATCTTTCTCCCTTGCAGTATATTTATCTCTCTTT
Source organism: Wolffia australiana (assembly GCF_029677425.1). Lineage (NCBI taxonomy): Eukaryota > Viridiplantae > Streptophyta > Magnoliopsida > Alismatales > Araceae > Wolffia > Wolffia australiana. Next base: position 8,716,004 of record NC_135845.1, read on the forward strand.
CTCTTTCGACATCTTCCTCTTGCAGAAAAATTTTCCCTTCCTCTCTCTTTCTTTCTCTCTTGCCGTATATTTCTCTCTCTTCCTCACTCTTTCTTTTTCTCTTCTCTCTTTCTTTCTCGCTTGCTGTATATTTCCCTCTTCCTCTCTCTTTCTTTCTCTCTTGCCCTATATTTCTCCCTTCCTCTCTTTCTTTCTCTCTCTTTCTCTCTTTCAGTATGTTTCTCTCTTTTCTCTTGCCATATATTTCTCTCTCTCTCTCTCTCTCTCTCTCTCTTTGTTTTATGTTATTCTCTTCCTCTCTATTTCTTTTTCTCTTCTCTCTTGCCATATATCTCTTTTTTTCTCTCCTCTCTTGCCGTATATCTCTTTCTTGCTCTCTTCTCTCTTGCCAAATATTTCTCTTCTCTCTCTCTCTCTCTTTCTCTCTTGCTGTATATTTCTCTCTTCCTCTCTTTCTTTCTCTCTTGCCATATAGTTCTCTCTTCTCTCTTGCCAGATATTTCTCTTCTTTCTCTCTTCCTCTTTCTTTCTTTCTCTCTCTCTTCCTTTCTCTTGCTTTATGTTTTTCTCTTCCTCTTTCTTTCTCTCTCTTCTCTCTTGCCAAATATTTCTCTCTCTTCCTCTCTTTTTCTATCTCTCTTTCTCTCTTGCTCTATGTTTTTCTCTTCCTCTCTCTTTGTTTCTTTCTTCTCTCTTGCACTATATTTCTCTCTTGCCATATATTTCTCTTCTCTCTCTCTCTCTTTCTTTCCCTCTTGCCATATATTTCTCTTCTCTCTCTCTCTTCCTCTTTCTTTCTCTCCCTCTCTGTCTCTCTCTTTCTCTCTGGTTGCATGTTCTCTCTTCCTCTCTCTTTCTTTCTCTCTTCTCTCTTGCCGTATATTTCTGTCTGTCTCTCTCTCTTCCTCTTTCTTTCTCTTTCTCTTTCTCTCTTGCTGCCTTTCTCTCTCGCCATTTTTCCTTCTCTTCCTCTCTCTTGAGCCATGTTTCTCTCTCAACCTCTCTTTAATTCTCTCTCTCTCTCTATCTGTTCTCGAAGTTGGGTTCTTGCAGTTATCCAGAGTGGATAAATGGGATAAGATAGAGGAGAGAGAAACATGTATTGACAAGAAGATGAGGCTGGCAGTCAAGACAAAAGTATGTGATAGAAGCAATCATGAGATAAGGCAAGTAGACAGAGAAACATATAGATGTCGATACCTAGAGAGATATAAAAGCCATGGGGATTATATCGATAAAGTAGAGAGAGATATAGAGATTGGACATTGTGGTCAGAGAAATGTTTAAAGAGAGAGTGGGGATAGACATAGAAGAGAGAGATAGAGATAAGGCATTGAGTTGGGCAGATCGATCAAGATGATTGATGGGACATATTTAGCTGAATAGCATAGAGAGATAATGGTGAGCCAGAGAGATATAATGATGTAAATATGAACTTTGTATCCGAATGATTGGGTTCAGATCTCCTGACAGAGAGAGAGATGATACAGCTTTAGATACAGGATAAAGGTCTAGAGAGAGATAAGAATAAAGACTATTCTAAGAGTGCGTGCATGGATAAAGATGTAGATAGAGTGATAATTACTATTTTAGGGGCCCCTCCACACTTCGATGTCTTGTATGTCGGGAAAGGTTCAGAGAACTTGCTATATTTAGACAGAGAGAAGAAGAATAATAATAGAATGAGAGAAGTACAGTGATATTAGAGAGAAATATAGAGAAAGAAGAAAGAGAAGAGAGAGGGAGAAGAGCAGAGTGGAGAGAGATAGTGAGAGATTGATAGATAGAGAGATAGATCGATAGAGAGAAGGAAGAGGAGAGACAGAGTGAGAAATAGATAGAGAAGAAAGTAGAGAGATAGAGATATAGATAGATAAAGAGAAGACATAGGAGAGAGATAGATAGATGGAGAGAAGGGAGAGGAGAGAGACAGAGTGAGAGATAGAGAGAAGGGAGAATAGAGATATAGATATATAGATAGAAGGGAGAATAGAGAGACAGAATGAGAGATAGAGATATAGAAAGATAGAGTGATGGGAGAGTAGAGAGATAGATAGAGAGAAGACAGAGAAAGACAGGGTGAGAAATAGATAGAGAGAAGACAGAGGAGAGAGACAGGGTGAGAGATAGATAGAGAGAAGACAGAGGAGAGAGACAGGGTGAGAGATAGATAGAGAGAAGACAGAGAAAGTCAGGGTGAGAGATAGATAGAAAGAAGACAGAGGAGAGAGACAGGGTGAGAGATAGATAGAGAGAAGACAGAAGAGAGAGACAGGGTGAGAGATAGATAGAGAGAAGACAGAGGAGAGAGACAGAGTGAGAGATAGATAGAAAGGAGAGAGGGATAAGATAATAGTGATAGAGAGTAGGAGAGAAGGATAAGAGAAAAGTGAGAGAGAGAGAGAGAGAGTAGGAGAGAGGGATAAGAGTGTGAGAGAGGGATAAGGGAAGAGAGAGGAGAGAGAAAAGTAGAGAAAGAAAGAGATGATGGAATATAACATTTGGCATGCTTAAAGGGGATAGCTTTTCAAAGTTGCAGTAATATTCCTGGCTCCCTGACAGCCATATGGGCATAGCACTTCCGTCCAATAAGACCACGCCACGTGACGCCCTGTCCCGGAATCAACCCCGCCCCCGGCGTGCGACACGTGGCACAGCTTGGCGGGAAAATCCGCCAACCGCCGACTCGGCCGTTTAGAAATTTTCATAAAAACCCACTTCCCGGGACGCAGAAAGCGGAAAAAAAGAGGACATAACTCAAATTTATAAATGCTTCGGGGCAGTGCGCGCTGGTATAAAACGTTTTTTGGCGGGCCGAGTGGTCATTTTCGAGGACAGGCCGGGGAAGAGAGGACGAGCTGCAGCAGAGGCGACGAGCGCGAAGCAGCGCAGATCTGCGCCAATGGAGTGTACCAAGTCTTGTCTTCTTCCTTGTAATTCTCTCTCCTTCTCTTCTACTGTTGCTGCTGCGACAGAACTGGCTCTGATGGCAGAGATCGAGTAGGCCGAAAGAGGAGACTGTAGTAGATGCCGCAGGGAAGCGCATGGAAGCGCTTATTCGAGTCGCGTTTTCTGCTGTTGCAGCGCGTTTCTGGTGAGATTTCTCGAGGATGCTGCTTTGGCCGTTGAACTGAGTTTTTTGTCGATCGGATGGCGATTTCTGCGTTATTTTCTATGGATCCGGTTTCCTGCTTGCGCTTCTGAAGGCTGAGGCTCTTATGCTTGTAATCAGAGATCGGTTACTGCGGCTATCTTTCGGTAGCGATTTCTGAATAGTTTCATCGTTGTATCTTGATTTTGTCCTTGCTCTTGTCAATGCGGAGGCTTTTATGCTTGTAATCAGAGATCGGATACTGCGGCTATCGTTCGGAAGCGATTTCTGAATTGTTTCATCGTTGCATCTTGTTTCTTCCTTGCGCTTGGGAAGGCGGAGGCTCTTATGCTTTTAATCAGAGATTGGATACAGCGGCTATCGTCCGGAAGCTATTCCTGAATTGTTTCTTGCTTGCGCTTGTGAAAGCGGAGGCTCCTATGCTTGTAATCAGAGATCAGAGACAGCGGCTCTCGTTCGGAAGCGATTTCTGAATTCTTTCTTTCGTTGGATCTGGTTTCTTACTTGTTCTTGAGAAGGTGGAAGCTATTCTGTTTTCAGTCAGGGATCAGATACAAAGGCTATCGTCCGGAAGCGATTTCTGTATTCTTTCTTTTACTGGATCTGGTTTCTTGCCTGTGCTTGTGAAGTTTGTGGCTCTTTATGTTTGCAATCACAGAGCAGATACAGCGGCTATCGTTGAGAAGCGGTTCCAGAATTCGTTCTTTCGTTGGATCTTATTTCTTGCTGGTTCTTGTGAACAAATTGTTCGCAATCTGAGATTAGATTCAGCGGCGAAGAAATTCAGGAGGCGATTTCTTCGTTTTTTTCCTTGTTCAATCCTGGTTTCTTGCCTGTTCTTGCGGAGGGAGGCTAAATTGTTTGCAATGAGAGATTAGATTCGGGAGGCAGTTTCCGAATTGTTTCCTGGAATCTTGTTTCGTGATTGCCCTCGTCAAGGCGGAGGCTCATCTGTTTAGAGAATCAGAGATCAGATTCATCTGACAAAACAATTTTCGGGAGGCGGTTTCCAGATTCTTTCATTGAATCTGATTTCTTAGCAGTGTTGTTAGAGGCGGAGTTTCGTCCTTCTAAGGTCGCCGCTGTTGTTCTGAGCAGCTTTTTTCTAGTCGAAGATGGCCGTGGAAGAAAACCGAGCGATTGTTCCAGACAAGAGGACAACACATAGGTCAGGCGGCTGCATTGGTGTGTTTATCCAGTTCTTGGACTGGAACAGGCGAAACGCCAAGAGAAAGTTCTTCCCTAAGAAGCTCCTCTCACAAGGTACATTCCCCCCACTCTCCTCTCGATTATAATTATAATGATACTTTTTGACAAGGTATTGTAATAATAAAATCGCTCTAGATCACGTTTCGAGAGGGATGGACCGTATAGATGGACGTAAGTTTTAATATAATATTAAACCCTAGTCCCGCTCGATTATATCTCGAATTCGATCCACGCCATTAATTCCTCTTTAACCTCAGATCGCCACTCGAAGAACAGATCCAAACCGGCGGAGAGACCGCTAAGGGTGAGATCTTCATTTTCACTTCCAATCTTCTTCTTCCTATTATTATTATTATTTATTATTATTATTATTTATTTTTATTTTCTTGTTCTCGCTGTTTTTTTTCTTCTTCTTCTACCTCTTCCTCTTCTTGCTCTTGTTCTTCTTGTCCTTCTTCAGCTCTCTTTCTTCTTCTTCTTCTGCTGCTCTATTTCTTCTTCTTCTTCTTCTTCTTCTTCTTCTTCTTCTTCTTCTTCTGCTGCTGCTGCTGCTGCTGCTGCTGCTGCTGCTGCTGCTGCCGCTGCTGCTGCTCTATTTCTTCTTCTTCTTCTTCCTCTCTTTCCTCTTCTTCTTCTGCTACTCTATTTCTTATTCTTCTTCTTCTTCTTCTTCTGTTCTATTTCTTCTTCTTCCTCTTCTTGTTCTTATTGTTCTTGTTCTTCTTCATCCTCCTCTTCTTGTTTTTGTTGTTGTTCTTCTTCTTCTTCTTATTCCTCTTCTTTTCCGTCTTCTTCTCATGATGAGAAATCCCTGTCGCAGACTGAGGAAGAAGGCAAGAGAGGACTCTCAAGAGGAAATTCGATCAAGCCGGGGTTAGTGGCGCGTCTGATGGGGCTCGAGTCCATGCCCGCCAGCAACAAGCCGAAGAAGCTCGTCCATGGCGTTTGCTCTGAGGTTGGGAAGAGGACGAAGCGCAGGTCAATGCCGAGAAGAAGCACAGGCAGATTAATGGAGGCCGCATCCAAGATTCTCGAGCCTGGCATACACAGGAGAAAACTCCTCGGTCCCTGCCATAACTGCGGCAGCCTGATGCAAGTTCCAGAGATAGAGCAGTCTTCCTCTTCTTCTTCTTCCTTTTCTTCTGCTTCTTCCTCTAGAGAGAGAAAACTGAGGAGAAGAGCACCTCCTACCAAGGGAAGGGACGTTCATATCAGCAATGCCAGAGTTTCAAGCTCCAGCCATGGCCACCCTCTCTCCAGAACTCTTTTGGACAGGAGGATTGAGGAACTGAGCTTTCTGTTAGGGCAGAAGATCCGTGAGCTGAGCAGCTTCGGCTCGGCCGCCGCCGTCCTGGAAGAGCTCGTCGCCGCCCTCTCGTCTAGATCCCAGGTTAGCCATTTAAGATTGACTACTGTGCTAAAAGCTATAGCTGATACCGTAAGTTTAAGGTTCGGGGCGGTTCAGACCGCCATGAAACCCAACCAATCTTAACCTTAGCCATTTAAGATTTACTTCCACTGTGCTAAAAGCTATAGCTGATACCTTAAGTTTAAGGTTGGTAGGGTTCGGGGCGGTTTAAACCGCCCCGAAACCCCGAAACCCAACTGCCACTCACTCATAAAAGTGTGGGCCCCACTCCCCCATCAACAATTTGAATTCCCGCCCAAAATTCAAATTTCCCGTTGCTCCAATTGGGACCTCTACAGTTTGAATTCCCACCAAAAATTCCAATTTCCCATCTCTCCAATTGTCAGGGGAGATCATTTTTTTGCTCTGAATTACTCACTTTTATTATCTTCTTGTTAGGGGGAGCAGAGCCCCATGTCCATTTTTGAAGCTCCCTTGTCTGAGAGCTTCAACAGCAGCTCGGGTACGTCGTCAGCACTGAGAAAGCCTTCTTCGTCTTCGTCCCCGGGATTTTCAGAATGGGGAATTAGGGTTTCCAAGAGCCGGAGCAGGGTGGCGGTCTCCATGATGGAGCTATGGAAGGGGAAGAATGTGGAAGACGGGGAAGAGGGGGTGTATCCCTTTGAGTGGGGGCTAGAGCTGGAGGAGGAGCTCATGGGTGTTCTTGTCGACGATCTCGTATTTGACCTGCTCGCGTAGGAAGGTATCTAATCTCCCTTTGTCTTTTTTAGAATTTTAATAATGCGTACGTATGATATGCCTCTGAAATAATGTATGCTAATGTTAGCAGTAGCTTCTGCCTGTTATCAAAATCTATATTTCTACATGATTAGTGTATATATACCATGATAAATCTTATGATCTTTATGTTTAATCAAGACAAAATCAACCATTTTTAGGTGTTGATATTTGGTTCAAGCCTAACTGCACTAAGTCAAAGTTTGGTTTTTGCTGCAATTTTCAATGAGTGTAACCTAGTTTTGTTTAATCCATTTTGAGATTGGGCATTGACCATATGTTGACTAGTTAACTGCAAATCACTTAGAGGTATTGACTATTCATTAAATCATCCCATCAGCTAAGTATTGTTAGGACATTTGTTGAGTGATAAAAGACAAGAGGTCTATGATATCTGTAAACAGACCAAGATAATGTGTGAATGCTAATCGATACAAGTATTCTATGATATGTAGAGGTGAAGTTAGAAAAGAGATATGAATACAATGGTAATTTATATAATTTCATACTATTGTCGAAAATTCAAGGATCATATTGCATTGACTGTAAGACTGGATCAATTGAATGGTAGAAAAATCCGACATAACATATTACTAATAATAAATAAATCAGGGTTGAAGAAAAATAGTGACACAGTTAAGAATGCACACCTGAGTTCATTTCAATGTTGATTTGAGGTGTACCCAAGGGCTGTATGGGTCCTATTTAATGTCAAAGTACGAACACATAAATAACAGGGATATCTATTGCTGTATGGGCATTGAATTCCAAACTCCCATTCAAATTATCTTACATTACAGTGTGTGAAAATCCATATGAGAAGTGTGTTATTGGAAGACCTTTAAAGAGCCATCATAGAGTTTGTCTCAAAATTCATCTTGACATTTAAAGAGCCATTATAGATAGTTGGCCATTATGAGACATTTCTTTAACAACTTAGAACTTGATGTCAATATACCCGAAAACTTTCTAGTTGGCGAGGAAGTTCCTCAGCCAGTTTACATGATGGAATCCCATTTATTCCACTGCATTGACATAATATGCTCTAAGTATTTTTTTAGCACTTCCCAAGTGTAGAGGTCTTCCTTCGAGAAGATAAATGTGATTTGAAGATGATCTTATGCTATCAGTGCTTCTAATATTTCAAAATCAGAGTACCGAGGATCTCTCATTGATATGAATTTTTTACATGAGCATGTATGTTTTGCCCTCTGATTATATGACTCTATTTTCAGTTTTTCTACGCATTCCCAGACCACTTTTTTTTCAAAAACTAAGTATTATTCATTTTACACAGATGAATACAACAGAGTTCCTAGGGCTGATGAATAGTGAATATTTAACATCTCTTGAATTCATAAATTATTCTTCCATACTTATCGAGACTAAATTTATCTCATATAGAAACATTTGTGTCAAGTGGTTAGCAATCTTGCATGCCATACCTTTGAAGTATTTTCTTGATGTGTTTTTTTCTGAAAAATCCAACTATTTTGGGTATAAGCTTGTTAAATTTGGACATCTGGTACGTAAGAGGCATCACCAAGATTCTACTTCTCTTATTTGACAGTAATTTAGTAGTTTCATACAATAACATATTGTCATCTGCGGAAAGAAAGACAAAAGAAATGTATTTTTTCCAATTAGACTTATGGTTTGTAGTTTCAAAGTGATTTCACAAGTGAATGCAATGATTATTTTATGAAAATTTTGATACAACTGATGATGAGTTTCCCTTAAAGATGTAGATAGTCTTCTTTAATATAAAAATGAATGACTTTGGGTCTCCATTCACAAGGTTTTCTAATGCATGATTTATATTGTTTCATCAATGACTCCATTGAGAAACTTTACCTTTACATCTACTGATACAGCTCAAGATTAGTTTTAGTTACCATAATCATTATGGTTCAAAAAGAGCCCATTGATACTAGGGATGAGGCCTGTTTGTACATACTTTTGAATACCTCTTTTTTTTAAGTAACCATTTACAAATCTCTTCATCCATGGTGTCTATGCACTTTTGAGAATTAGAACTCTATATGCATGGTATTGTGGAAAGGAAAATTTCCCTTAGCAAAAAATCTGCCTCATGTGATTGGAAAAATATAATATAATCATTTGAGCTTTATACTGGATCTTATTAATGTCGTTACTTCTCGAGTTTATTCATTCTGTGCTGAGGGTGGAGGATCATCGTATTGAGCATGAGTGATTTAACATATCTGAAAATTGAACTATCGCCAAATTGTTAAATGTTGGGGTGAGGATATTTTATTTTGTCAATTATTATGAAATTCTTCACCAAAAAAATTAAAATTCTCAAAGAAATGGAAATTCATCATCTTGAAAAATTCGTAATAATTGGTGAAACTCCATAATATTTCAGAGAATAAAATAAAATAGAAACTCATTTTTTTGGAGTCCAGTTTTGTTTCTCAAGAGAGATAGGCCTAACCTCAACTAGATAGCTCCCTATGTGTATATTCCTTAGGCAAGGTTTTCTTCAGGAACAAAGCTCATAAAGGGCTTTAATAGGTACTATTGTTAGCTATTCTATCGTGATCTTTAACGAATCACCCAGGATTTGATGGGAAGAGTTTACTTAGAAGTCCTATTATATCTTAAAGTGGTCAGTTTCATCCTTCAGCCAAATCATTCATGTTAGGGGAAAACCCATCATGGTGTTTTTAATAAGATATTGTGTTAGAAAAAGTGAAAGACCTACAGGGGGTGTCTTGTGTGGAAAATATAATGCAATAATCTGAAGTTTAAATTATTTATCTATAGTGGATCTTCTATTGAGGGACCTCTCTATTTCTCCAAGGTTTTGGGAGTTTGGGTTGATGGTTGATGTGTGGATTTGATTGACTGTTTAGATGATTTTTGTATACAAATTAACACGAGTAATTAATTGGTGGATGAGTATATCAGCTTATGTGGAAAATTTTCCATTACTGATCAGTTCCTTAAATTAGTTTTTCTAACTGTTCACATGTCTAGCCTCTTGTTTTATCCACACAATCACTTGAATATTGAATCTATATATTTCATTTTCTACAAAACATCTAAAAAATTTACCAGATATTCACACCATCCAGCCACACTAGACTGAGACGGTTTTTATGAGGTAGAGAACACAAGACATACCTATTCTAGTTTTCTTGGGCAATTAAAAATGCACCCCCTTATTTATACCCTTTTGACATGTCTCATAGAGGCCTTATAATTTGAGTATATTCACCAACATTCATAGATCTTATGTGTGAAAATCTCTAGGCACATGTATCAGTCTAGTAAATAACTTTAATTGCTCAATAACATTTATTTTATCATTATTTATTAATTATGTCAAAAAATATATTAATTTATAAAGGATCAATTTAACACAATAAATAGGTCCAGTTGCTAGATCGTGTGATGATAAGCTAAAACTCATGCTCGAGAATATACACATGAGTATTCAAAATATTTTTTGGAACCTTTACAGTCATCAGTTGCTATTTACATTCATAAACATTCATTTGTGTGGGTCTCTCAAATGACTTAGGATATGATTATTGATAAACCCTAATCAATCATTCTATTTAATACTGATGTGTAAAAAAAACCCTTGGAGAAAACCTCCTCCAATATCTCCACTAACCTGGCCAGTCAATTTAATGCATTTTCTTAATTGAGTCAATCTCCTCTTACAACGAGGGCAGACCATCCCATATGGACCATCCCACCATCTTTGTAAAACTTCTAGAAATATCCAAATTAGCACATTCAAATATTGTGATCATGAATTCATAATTCATAATCAAAGCATAACCATCCATCCACGAGATGTTTGTGGCTTCTCATGTCTTAGAGCCAGTCACACGATTATGACATCAATCAACCTAATTAACAGTTTAGTAAAAACTCATTCAGGAATGCATGTAGAGCAATTTAGTGAAGTCCTTCCATATAGAGCACACACCATACATCCTTAGTGTCTCTACACCAGCAATTATAGGATTAGACATACATATCATATAAGTATGATTTGATAATATCATTCTTTTGTATAATTTAATGTCCATCTTAAGTATCATTTGAATATAAATATTAAGAATATATGACTAAAGACTTGTGATATTTTTATTATGATTGCATCATAATTCAATTACTCAATGCATGTATTAAGATACTTTATAATAAGCATCACACAAGAATAATAATGGATAGAACTTTATTTCAATGAACTTAGATGAAGCATAGAATTGTGATTTGGTATAAGGCAACACAATATTCACCATTGTTATCACATCACTTTTTGAGGATCACATTCCACTACTACTTGGTTCCATCTATGAGTTTATTCGCCCTGGTCACGTGTCTCAGCCCTTAATATTGGGTATAGAAAGACGAGGGTAAACATAGTTTGTTGTACCTCAGTCAAACAACTCGGAATCTACACTTTCTCTTTGTATTTTTGCATCATTCATTACTAGTTGATGAAGAAATATCATTAGATGCGTCTGGCATTAGTATGGTGGCAGAAATTCATCCCACTTGGGTCTGTATCTCTACATGCATTTTATGGGGAAGTTCATCCATGACTTTCTCATAAAGGAGAAATTGGGGTGCAGTTAGGTGACATATAAGCAATTCTACTTCATCTTATGAGTTGTCATGTTGTTGATAACACACACATTATTGAATTATTTCCATAAAATTTATGTATTTTTATGCATTAAAATAATTTTATTTGTGTCTTCTCAAATTTTAAATGATTAGATCTATTTTAAGATTGAAATTGAGATTTTATGGATTTAATATTATTTATATGGAATATTTTGGAATTTTTTGACATCAAATTCATTAGGAAATTAATTTTATTATTTGGAATATTATTTTAAGAATTTGTTGACATCATATTCATGGAGATATTAGTTTTATAAGTTAAAATATATATTTATTGTATCTTTATGACTTAATATTTATATTATAATGAATAATATATATTTTAAGTTTATATATATTTGTCTTACAATTGCACCTCGCCACGTGTTGCAATTTGATTCAATTGGCTAGTGACAAATTATGCTATCGCGAATTGCAATATCATTAATGATATTTTCCTTATTTTTTTGTTTGGAGGGTTGATGTGGACCAATGAAAAAAAACTGGATTTAACTCGTAAAAAATGTGATTAGTATATCAATAAAAAATATTAAATAAGTCATTTTAAGACGGTTAAAAATTGGGAGGGGGGGTGTTGGATTCTAGGGGGTGTTGGATTCTAGTGGCCTTGACATGGATAAAGAACTCATAACAATCCACAGTGGAAGACTTAAGCGAAATCGTACGACATCGATAAAACCATTGAACGAAGTACCTGTGCACGGATCATATCCATGATTTCTTGGATCATGGAGCGAGGCGAGTCAAGCTACTCAAGTGATGCAGGCCGGACGTCGTCGACATCCTGCGGCGGGAGCGTGGGTCCGTTCATCCGGATCGGGGACGATCATCTTGGACGACACGTCCCGCTTTCGGTGGGTGTCCCGGAAAGGTCCTGCACGGGGTCCTCAATTCGTTGGGGGCCGAAGGGTGTCTCTATCTTCACGTGGTCGGCGCTCCACGGGTAATCGTCGAGGTGCTGGTGGGCCCGACTACCGGTGGGCGGGGCGTTCAGCCGGCCGGATGACGAAGACGGCGGCGAACAGGGCAGCGGCGACGGTCGTCATGGTGTTGGTGCTCTCGATGACGGCGGCAAGCGGCGAGCTTGAGAGGCAGCGGCGGGCGGCAGTTAGAGGTGACAACGGGCGGCGGTCGGAGGCGGTGGGGCAAGGGGCGGCAGCAGAGGCATCGAGCGGCAAGCGGTGGCGACGAGCGGTGGCGGTGTCGAGCGGCGACAGCGAGCGGCAACATCAAGCGGCGGCGGCGGCGACGTCGAGCAGCGGCGGCGGTGGCGGTGGCGGCCGGAGATGGCGGCGACAGCCGGAGGTGGCGGTGGCTGTCGGAGGCAACGACGGCGGTGGCGGCGGCGGCCGGAGGCGGCGGCGTCGGAGGCGGCGGCGGTGGCGGAGGTGGCGGCGGCTGTAGGTGGTGGTGGCCGGAGGTGGCGGCTGGAGGCGGCGGCGGCGGGCCCGGAATGGGCTGCGGCTGGGCCGCGGATGACCGCGGTTTGGGGCGCAGTATTGGGCCGCGAGCCAGGGCAGCCTGGCCCAGTAGGCCTACTGGGCCAGCGGCGGCGGCCCACTAAGACAGTCCAATAAGGTCTTAGGGCTGACATGGCATCCCTTGAGATACGTGCATGGGCGGCTAGGGTAATAGGCGCCTCGGGGCGAGGGTTTGCGGCGCCTAGGGCACGGTTTCGGTGGCTGGGTCTGACTGGCCAGGCCGGCTGGCGCCGACCCAAGAGGCCGATTGGCCCATGGGCCTGTCGGCTGAGCCAAGGTGCATGGCGGCGCGGCCTGGGCTCGACGGCTCGAGCCGGGTGCGGTGTCGGCGTCCACGACCGGAGGGGTGGTGCGGGGCGTGGCGGCGCGGAGGGGCTTGGGGCGCGGCTGCACGGAGTGCGGTGGCGCAAGTCAGCGCGGAGGGCGATGACGGGCGCAGCGCGAGGCGGTCGCGCGGGGCGTCGCCGTGGTAGGCGGTGGCGCGGGTTGGCTGCACTGGAGGCAGCGGCGTGGGTCGGCGCAGGCGGCGGCGAGCGCGCGGAGCGGCAGTGCGGGGCGCGGGGCGCGGTAGCGCGTGGTGACGGCGGCGGCGCTTAGGAGGGTTGAGCGGCGCGGGCGTGCACGCGCGCTCGACCGGAGGGGGCCGGTGGCGGCGGTGGAGCCGCCTTCTCAAGGTCTCTCTAATTTCTCTTCTCTTCCAAAAATTGTTTTCTCAAAAAGGAAAAGTCTGGTATTCTATTACATAGGGGTTCCTTATATAGGACCCATGAGAAAAATAAGGGGAAAGTACTAATCCTAAAAGATAAAAATTTAATTAAACCTAAGAAAAAAAATGGGGATAGCTTGAGGGCTTCGCCATCATCAAGTGTACAGCCTCTAACCATATCCACACGGTCCTCAGTACGTTGGATCTCCTCCTTTTCTTGATGAGCCCCTTTCTACCTCCATCGTCATCATTACGTCATCCCAATCGTATCGGGTATGGAGAAAAGCCATATGAAGAAGGGAGAAGAAGGAGAAGGCCCCTGAACAATTCTGGCCTGGGTGAATTCTGTTCTTGGTCTTCCCCAATTTATACTAAATGGGTATTTTTTATAAACCCCCCCAAAAAAGTATATCTTCCAATGTCCAAAAGACTATTTCTGTGTGACCCTTTAGGCCCATGTATCAGTCTAGTTAATGACTCTAGTGGCCCAATAACCTTTATTGGCATTTAAAATTAATTAAATATATCATTATATAGATAAATTAATATCGGATCGATTAAACCCAATCGATAGGTCGAGTCTCCACCACGTGGGGTGCCAAGCTATACCTCGTGTTCTAGAAGATACAAAGGAGTGCGTATTGACTCACTCATGGAACCTGTTCATCATCGATTACCTTGTATGTATAGTCCCTCATCCACTTGACGCTCCTTGGACGACTTAGGGTCTGGTCAACTGTCAAATCCCAATCGGTCATCCGAGTTAGTACTGATGCATTTGAAAAAAATCGAAGAACTCTTCTCTGATATTTCACTACCTTGGCCAAGGACTTCATCACATCATTTCCTTGACCTGTCACCTCTTATACTGAGGGTGGACAATCCCATCTTGACCTCTAAACTGTCTTCGTGAACTTCTTGATGCACCCCAACTAAGACCGTTTAGAATGTTATGATTAGAGACTCGTTGGCCATAATCAAAGTACAACCGTTCGTCCACAAAACCTCTTTGGTGTCTCAGGTCTAAGGACCACTTACACAACTGTGATGTGAATCAACCTGATCGATAGTTTGGTATAATACCATATAGGGATTCGTACAAATCAATTCAGTGAACTCTTTCCAGTAAAGAGCACCCATTATTTATCCTTAGCGTCTCCACACTAATGGCTATGGGAAATTCCATACTCATCATATGAGTGAGGCTAGATAGTGCTATTCTATTTGGATACTTTGATGTCCTTCCCGAGTATCCTTCGAATAAGAATATTTATAACACATGCTTAAAGACTAGTTATCTTCGTATTACAATTTCATCACAATTCACTAAGTCGGGTCATGTATTCATGGGCTTCATGATAAGCATCACACATGCACTATAATGAGTATGTCGTACAAATCAACATGGAGCATGACATGGAATGTGTGATTGGCTTGCCGACCACATATATTTCCATTAAGGGGTACACGCGACGCATCCGTGTAACCATCCAATTGATTACAAAAAAGTGTCACCCCAGCATACAATCATTGGGAATATTGTCCTTTTCCTGATGTGAATGACATGCTAACACGTGTCATTCAATAGAAAGAAGACAAAAAGGAATAAGTAAAAATGTGATTTTGTCTTCTTCCTCTACACAAGTACACGTGGATCCTTAGAGTGACCCATTGTGGAAGACAAGGTGACCACACCAATGATTAAAGAAATGACTATTAAATGTTCTAACCATCAATGGAAAATGAGAAACCAATGTTGAAAATGACAATGAGAGAGAAAAATGGATGACAATATTACTCAAGGTTCGAAGCTTGATGTCAGACGATCTAGAAGGCCAATTGAGCTAATATTTTGAGGGTCCCTTTGTCTGCACCCCCTCTTTCCATCAATTTCCTATGATCTGTAAATAGAGGAGTAGATCCTTATCAAATTCATCCTCAAACTTTCTTCCCACACTTGTGAGCTGATAATAATCATCCTAATTATAGTCATCTTAATCTCACTAGTTATCAATGTCTAGCCTTGCATTTTCTTGTCTCTAAACTCTATATTTTTTACGTATTTCTTCTCATCCCACTAATAACTATTTAAAGAATAAAAAAGCTTAATTATCTTTCCCGGGGAAGATTAAATAGAAAATTCATCTAAGACCGTACATGTTTAAACTTTTATTGATTAAACTAAAAAACAATAACGCCTTATCAAACCCGTAATTTTGAGCTAATCAGTAGTTCATATTAACTAAACATTGGTGGGATATTGATGGAAGACTATGTTGAGAACACTATTGATTAATTTTTGGTGATAGTATTTAGTTTACTCAATGCAATTGTTTTACTATTTTCAAGGCGTCTTTGTTTTGTAAATGAGGAACGTTTCAAACATGTCCCTACACAAAAAAATGCTTAAATATTTTGTATGCAACATTGCAATGCATCAGCGCCGACTATGTCCATGTGTTTTGTCAGTTCCATCATCCACGTGTATACATGCATATGACATGGCACTACGTGCATGCAGGGATGCATCGTACACATGTCACATGGCTGGGGCTAGAATTCTTGACTTTTAAAGGAATAAAGTAACAAATATTTTAATATCTCCTTTTTTTAGTCTTTGCATTGTATTTATTTCAATTAAAATCCATGTCAGTCTACTTATTAAAAATGGTACCGTGTCAGTCAATAAATGGCAATGATGAGTTGGGCTAATTGATGGGGAAAGTGTCATTGGTTACCATTCGACTAATTGGATGGTGACACATTGCAGGCCATGAATATTAAAGCCAAAAATTTTAATTAATTTATATAATAGGTATAATCCATCAATATGTTATCTATATAATATTTATGTCTTAAAAAACACTATATTTAAGAATTCAATGGCAGAAAATTCCTAAAAATATATTCTGACAGAAAAATGTATATATGATGTTGTAAAAACCCAAAAGTACCTAAAACATAGTAATTAAAAAATATTCTAAAAATAACGTCGATAATTTTAGGCCTCATAACACTCATATGTAATGATTTTGATATGAAGTGTTAAGTAAATGTAGTGATATTAACCCGACTTTTAGCGTGTTATCACTAATCCACACGTATTTCCATATTACTTCACTTCACCTTCAAGTTTGTCTAGAGATATGCATATCTGTTTGGGGCTTAATTTTAACCTAAATACACATATAATATATTAACACTAAGAAGATCAGAATTTCCTATTCTGTAGTTTAGTAAAAAACTCTAATGGCCTAATAACCTTTATTGACCAACCTTATTATTTAACTTCATAAATATATAAATCAATTAAAGAAGGGTCAAATTTACCCACTAGCTGGTTTGATTCTCCAACGTGTGGAATGCCAAGCTACTCCTCATGCTTTGGAATATACATAGGAGGATGTCAACTCTCTCATGGAACTTTTACCATCATTACAAGTTGTGTATGTGTAATCCTTCAACCACCTAAGTCTCTTGGGCGACAAAGGGTATTCTTAACAATGAAACCGTATTAGGTCACTAGTTACAATGAATGCACGATGAAAACCATTTGACACCACTTTGTTCGATATTTCCACTACCCATTCTAAGGAATTTAACTACATCTTCTTCCTTCAGTCAATCTTATTTTATACTGCAGAAAGCTGATCACATCTTAACAACTTAATCCCTTTCATAGACTTGTTGTTGCAACCAAACCAAGACTGATTAGAAGCACATGATCATAGACTCATGTCACTAAATATAACCTTACATCCATAATGTGTGTTTGGTGTCTCAAGTCTAAGGACCATTTGCAAAATTGTGTCATCAATATATTGCTGAGTTATTTTTGAACAGATGACCCACATATATACATAGCATCTTTACACTAATGGCTATAGAATGGGGCATATTCATCACATGCGTGTAAGTTGACAATACTGTCATTTTTGGAGATTTTTGATGTGCATCATTAGTATACTTTTAGTAGGATCATTAAAAACACTCATTTAAGGACTAGTTATCACTGTATTATGATCTCACCATTATTCCCATATGCATCGCATACATATAAATACTTCATCATAAATATCACATTAGGACAATAATGAATAAATGTTGTCTCAACGAACATTAGAAAGATAGGGAAGTCTGATCGGTAATATCCACCAGGATTAACTTGGGTGTTAAAGTAAAGAAAAAGATAGATCTCATCAGAGACAAAATTTAACTCCATCCCCCTCTAAGGCGTAGTGTAATCAGCTTAGAATTCACAAGAGCCTTTGTGGGCACCCATAATACATACAATATACCTTTTTCCTGATTAAGCCAAATTCCAAGTGGTAAACCTCTAAGTATGAAGGAGTAATTTGATTAAAAACTTGATGTATACATTTTAAGAACACCAATAGTTTAAGCCATATAAATCTAGTGTCATGAACTTTTCAAAAACGTCATAATATTCAGCTTATAAATTATATAATTCAGGTGTATTTACCGGCATTCCCAGGTTTCAAATGTATTTATTCATATTTAAACATGATTTAAATTTCAATGTTGATTTTATATTAGGAGTAAGGTTTTTAGATAATTCTCACGTGGGTAGTAATATCATGGTAGTCCTCTCTCCAATTCATATAAGAAGTCATTTTATTAATGATTTGATAAATCATGTTCAGATCAACTAGGCATATGAATAGCCATAAATTGACATAAAGATCATTAGATTTTAATAAGATTCCATTACATGTGTTAAAAAACTGTTCATTGTTCTCATATCTGTTGGGCACAGGTAATGGAATCTTATAAAAAAATTATGATTTCAATGTCAATTAATGACTATTCCTATGCTTGGTCGATTTGAACATGATTTATCAGATCATTCCTAAAATGATTTCTTACATTTATCAGATCGTCCCGTTCCTTGTAACACCCCTCGTCTTCCCCCATGTAATCTACGATGTATTCTTGATGATATTAATGCAATGACCCTATTCACTGACGGTGCCTAGCACCACCATCTCCCTAACCCCTTCTAAGCGATCTTAAGCAATCCCAAGAGCTTCCGCTGCAAGAGATCAAGGCTGCTCAGTGTTCTGCCCAAGCATTGAGGCCGGCACACGTCAATTCCGAGCCAAGAGACCTATATCGAGATTTGACCGTGTGACAACTGGTATCAGAGCTAGGTTGGGATCACCTCCCATGGCTTCTGAAACTCCGGTTGAGGAGATGGAGTCAGTCCGCGCACAACTGAGCGAGGAGAGACGACGAAAGGAGGAGCAGCGACTGACAAATCGCATACTCCACCAGAACATGTTGGGTTTGAAGACCCAAGTGGACAAGAACTACGATGATCTGAAGGCAGACATAAGAGATATACGGGCGGAGACCCGCGAGAGGCAAGAAGGTCTCGAGGAGACTGTTCGACAACACGAGGACACCATCCGGCAGCTCACCGAGATGGTCCTGACGCTGAAGCTCTAGATGGAAAGACTGGAGGAAGGTGCCAGCAGTGTCCTAGTAACGACGTTGGGAGGAAGCATACCCTCCCCAAACCGCGGTTCAACGGTTCTCGCCGGGAAGACGCAGTGGCAGATTTCTTATACGACTGCGACCGGTACTTCGGCCAGGGACAGTACTCGGATGAAAGTAAGATCCTCCAGGCCAGCTACTTCTTAACAGATGAAGCGAAGTCGTGGTGGAGACAGCGGGAAGAATGTGGAGAGTGGCCACCCCTGACTTACGAAGACTTTGTCCGGGAAATCAAGGAGAGTTTCATGCCGCACAACACGGCGTGGATTGCGAGGGGGGAGCTCGAAAACCTCAAGATGACGGGCAATCTGAGGGAATTGCTGAGAGGGATCCCACGAGATTAGTCCCCACATTAGAATTGTCTAAAAAACTTGCTTCTAATATTATAAAGTCAACATTGAAACTTAAATTATGTTTAAATCTGAATACATACAATTAAAATCTGTAAAAACCATGTAAATCCACCTGAATAATATAAATTAACATGAATCTTGATCCTCCAATTCATTACATTTTCCTTTCATGTAGCTTTTAATCAATGCATTTAACCAATGCATTTAACTTTCAATTCATTTATAACCTCCAATTCATTTAACTTGCATCTTCAGTAACTTCCAATTCATTTTATCTTCAATCTTCATCATCACTTCCAATTTATTTATTTTCAATCTTCGTCATAACTTGCAATTCACTTATCTTCAATAGATGTACTAAATAATGGAGCAAAAATGGATAAATCCTACATAGAATTTCGATTTTTATAGCAAGAACAACCCACCATGATGTTGAATCAAGGGAGTAGTATTCAAAGCTACTTCATGGAAAGGATGATGGAAATCACCCATTCGAAAGAATCGAATCATCTCCAACTTACTTCTCGGCGAAGATAATGGCGGCAATGAGACTTGCGCTACGGCCATTTCTCGTACCTCCCCATCAACCAAATTCCAAATGGGTCGGCGAATCATCGAAATTAAGCATCTGGGTTCGCCCGTCTACTCGTCGAAGAACCAAATTCTCACTTCAGATTCGCCCAGCAAGCAAAGAAAATGCTCGAGTTCCTGGCGATGTTAGCGTTGCAGGGTTCTTCGATTTCCCCGGAGGAAAAGGGTAAAATTCCGCCTTTTTATAGTTTTTAGTTCGTCTTTTTGAAATTTTTAACGCCTTGAATGCTGCGATTTACTGTGGCATTTGCTTTTGGAAATTTGATCTAGTGTTTTGCGATGATGATTTATTTGGATGGTGTGATGAACTTCAATTTTCCCCGGAGGAAATGGGTGAAATTCCCCCTTCATGTAGTTGAATGAGAAACCCTTTTTCAAATTTTCATTTTTGTAGGAAACCTTTAACTCGTTGAATGTTGCTATTTACTGTGAGCGTTGCTTTTGGAACTTTGGTCTAGTGTTTGGCAACGATGATTTATTTGGTTGGCGTGATGAACTTCAAATTTTCCCCTGAGGAAAAGGGTGAAATTCCCCCATTATGTTGTTGAATGAGAAACCCTTTTTCAAATTTTCATTTTTTGTAGGAAATCTTAAACACCTTGAATGCTGCGATTTAGTGTGGCCTTTGCTTTTGGAATTTTGATCTTGTGTTTGACGATGATTATTTATTTGGTTGGTCTGATGAATCAAGGATGAGCGAGTTCTTCGATGTAGAGCTCAAGGTCCGGGACTATGAGCTCGATCAGTACGGGGTCGTCAACAATGCTGTTTACGCAAGCTATTGCCAGCATGGTATGCGGTTCTTATGATCATTACAAATCACCTTAGAATTGAGATCGAATTCTTTGCCTTTATTGTTTCTGTTATCATCAGCTCATTTATCTCCTAGAAAGTTATATTTGTTTTTATAGTTGCCTGCAATATTTGGTTCTGAAAATCTTTGGAAACCTGTTCTTTATTTGGAATATGAATCTCTATGTGCGAATGGCATCCAATTTGGGTGAGAAAACAAGAGAGAAAACTTGGATTTTGTTTCTGAATTTATCGTTTAGTTTTTATTTCCTAATAAAATCGCCCTATAAAACCAGGAACGGAGAGGTTTAATATATCTGAAGAATATTGATGATCACATCCGAATCGGGAGGTTCAACTGGAGATTAATTCGATGATAGTGCCTCGTGATTGCGGGCGCTTTCTTGTAATATTTCTTGACTTACTGTAAAAGGATTACCAAATACTTCCTTTTCCAGTTAAACTATAATCAAATACTTGGTCGTATGAGATGAAAATATGAAATATATTATGATTCTTTCATAGAAATCTTTGGAATATTTCTTGACTCGTTTGAGTTATATGCCATTCTGTTTCAAAGATTTTGGACTTCTGGTTTCCCCAACGTTGCAAAATGTAGTTTAACATCCGACTTTCCCACTCTGACAATTGTTTTTTATTAGTATACGCATGTATCAGTAATATTTTCTCCTTTCACTCTTTGGGGGGCATTTGATAAGGTCTTCCCAAGGACTTATCATGAAAGAAAGAGGAGATGATACCAAGCACCGTCCATACACACGTGGATTAAAATTTGTCAAATAGATGGGAAAAAGATCTATAACTAAAGAACAGGGAGGAAAAGCCGTGGGCTATTCGACAAGTTTTTTTCTCACCTGGAGCTGCGGCTACTGAGCGGAATCCAAGAGATTCTGCATGATCCAGTAGGGAAGTGAGACGATAACAGCTCGATCCAGTATTTCCTTTCCTATCTCTGTCATCTACATCTCCTCTGTGACTCCTGTGACTGAACTTCAAACGGTGCCCGCCCTTCGTTCTTGGTGATATTATCTATGAAAATTTCTTGAAGTGAGTCTTGCTCATGAATTTGGATTCCTAAGTACACTCCAGTTGGAGATCATAACTTAATTTTGTTGTTTTATTGTTTTTTTTTTAACAATTTTTGGTCTTTTATTGTTAGTGTTGTTTTCCCTTCTGAATATATATAGCCTTCTCTTCCTTTTGGTGGGCAGCCATGAAGAATTTATGTTGACGTCTTTTGACATGCTCCACATCCTGTGAGGGGTATTTCTGACATTTCATCTCACAATGTGCATTATGATATTTTATTTTTTGGGGTGTTTTCCCTCTAAATTTCTGTATCCCTCGTCCTTGGGGGCAACCAAGAAGAATTGTAGCTGAAGTTCTTTGACATCCTCCTCCCCAACTCCTGTCGTTTCAAAAATAATTCAAACCCAAATCCTATGATGGGTACTTATGTTATTTCATTCTGGTAGGGGCATTTTCCTCTTTGATTATTAGAATAGTCTTCTAGATGTTTCATCTCCTGTCTTCATTGACTTCATAACATTCTTTGCTCCATCGCTTCTGTTCTTAAATTCACGCGTGAATCTTCAGATTCATTGACTGCTTATCAGATTCATCTTCATTTCTTGCTCCCAAGTGCCGTGGCTTCTTTGCTCCGCTCCTCCTCCCAAAAGAAACTTGATATTGTCCCAGATGTAGGGATCTTGGAGGGAACTGTAGAAGAAAAATAAGAATGATAGAAATGGCGACAGGCTCAGTATTAGAATATCGTATTAAATTCGTATCCTTTTATTTTGTGATTTTGCATCTATGCCCTTGTAACAGCTGTGAAAATATGACCGTTGTAATACTCTGATTCATATCTTAAGATCTGAACCAAACTTGTACTTTACATTGGGTGTTTGCCTTAGTGAAAGATAGAGGTTTTCTACTTCGTCATTAGGTGTTTGCCTTAGTGAAAGATAGAGGTTTTCTTCTTCTTCATTAGGTATTTGCCTTAATGAAAGATAGAGGTTTTCTTCTTCTTCATTTATGCTACTTCTTCATCCCTTTCTCTCTTTCGATGGCGTAAGGCTTCGATCTTCCTCGAATGACTCCTGGTAAAACAAGATTATTCGAAGGAGGTTCCAATACTCGGATTTGGGAGGATCTCCCAACTTTAATTCTATCGATTGAGGCTTGGTGGGAGGTCTACGGTTACTTTAAAGTGAATGCTCAGAGGAAAAATGACGAAAATGCCTTTAAAGTGGCTGGGAATTTGATAGGCGCCCTTTGCGTACATATATGTCAAGGAAAAGGAAGGCCCATGACCTCGCACATGTGGAGTGACACGCACGTGGAGAATTTGAATAAAAAAGGCGGGAAATTAGTGGGACTGAAGGTGGTGGGAAGCTGATATAAATTAGGAGGAGGTCCAGTCAAGAAAGGAGTTTTTCACTCAACTGAATTCAAGAAGGATCCAGAGATTCTCCAGCACCAAGACCGCCGATCCGGCCGTCCAAAGCTCGCCGTCTTCTACCTGTCCACATCGAGATACATATCCTATCTCAACCTTTCTTTCTGTGTCTGTTTCTATATTCAGAGTGGACTACTGAGATTATTCACCGCTATTGTAATCGAGTCTTGTGAGTTTTCTCATCAAATATCTGTGCCAATTCTCAGGATCAAGATATACATTGCTGAACTTACAATTGGAGAAGGTTTCCTAATTTTTAGTTTCGCCGGGATCTTAACAGAATTGTATCAGAACCCGAGAGCTCTAATCAGAATAGCATATTGATAGTTTTTTATGCACTGAATCCTTCAAGTGAAAACCTCAAAATGAGTGTGGAACTGGTATGGTGAGATATATCGAAGACAATATGTGACTCCCTTCAACCTAATCAGAGATATAGTGGAGGAAATTTATAATAGAAGTCCCAGCGATAGAATTTCCATAGAACTTCTACAAGAAAAGGAAGGTATGTGAAGAAGAAAAGATTAAGAAGGACAAATGAATGGTTCAGATTATAATTCTCCCCTCTGGCCTAGTTTCTGGTAACTTTCTTGAATTTGAAGTAGCTCCTCCCTTTCCCAATCCTTGGGTATTTAAAGGACTTCAACACGTGCCACCTTCTAGGCATGTGCCAAAGACTTTCTGGCCCTTCTTTGTTGTTTCCTTTGATAAGTTCTGGTAAATAACTTGTTAGAAACTCATCTCGGTCATCGTGATCCTCTCTAAAATATTTTTTTCCAAAAAATCCTCTCTTAAATCTCATTCCTGCGTAATATTCTAATTTACACTATTTCTTCAAAAAAAAATTCTAATTTACATTAAACATCCAAATCATCATATGAGAAGCTTCTTCTGATTATTACAGATTAATTATTGAACCAGAGCTTTTCCTCTTAATATTTATTGTTAAATCAAATTTAGTTCATTAATATTTTTTGTTTCTAGATATTGATAAGTTTCCTCCTTTTCTGTGCATCTAATCGGTTCCACTTGTTCTTCAGCCCGGCATGAGTTCCTAGAAGAAATTGGGGTCAGTGCAGACGGGGTGGCTCGCGGTGGGGAGTCACTGGCTCTTTCAGAGCTGTCTCTCAAGTTCCTTTCCCCATTAAAGGTGCGTTACTTGGTTCCCTTTCAGATTGAGATATTTGCAATGTTTTAGTGGTTTTTAAATTTTCTTGTATTTTTTATTTGAAACATTAATTAATGGGAAAATCATCTTTAAGTTAATAGCTTCGAAAGATTATTTCGTGAGGATGCAGCCTATAGAGGTTTCTGCCTCGATATTTGTGGAATATTGACAGAAATATTTGTTAGATTTTGCTGTTCCCAACAACTTTAATGTTTTAGTTATATCTATATTTTGATGAGTTTTTTTATTTGAAGCTTGGTCTCATTTTGGAAACAGCAAGAAGTGTGAAGATTATCTTTAACTGAGTTTGCCGTTTCTTAAATATACATTTTCCATGTCTGTCCGAAAGTCACATAAAAAACAACTAACCATTCATTTATCAATTTATTTATCTATCTATGTATTCATCAATTTTGACCAAAACTGGGGTCTTGTTCATGGGCAGCCAGAGTGGGGATAGATTCCTTGTGAGGGTGCGAGTCTCAGGCTCCTCGGCATCACGGATTTTCTTTGACCATCTAATTTTCAAGCTTCCAAATAGAGAGGTGATGAGACATTTTCTCTGATAGAGTAAATACAATCCTTTCCGGCCCTTTTCCTTGCTTTACGTTAAGACTATGTTCCTCAATATAAAGGCCATATTGGAAGCAAAAGCCACTGCAGTTTGGCTTGACAGAAATGGGCGCCCGCTACGGATTCCTTCAGAGCTGAGATCCAAGATGGTGAGAATGATCCGGGAAGAGGGAAGCAATTGATTATCGAGGTGAGCATAAAGGTAACTGACAAGAAGTCTGATACGTTCCTGATGGCGTATCGTGTAGTTTCTTGTACTCAAAACAGTTCAACGATTCACGATGAAATTCAACGTCTACAACAGAGTTCCACGGGGAAGGAGAGGAGAGGAGGAGAGAGTTCCCGGGGTGGAGACGAGGGAGAGAGAGACGGGAATGGCTGGAGGGGGATTGTCGGCTCCGCGGTAAGGAGGACGCGTCGACCTACAATCACGAGCGTGAAGGAGTGAGGAACCCGGTGAGGGAGGTAAGGAGAGGAGGGAGGGACGCATACTTCCGAATGCCTGCCTTCCCCATCCTTGGGGACGTGCTTAAGTAGGTGTAAGGCCAGCGGGGCTCTGTTCGAGTGTGACGGGCCCGGCCCGGTCCTTCCGCCTCGCGTAGACCCGTCACCGGATCATATCAAAGTCAAGCATGATATCTGTTTGGTCTACACTTGGATCCTTCAATTTTATGGGGGGATAATGATTGGTTTTTACTGAGTTTGTAGGGGGTTGGCATGGAAGCTCTATTTTCATGAATTAATTACCAGTTTATGATGTTGTTTCGTGTAGAAAGATTTTTTCATTAATTTCACTTTTTTATCTGAAAGTCTAAAATGGTTTCCACATGCGAATCGATAGAAACCTTGATATCTAATTAGGAAATCTAAAAAGAAAAGGAACAAATAGAGATTGATAGATTGAGATGGAAATGAAGAACATGGTTGATTGGTGCATGTACACTTTCTAAGGAGCATCTTCCATTCTGGTCAGCCCACTCGACCATCTCTCCTGCTTCCTCCCTCTTTATAATTATTTATCCATTGGCCTGCATTGGTAGCTACATCTTCTTGTCTACCCTCATTTGGAGGGCTACATGTATTGATAGACTACAATTATGAGGACAAAAGACAAAGATACTCCTGGGGATGGATCACGAATCATATTATACATAAATTTTATGTTGGAATGAATAAGTTAATAGATATATATTTAAAAATATATTTCTTTGATAGTGTGTGGAATGGCCAGGTCAGCTATGGGTCAAAGACCAAGGTATGTAGTTTGGGGGAAATGTTCTGGCAATGTATCATGGTTCTGTTTTTTTACTATAGTGATAGGTGAGAATGAGTTCTCTTTTTCTATATCACTCCTTGGGTTCATCGTGTCTACATTATCACCTTATAGCATTTATCATCTCACGTTTTATATGTCATCAATCAAGCTTTAAATATTTCCAGCATGTCTTCTCACGCCAAAATGACATAAAAGTCTGGCTAGTCATCATTTGTTTGTTGTACGTGAGGTATGGAAACAACAAAAAATCATTGATAAATAAGTATTCATCTCAGTATGATTCTTAAAAATATAAGTACCAAAAGACTTCGCCTTTGAGGCAACCAAAAATCTCGAGAAAGTTATGAGCATCACTCATTTCTGATAGTTCTCTTAAACTTTAACCCTCAAATCTTTGTTAGGCCTCCTCATACACAGTTAGTCACTTCCGTCTCTTATAATGTATGTATGGTCATGCCAAATTGTAGGATTTAGTATGGTATTTATAGATGCGTCTGACAGGGATCATGAAAATTCTGATTATGTAAATTTATTTTGTGAGCTGGACCTAGTTGTGAAGATGATTCTAATAAATCCTGTTAACTGCCAGTCTGTTAAGTATTTATTATTAGTCAGGAGCTCTTGTCGCCAACCTCAATCATCATCCGAGGATCAATTGTGGTGCTTGGTTGTTTGCCTCCTAGAAGTCCAATGTCATGTGTTGATGAAGAGTGTATTGAATACCAAAGATTTAAGACATGCAATTTAAGGAGATCAGGCTGCCAAGGGCAAATCTGTCCACCTCTGCCCATGGCTGTCGCCTCTGTCAAGTTGGGAGCGGTTTATGACCAAGGGGGGGCCACATCAGGTGATCTAACGGCCGAGAAGGATCCCCGAGGCCATCACCCTCCATCAAGGGCCATGAGAGGTCCTTCCCAGGCCTTTAAAGGTGCTCCATAGCCCCATTTTGGCATCTTCCAATCTGGATGCCAAGCGATGACGGAGGACCCTTCCAGTGGCTTTGGGAACAAGAGGAGGCGCGTGACATCCCTCTGACTGCTCTCAGAGCTCAGGACGGTGCCGGAGGAGGCGGAAGAAGATGAAGAAATGAATCTCTCTAAAACTACACAAAAATATATTATCTTCTCTCTTCATATTAAGCTCTTAGTCTATATATCTATATTCTCATCTATATTGATATCTAATTGACTGATTCCTTAACTCTGTTTCCCTTCATTAATCATAGCCATATTCCCTTTCTCTAGTCACTCTTTGTCTTACTCTATTAAACTAAATATTTCTATAAACCTATTTCTTACATCTTATTAGCCTAAGTCCCTTACTCCCTATCTTACTAAAATCTTAATATCTTTATCCGTATATCCACTTTCCATTTTCTATGTAGCTTACTACTGCATAAAATAAATAACCTCTTAGCTCTTATTAATAGTATTTATCAATCTATCTATCTTACTAGTCTTGTGTACTTATTCCACAACCTATGTTAATATCATCTTTAACTATAACACCATTAATTCATTTCAATATCCTGATTTCTTATTGTATTTAATATCTATAAGAAATATAATTAATATCTGATATCCTCTCTCTTATATCCAGTTCTCTAATCAATTTAATATGCCCTCCACTAACTACTTCCCTACTCTATCCACTCTCTATAAAATTATTATTCTTAATAAATGTTTTGGTAAACATTCTACTTATAAATATCTCATTTCATCCTTTTACTACTACTTTCTCTCACTACTTATAATTAGTTATTATCATATACAAGCCTCACTTCTTCACATTCCAATCTACCTATATCTACTTACTATTCTTCACCTTTCACTATCTTCATTACTATAATTACTGCTCCTTAATTATAACTCAATTATTAAATTCACATTTAAAGGCAAGACCTTTTGGAGATGACCTTGATCTAGCTATACACCAGAGCGAGTTTCTATATTTTGAAAAATTTATTTGATTTAAATTAAATTACAATGACACAAAAATTATATATGTAATTTGTCTTAATTATCTATTGGAGTAGTACAGTAATTGGCCAACTAGGGCTCTTATCAACCAGTTGTGAAAAAATTATTTATGTAATTTGCCTTAATTATTTATTGGAGTAGTATAGTAATTGACCCTTCTCGTGTCACCATATACCCTCTTTCCTGATCCATGATTTGAGAAATCCATTGATAAGTCCAAATTTAGGGTTTTAATGGCATTTTTTAATTCAGACTCAACCAACAATTTTTATGAAAATTTTCCACTTCAATACCCTATAATGAATATAGGGCAAGTAAGGGGTCGATCCACAGAGAGGCAAAAATTTAATTTCAAAAATTTTCTCAAGCTTTAAATGAAGGAAATGAGTTTAAAAATGAGAGATACAATTTCTGGGATTTTCTGATTTTTTAGTTAATTTTATATAATTTTCTATGATTTAAATTGAAGCAGAAATACAAAGAAAAGCACTAAAAATATTTTATCCTAATTTTCCTAATTATAATTAATACCATAGAATGAAAATAAATATTTTTAGAATTTTATGGAATTTAATTTAGATAAAAAACACTAGAAATATAAAAAAACGAGAGTTATATTTTTTTAAAGAATTTTTTAGAGTTTTTTCATGATTTTTTTGGATTTTTTAACTGCAGAAAATAATTTTTCCTAATTTTTGTTACCAAATTTTAAATGCAAAAAATGATAAATTTACCTGTTCTGGCGATCGCTGGTGGCGGAGCGGTGGCGGTTTGGGCCTTTGGAGTCGGTGGGCCCAGTCTAGCCCGTGTAGGACGTCGTAGTGGGTTAGCCGATTGGGCTTGGCCCAATTGAGTTAGGACTTCGCCAAAAGTAGCCACATGCTGAACAGGGCAGTCCTTGGCCTGGTAGTTGCGTGCGCAGCTGCGCACGGAGTGGCAGGCGAAACTGTGCCCCTCTCGCACAAGTGCTGCATTTCACCGCACAATAGCGCATGACGGTGATGATGGAGAAAACTCGGGTTTTGTAGGGATAAAAATTGATTTTTTATTGTGATTTTTTTGGGATTCAAAGTGAGGAATGATGGAAGATTTAGATAGTGATGGGAATTTATTTTAGAGATAAAAAGAAGTGGTTTTAGAGAGAAAAAAATACCAACATGAGCAGATAGAGAGAGAAAATGAAGAAGGGGTGTAGAGTGGGTTTGAGATGGAGAGAGAAATATTCAATTATAGAGAGAGAAACTAGGGCGATGAGTGTTTAGAGTGAGAAAGTGATGGATTTAAAGGGGAAATGGATAACTAATGAAGAGAAAATAGAAATCTAGGTTCCTAAAACCTCAATGAAAGTCTGGTGAGCCCCCCATGCTTTTTATCAAGTTTGGATCCTTATATTTCTCCAAGATCAAGCATTTTTCAAAGCAAACAAGAGAAGAGATTAAATGAAAACTTCAACAAACACATTAAGCAAGTTGAACAGCCTGGATTCGGAAACATGCCTTTTCTTGCTGGCCATCCACTTTCTAGAGCACGTCTAGAATGAGGGGAAATGAGGGAGAAAAATTATTTATAGATTTGAAGAATTGCTAAAATACCCATTTGGGTATTTTGTATTTTCTTTTCTTGCCATTTTGCCTCTTTTCCTCTATGGGTTGAGAGCATCCTCTTGTAATCTTCATCTTCTTTGTTTGTAAGGTGTTTGAGAGCCCAATGGGCAGGCCAAATCATGACCCATCTGTTTGATTCTAGAGGCTTAGATGTGGATGAAGATCAGGATTCCACACAGCGGAAGACACGTAATGGAATCGAACGACATCATTAAATCATTGAAACGAAGTACCTCAGCATGGATAGCATCCATGATTCCTTTGATCCTTCAACGAGTCTGATGTCAGACGTTGTTGATGGCGTCGTCCGATGGGTAATTCACCAAGTGAATGTAACTACGTGATGCGAATGTCCTAGGTGAAATGTAAGTGCAGGGGCTGATTGGGGATTCACCGAGTTCCGAGCTCTAGAGCGGGCGACCGATGACGATGACAGTGACCTTCTGACCCTCGTCAGAGTGACTACGGCGACTACGACGCCCAACAGAATAGTTCCGTAGGGGTCCACACTTAACAGGCTGGATCGGCCCGTGCCTAGGAAGACACTCAAATTGTAGCTTTCTCAAGAATTTTCTCTCACCTGATCTAACCCAGCACAGTGGAGTGCAGTCAAAAAGTAGATTGGAAGACGTAATTAAACTGATGAGCAAGGGGAACGGTGTACCTCATTGGTGGTGGCGTTCGTCGTCGATGTCTTTGTCGGGCACGAGCTGGTACAGGCAAGTAGATGAGTGTGTGCCATTGGGGAGGGGCCACGGTGAGGCTCGACTGGCAGTGAAGTCGTCTTTGCGTAGGAGCGTGTTCGTCAGAGGATTCAGAGGCAAGGAGGATCAAGAGAGTACCGAGTGCAGTATGGGCACGTGCGTGAGTAGCATGCGGGGTAGGCAATCCGGTCTTGGCGTGGGCATGATGCACGTTCAGCTGCAATAGCAATTGTGGCGGCTCGTTGGGGAGTATTCACGTGACAACATACAGCGGATTGTGTAGAGGCTGGTGCCCGGGTGGAAGGGGTCGCTCTAGGTGGCCGATTGTCCAAGGGCAGCGTGGAATCACTTGCGGTGGACCGCCCGATAGCTGCACAGTCCGATTCATTCCCAACAGCGACCTGGCTCGGGTCGGTCGAGCGGGGAAGTAGGACGATGAAGAACTTGGTGGTCCCGCTAAACACAGCCGTGTTGAGGATTGGTGCGGCAAGGTGCAAGAGACGATCGTCCGCAATTTGTCAAGCCTGAGCGTTCATCATCGATGGCATAAGTCAACTGAGAAAGAACGGGCAATAATCAACTACCGTGCACTTGAGCCGGATGATTGACGCGGCCGATGCAACTATGGGTGGTCACCAGAGAGCTTTGACTAGCCTCGTGGGTCCCAGCTAAACTACGAGCCGCGTCACGCATTCCCGGGGTCGTTCACTGGTGTAAATAAATCACTGTCGAGTCGCGTAACATCCAGCGGCGGTTGAACGAGAACCACGTTGACCTGGGATTGGCTCTAGAGAGCTTTGGCGGTCGCATTAAGTGACTCAACCACCAGAGAATGGCTCCTAGTCGGCCACGTACGCATGGTGGGGATCCACCACCGAGCGTGGGATGGAGGAGAATAACGGGGACGACCCTGGTAGCACAGATCGGTCCTTGAAGCCTTGGTAGCTCCCTCCCCCTTCCAACGTCCACTCCTTCCTCTTCCTCTCTTCTTCCTCCCCTCTTCTCTCCTTTCTTTCTTTCAAGGTGAGCCCTGGACGGCGATGTTAACTGCCAACAAAATATTTCAGATCTAAACATGAACGTGGTCCATCATGGCCTTATATAGGGCCATGATGGACCCATTACACAATACACACGGGCTCAATAAGGAACCCCTTTTACAACACTGAAAATGAAAAAACATGGAGAAATATTTAAATGACTCAAAATAAAATGATGGGTAAAATGCGATGATATAGATGCGTCATGACGAGTACAGTGAACTCGTCATGATGAACACGAAAATGAAATCAGACGAAAAAAACAGGAAATTAAAATGCAAACATGTGCATGGTCATGCTTTACCCAGGGTATTAAACCGGGCGTCTTCACGGTTGCATTGGCGTGCCGGTTGGGCTGGACACGAACGGACGGTGATGCTGATGATGGCGATGGTGACTCCGATGACGATTCGTCAATGTCGTTTGGGCGTGCTCCATCAGAGTCACATGGAGTTGCTCATGTGTGCAATCACATGAAGTATCCACGCAGTCATGGATATGTCTGATCTCCTCCTTCTCATTGACAAGCCCCGTTTGATCTTCGTCGTCGTCATTATGCCGACCTGATTGCATCCGGAGTGGAAAGGAGGTGTGGGAGAAGGGAGAACAAGTGGAAGGCCCCTAAACAGTTCTGGCGTGGGTAAATTTTATCCAGGGCCATCCCCTATTTATACTATGTGGGTGCTTTCATAAAAATCCCCAAAACTTAAGTATATCTTCCGATGTCCAAAAGACCATTTGCTTGTGACCCTATGGGCACATATATCAATCTAATTAATAACTCGAGTGTCCCAGTGACCTTTATTGGCCTTCCACATTAATTAAATATATCATCACATATATTAATTAATGCCAAATCAATGTCACCCAATTGATAGGTTGAGTTTCCAACACATGGGGTGTGAAGTTACTCATGCTCTAGAAGATACAAAGGAGTGTGTGTCGACTCACTCATGGAACCTACTTGTCATCGATTACAATGTATGCATAGTCCCTCATCCACTTAACACTCCTAGGATGACTTAGGGTATGTCAACTGTAAAACCCTAATCGGTCACCCGAGTTAGTACTGATGCATTTAGAAATCATCAAAGAACCCTTATCCCGATGTTTCACTACCTTGGACAAGGACTTTATTGCATTGTCTTCCTTGAGGTGTCACCTCTTATACTAAGGTGTACAATCCCATCTAGACCACTCAATTGTCTTCGTGAACTTCTTGATGCACCTGAACCAAGACTATTTAGAATCCCATGATTAGGGACACGTAAGTCATAGTGAAAGAATAACTGTCTGTCTAGAAGACGTCTTTGGTGTCTCAGGTCTAAGGACCACTTACACAACCATGACGTGAATCAACTTGCTTGAAAGTTTGGTATAATACCGTACAGATATTCGTACTGATCAATTCAACAGACTCTTTCCACTAAAGAGCACCCACTACCTATCCGTAGGGTCTCCAAACTCATGGCTACAGGAATGGCCGTACTCATCATATGAGTGAGGCTAGATATTGCTATTCTATCCGGATACTTCGATGTCCTTCTCACGTATCCTTCCAATAGGAATGTTTAGAACACGTGCTTAAAGACTAGTGATCTCCGTATTACGATCTCGTCATAATCCACTAAGTCAGATCATGTATTCATGTACTTCATTATAAGCATCACACGTGCACTATAATGAATATGTTCTATTAATGAACATGGAACGAGATGTGGAATGTATGATTGGCTTGTTGGACACATATATTTCCATGACCATCTCCCTCAAATTTCTCTTTTGAAGGCCCACAACACACTGTGCTTCTTTTAAGCCCCTTTTGAGAATCACTTAACTCCCTAAATTCTCCAACTCTTGAAGAATTGTATCTTCTTATTCCTCTAAATTTCTCCACATATTAAACTATAAAATACTCATTTGTAACAAAACTGCTTGACTTCAAAGAAGTCAAGCAGGTTAGTCAAAATAATTATAATGTGGAAAAATTGGAATTTCTTGCTAATGCATAAATGTTTAGATAATTCAAATAATGATATGATAATTTCTTAATTAATAATACCAAAACCATCTAAAATGTATGTAAATACCCATGCATCTATCATGTTATCATCTTCTAATGTCACCATATACCCTCTTTGCCGGTCCAGATTGGAGAAATCCGTACATCCGCTTTTTCATTACATATAAAAGTGAGTGAAAACTGTTTTACTTCTCTTATCTATATTGATCATATTTGGGTTTCAAGATTTGAATTTTAACCTCTTCCTACAATTAGAAGACTTAACTAAGAGACTTCATAAAAAAATATCAGCAATCATGACTGATTTTTCCTCAGTATGGAATGATCATGATGTTTTTATTTTGAAGTATTTGGGATCCCAGTATGTGTTCCACTTCATATTTTAATAGTTCTAAATTTTCTGAATATATTGGTATTGTCAGCATTGTTTTCCATTAGTCCATTTTCTCTATCCTATAATATAATGAAAATTGAACTAAAACATTAATTTCATAAAGATTTTAATGGATTTATTTGATATTTTTTTATATTTTTATTCAGTTATTTATTTTGAAGGAAATACTCTTTGTACATGACTAAAATGCAAGTCCAAACAGACAATACATTTATGTTTTGGGCCCAATACTTCAAAAGGCTTGTGGGAACCAAAAAAAAGTGAGACATGCCCCCCTTAAAGAAGAATGGGAACCTTAGAAAGAAATATTAAGAATGAGGACAGAAGTGACGTTTGTTGGATAAAGTTATTCAATTTAATAGTTTAAAATATATTGACATCTAAAAAAAGAGAGATTGGATTCCATCATATTGGATAGAGTTTCTAGTATCATACATAAGGGAATTCAAATTGGATAGATTTTGTATTATCATATATACTTAAAATATCATATTTCAACTTAGTGTATAATGCATTGATGTTAAAATATATCTCGAGGAAGATATAACTTATGATATGAATTCCCTTACAAGTCTCTATTTGACATGTTGTGGCCCAAGAATCGATTCTAGATGAAATTTATTTGGATTTTGGTGAGTCAATGTTTGATTCTAGATGGCTTTATTTACCCTTGGTGACTCAAGGGAGTCGACTTGGATAAAACCAATCATTCAATAAGTTTCTGTTTCTTGAATAGAAGAGTGGATACAAATCAGGATGCATTCTTAGATGAGTGCGGGATTGTTTATTACGATGCAAGAATATGGGAGCACAATGCGGCCCAAAGTATGAAGGGAGAAACAAGGGGATACCATGAAGTCATCCCAAGGGAGTTAAATGCAGATGTCAAGCGCCATGAAGAAGTCTCAAGGAGTATTACCTTGACATGAGTGCGAAGGTTTGTGCTGTAAAATTAATATTTTCACTTTTGATCATGTAGAATTTCATAAATGTTGAAGAATTGGAGTGAAATAATGAGGAATCGGAGGTACTAGTGTTTTGAAATTCTCCTTTGTGACTATAATTACAGGTTACACAAGTTCCCAAACTAGGATTATAATCAGCTATAGTAAAAAAATTCAGGTAAGAGAAAAAATAAACAATTTAAAACAGAATTCATGAAACCCTATTTAAGTAAAGATCTAATTAAAAATAGTTGAGGGTTTTATCAAAATAATATGGACTTTTCTATGATCTTTTAGGAAATATGGAGGTGAGAGAAATCTGAGGGCTTTTGTATAAATAACTTTGGGCGGCGCCCATTTGCTTGTGCGAATTTAAGCAGGGACTTTTGCGCAAAACTCCAAGAGATTGATTTTGCATGGCCACATTGCCAAATCTCGGCTGTCATAAGAGAATGCGACAACCTAAATGCTATCGGCATATGCATCCTTTGTGGGTGGTAAGTGCACCGCTCGTGCGGTGCATACAAAGCGCACACGTGAGAGGTGATGTGGTGACTTTTGGTTGGATGGAGGCAGTAAAAACACACAGGTAAGTGCATTCTGAAATGTATTTTTTAATTTTTCTCTTTCTTTCAATATCAGGACAAGGCGTAAGTGGCAAACAGAGAGAGGATGTGCCTAAACAAGAAAAAATCTCACCAGTTAATTGGGAAGCGACACGCGATTGAGTGTATTGAGAAATTTAAGTTAAATAATTGAATATTGATCCAACGGCTCTGATTGGTCAATATTCATTTATTAATGGCTTATGATCCTAAAGTTGGATTGAACTCAAAATTTTATGGATTTACTCGTCTTGACCTCCTCTTTCTAGCTGTATGGTTTATTCAAATCAAGCCCACATCGATGGATAAAAATTAATTACTTATTGGGGGTAAAATGGTATTTTTTTGCCATTTAACCTAAGCATAAAAGCAGAACTTTGAGTTGAGGAGGTCATTCTGGAGGGTTCTCTTTCGCAGATACAAGACAGAGAGGAGAACCATTGTGGATCATCAGAATTGGGTATTTTATACTTCATTGTATTTGAATTTTAGTGTAATTTGGATTATTTGTCAGTGAAATTTGTGATTTTTCTTGTTGACCTTGGTCTGAACTTCTAAATCACTTGTTGATCTTGGTCTGAACATCTTAACTTCTTGATATTATTAAATTGATCTAATTATTCCACTTTCAAATTAAACAAAAAATAATAAAAAAGTTAAATTTCTTGGAAAGATTGAATTATAGTTATGAGATAGTAATTAGTAGTTTGGATTCATAGTTTCCACAGCTTGACTCATTTGATCATTTGATTCACAGTAATTAGTATTTTGGATTCACATTTTCCACAAAACCAAAATTTATTCTTTATCCCTCTACTTGAATCATTTGATCATTTTTATTGAATCAAAGAAGTCAATTTAGAGATCCCTAATTCTTCTATTCTTCCCATATTTTCTACCCTCCTTTCTAAATTCTTCATATAATTAGGTTAACTTGATCATCATTAAAGATGAAACTAAACCTACTTAGGGTCAGATAACTCAACTGGATAAGTAATTGAACTGTCTTACTAGATTCCCTTGGATGATACCCATACTTATCACTATACATCTTAAGTTAGGGTTTCATAAATTTTATTGTATAAGCTTAAAGTAACAATAATTTTGGATTTTAATTGGTTACCCCTATTTTTGGCTTATCAATACTCCTATGTGATGATGAATCAAGATCCAGATAAATCAAAATGAGGATCGCTAATTTTTTTAAAAATTGGCCAGTCTGTCTGTTTGTAATTGCATCGTAATCATCATAGTAAAGGTCTAATAAAATCATGATAAGAACATGCACAATAAATTTAATCACATCAGAACTTTTAATTGATCGTGATCCCTAGAGCGAACCCATTGTGTTGCATGAGTAGAAACTTACCAAACCTGTGCATGGAAGTGTGATGAGTACCACAAAGAAAATAAGTATATAATTAAAAAAAATGATTCTCTCCCCTGATCCAATTGTCTTTTATTGTGTAACTAAGTTGTCATTTTGTTAGGACTTTCATTTGTGAACTTTAAATTTAGGTGTTTCAATTATATCATTGTTGTGATTCGAATTTCATGAAATAAATTTATATTCCTCACTAAATAAGTTTTGTATGCAAGGGTTGGTCCTAAGGGAGCCTAGGTAATGAGACTACGTGATTTCTAAGTGATGAGAGATAAATATTTATGATTATTGGTCAGCTGATAGATGAGACAATGGAAGAGAATATGGAGATAGAAGAATTATAAAACTAGCTATAAGATGTGGTGTCAAGTGTTTTTGAAGTGAGTTCGGTGATAGAATTGAGGAATATATGAGAAACGATGGGAGAAGAGATATGAGAATGATTGTTGATATTTTTGTAATGATATAATTAAATCAAACTAAACTAAAAATTATGAAACATCTAATGTAAGAATGGAAGAGATAACAAGCCTGAAAAGTGTCTGAATCTAATAGAAATATATGTGGCCGGCAAGCCAACCACACATTCCATTTATCATTCCATGTTTAATAATAGACTATATTCATTATAGTGCATGTGTGATGCTTATAATGAAGTCCATGAATACATGATTGGATTTAGTTAATTGTGATAAAATTTTAATAGGGAGATCACTAGTGTTTACTCATGTGTTCTAAATATTCCTATTCGAAGGATGCCCTAGAAGGACATCGAAGTATCCTGATAGAATATCATTATCTAGTGTTACTCGTATGATGAGTCTGGCTGGTTCTATAGCCATCCATGTGGAGACACTGAGGATAGATAGTGGGTGCTATTTAATGGAAAGAGTTCTCTGAATTGATCGGTACAAACCCCTGAATGGTAGTATTATACACAACTATCAACTAGGTTGATTTATGTCATGGTTGTATAAAGAGTCTTTAGACCTGATACACCAAAGACATTTTGTGGGTGGACAGCTGTACTTTTACTATGACCTAGGAGTCACTAATCGTGGGATTCCAAATAGTCTTAGTTTTGGTGCATCAAGAAGTTCAAAAAGATGATTGAGTGGTCAAAATAGGATCGTCCAACCTTGATATAAGAGGTGAAAGCACAAGGAAGATGATGTAATAAAGTCCTTGGCCAAGGCAATGAAATATCAGAGTAGAGTTCTCTGATATTTTTGAATAGATCATTACTAACTCAAATGATTGATAAGGGTTCGACACTTGACCATACATCAGTACTTGGTCGTCCTACGAGTGTCAAGCGGATGAGGGACTATACAAACTCAGTAACCAATGAGGAATACACACTTATTTATCTTCTATAACATGAGGTGTAGGTTTGAAACCCATGGGTTGGAGACTCAACCTATTGATTGAGGTAAATCAATCCTTGATATATATGATGATATATTTAATTAATTTCAAAGGCCAATAAAGGTGATTGGGCCACTGGAGTCATTAACTAGACTAATACATGGGCCTTGAGGGTCACACAAATGTTCTTTTGGACGTCAGAAGATATACCTAAATTTGGGGGGGTTTTATGAAAAATACTTATATAGTATAAATATGACACATGTCATTCCCTAATTTGGCATGATAGTGTCCTCTTTTCTTGAATTATGGGTCACACTCTCTTATCCACTAGATAATGGCATGAACCTTAGATACTTTGGGGTGCACTTTATTATCCATAGGGTAATGCCATGTGCCTTTGATATTTTATGGAGCACTCTATTATCCATTGGATGATGCCATGTAACTTCAATATTTTGTGGCATACTCTATTATTCATTGGATAATGCTATGTGTTGGGTTCTAAAGGCTTTGACATGGATGAAAAAAGGAAAATGATTCGCAATGGAAGACTTAAATGAATCAAATATCATCAACAAAAACATCAAACGAAGTACCTTTCCACGAATCTCATTCGTGATTTCTTCGATCCCAAAGTGAGATGAGTCAAGCTGCTCAAGTGTCCAGGCTCTAGACGTATCCACGTGATCCTCGGCACATCGGATCTCCTCCTTCTCCTTGACGAGCCCCGTTCTACCTCCACTGTCATCTTCACGCCGTTCTGATCGCATCGGCCATGGAGAGGGGGTGTAGGGAGAGTGGAGAAGAAGGGGAAAGGCCCCTGAACAATTCTTGCCCGGGTGAATTTCTTTCAGGGCCTTCCCCTATTTATACTAAGTGGGTATTTTTCATAAAAACCCAAAAAACTTAATTGTATCTTCTGACGTCCAAAAGACCATTTGCGTGTGACCCTCTAGGCCCATGTATCAGTCTAGTTAATGACTCCAGTGGCCCAATAACTTTTATTGGCCTTCCGAATTAATTAACTATATCATCATATAGATTAATTAATGTCGTATCGATTTAACCCAATCGATAGGTCAGGTCTCCCACACATGGGGTGCAAAGCTACACCTCGTGTCTTAGAAGATACAAAGGAGTGTGTATCGACTCACTCATCAAACCTGTTCATCATCAATTACCGTGTATGTATAATCCCTCATCCACTTGACTCTCCTTGGACGACTTAGGGTATGGTCAATTCTCAAACTCTAATCGGTCATCCGAGTTAGTACTAATGCATTCAGAAATCATCGGAGAACTCTTCTTTGATATTTCACTGCCTTGGCCAAGGACTTCATCGTATCATCTTCGTTGAGCTGTCATCTCTTATACGGAGGGTGGACGATCCCATCTTGACCACTCCATTAGATCAACAATTCAATCATTAGATCAATAATTCAATCATCTATAGTCCTATACAATCAAATGTCTAAAATAATGAATAAAAATAAAGGTTTAATCAGATTAAACCAAACCTGCGTGGAGTAGACTCAAACCTCAACCCAATTCCCTACTGATAGGGAATTGACCAATATGATTTCCTCGATGCATGGATCATCCTAAACAGAGACTGATGATCCTTTAAACACTTGCAAAACTAATTTGTATCTGCTTTGAAGTAGATGGCATGTCTAGTCCTCGTCATTATTGTTGCATCCACACCATGTTCTCTTCCTTTTGCCCTTGCATTCAAATACTCATCCAAAATGTGAGAAGTAAATTATAAGCAAAAAATAGGTGTTAATTATGCAAGTTTTTATCCCTAATTGTTGTCGATTTTAGCTTATACAATGACATTTATAAAACCTTAACTTAAGATGTATAATGATAAGTATAGGTATCGTCCAAGGGAAGCTAGTAAGGAGTTTAATTAGTAATCTATTTGAATAATTTGACCCTAATTAGAGTTAATTTAATCTTCAATGAAGATCAAATTACCCTAATTAAGAGTTTAGAAAGGAGGGTAGAAGAGATGGGAAGACTAGAAGAATTAGAGATCTCTAAATTGATTTCTTTGATCCAATAAAACGGATCAAAGGAGTCAAGTAGGGGGGTTAAGAAAGAGATTTGGATTTAGTTTGTTTTGGGGAATCGAGTATCCAAATTCAGTAACTACTATATGTTAAAGGCAATCTAATATATCCTAGAAATTAATTTTTTATATTTTTTCTTAATATGCAAATGGAACGGCTAAATCAATTTCATAATCTCTCCTCTCAATCATAGTAAGGGCTTGTACATGCCGCTCAAGCCAAGCGATTTAGAAATGCAGACCAAAATCAACAATAAAAATTACAAATTTCACTAAAACATAATCCAAAAGTACGCCAAAATTCAAATACAACGGAGTAAAAGTACCAAACTCAGATGATCCAGGCCTGGTTCTCCTCTCTGTCTTGTAGCTGTGAAAGAGCCGCCTCCAAAATGACCCCCTCATCTCGAATTTCAGCTTTTATATTTAGGTTAAATGGTAAAACTTACCATTTTACCCGCAATAAGTAGTTAATTTTTATATATTAATGTAGGAGTTATCTGAATGATCCGACTATAAAGATAGAAAGAAGAGGTCGAGATGAGCAAGTCCATTAAAAAATTTACCTCAATTCGACTTCAAGATCCAAAGATATTAATAAATGAATATTGGCCAATCTGAGCCATTGGATCAAATTTTCATTTATTGAATTTAATTTTTTTCATACACTCAATGTCGTGTCACTCACTGATTGGCTGGCGCATTTTAAACTTCAATTGGCTGTTTCATCTTCGGTGCACCACATTCCCCTTACTGGAATAAGAAAAAATAGAAAATAAACATAGTACATTGCGCTTTGCACGCACCTATGCGCTTTTACCAGCGCGGTCCACTCACGCGCCGCCACGTCATCTCCCGTGCATGCACTTTGTCTATGCAGCACAGGCGGTAAGCTTACCGCCCATAGGAGCAATATGCCCGGAGCATTTAGGCCGCCAGATTCTCTTTTGACGACCGAGTTTGGCCACGTGGCCACCCAATATCCATCGCTTGGAGTTTTGCGCTCAAGTCCCTGCTAAAATTTGCATGCGCAAATTGACGCCGCCCGAAAGTATATATGTATATGCCCCTCCGCTTTCTCTCTCCTCCATATTTCCTAAAAAACAATAAAAACAATAGAAATATTCCGATTAATTCAATAAAACCCTGGAAATATTTTTATTGGATTTTGACGCCTGCAACGAGAGTCATTTTATCTGAATGACTGAGAGTTGTTTTATCGGCATATTTGCAAAAAAAATTCAGAAAAGTCCCTCCGACTTTAGAAATTGCTTAAAAACTCCTATTTTCCTTATAAATATATCCTTTTCTATTTAAAAATTCATTTCTTTCTCAAATAAATTCACAAAAAATTTGATAAAATTCAAGAAAAATCTAGAAAATTCATTAACTCATCCCCACATTAATTAACATTAAATGTTTTTATTAAATCTTCCATTTTCATTAAAATAGAGTTATTCCAAAGCTTAAATAAATTCCATAAAATTCATAAATTTACAGAAAATTCAGGGAAATCAGAACATACTTAGAATATGATAAAAACCCTATTTTAAACTCTTTAAAAGCATAAAAGTATGCTAATTACTTGAATTAAGCACATAATTTAGGGTGTTATCACTATACTATTTGAGTTACAAAGAAATCAAATTGGGTTAGTATCCCAAAATAAATGCACAAAATGCATAAAATTGCATGATGGGATTAAAATATGTAATTCATTTAAATGTGGTATTTCATTGTAATTTGAAGCATAATTGCACAATTTCCTAATGAATAGTCATCTAAAATAATATTTTGATGCATGTATGTAACATAAATTTATGTGTATCAGGTATCTATTTGCTGAGCCTATAAAGTGATCTAACTTTCGATGATGTTAAGACAATAACATTCAAACCTTTATTGGGCTTAGGTGAGAAGAATATTCTGATGCTCGAATTGTTTTATTTTTTATTCAACGTAGAACTTCATTGTAGCTTCTTGATAAGGATTTAATGATAATTTTTTCAGACCACATGTTATTGTGATGTTTACTATTCACTTTGAGAACATTTGGAGAAAAGTTGTAGGAAAGTCTATTCAAAAAGTTTTCAAGATAAAATATTTTAATATTAAAGATTGATGGATGTGATCACAAATCAAAGACAAACTTGAGACTTAGGTACTCAGAGCTGCCGTTAATGAAAAAAATATACAGTCATTGATCAAGTTAAAATTGGGTAATTAAAATAGAGATCTAGGTTATGTTTTTACATTATGATCATTTTTATAATGATATGTGAATTAATAAATGTTTATCGTATGTTCTTGCATCCTCGATGTTGGGTTCCGGGGTTGTGATTGGCATGAAACATTGAAAAGTTGCACAAAAAAAAACATATAATGGAATTGTAAAAGACACTTAAAAAATTTAAAAGAAAATCACCTTCCTACGGATTAGATCTCAATTTCTTGATTCTCCAAGAGAGACATGTTGAGTTTTTTATATGTCCAAACTCTAGACATATTCACATGATAAATGTCACATCAAATCATCTCTATCATCTCAATAAGCTCAATTAGCTCCATTAAGCCATTGCAATTGAATCAGGAGTGGAGGGGTAGAAAGGTGATAAGAGATACGAATGATGGTCACCTGAATAAATATTTTATGGCCAAAATTTATTCAGGGCTTTCTTCTACTTATACTTGATGGCAATTTTTCATAAACCCTCTAAAGTCTACTGACATCCACACGACCTTTTGAATATGATCCTCTAGGCCCATATATAAGTTTATTTAACGACTCCAATGGCCCAATAACCTTTATTAACCAACTTAATTAACTATATATATAAACATATAGATTAATTAATCAATCCAATTGACTGGTCGAGTTTTCAGACCTTCGGCGCAAAGCTACACCTTGTGCTCTAGAAGATACAAAGGACTAAAATGACTTTTTGATGGAACATTACTGTCACTGGTTGTCATTTACTTATAGTCCCTCATCCCCTTGTTTCTCCTAGTATGGACCAGGGTATAGTAAATTCTCAAACCCTAATATTTAATCCTAGTTAGTATTGATGTGTCGGAAGATCATCGGAGAACTCTTCTATGATATTACACTACCTTGTCAAGGGAATTCATCACATTGTCTTCCTTGAACTATATCCTCTAATCTAGGATTGAAAACCCTATCTTGACAACTCAATCATATTTCTAAACCTCTTGATGTACCCGAGATAAGGTTTTTTTGAATTCCATGATTAGTAATTCATAGCTCATAGTCAAAGTACAATTGGCCATCCATAAGACATCTTTGGTGTCTCCCATTTAAGTCCCGCTTACACAACCATGAGTGAATCAACTTGAAAATGATATGGTAAAAAACATTCCAGGATTCATATATATATAATTGGTGAGATGTTTCTCATAAAGTGCACCCACTTTCTCATAAACTTGACAATGATATTAGTGTTGATACACTTTCTCATAAAGTGTATCAACACTAATGTTTAAGGGATTTGTCAAATTCATCATATGAATGAGACTAGATAAAGTTAGTATATCTGGATATTTTGATGTCCTTTCTGAGTGTCCTATGAATAATAATATTTATGATATATTTATAAATACTAGTAATCTTATTATTATGATATCTTCATGATTTATTTATTTTATGAATCAATGCGTGGACTTCTTTATAAATTTCACACATGCATTATATTGAATGGATTAAATTGATGGCGTTGAATGATATATATTTACCTCACTTCCTTTATAATAATAAATTTTGAGTTATTTATCATTTAGTCATGTCCTATATGTTTTCTTTATCTTCCCAATTTTTTATCTTATTTACTCACCAATTAAGTTTATAATATTGTAGTTTCTTTCTCTATGGATTGACCCCAAAAGTTCACACATTACTAAATATTTAGTTTTAAACACAGATATAGGAGTCAAATTTGCATTTATCACCATCGATCAACAATAAAATGGCAGTGATAAATTTGAGAATTTTTATTTTATTTAAAATTTTTTATGAGAAAAAATTATTAAATTTATAACTTTTCATCCTAAATTGATTGGCCATTTCACAAATTAAATTAGAATTTTATTACACCATTATTTTCAGTTATCTTATTAATCAATATAGCTTGGATATAATATCCCTTTTACTGAGAAAACCTTTGTAAATTATAACCTAAGTTTATTCTATGTTTTCTCCCATAGTTTTGCAGTGGCTGAAATTATTCAAAGGGTGTTTATTGCTAATTAGAATTAAGTTTATGTATTTATCTAGATATATACATATTATCTAGTGTACCTGAAATTATATACCATGATTTTTAATTATCTTAAATATTTGTCATTGATAA
The DNA here is from genome assembly GCF_029677425.1 of Wolffia australiana. Taxonomy (NCBI): domain Eukaryota; kingdom Viridiplantae; phylum Streptophyta; class Magnoliopsida; order Alismatales; family Araceae; genus Wolffia; species Wolffia australiana. Next base: position 8,760,570 of record NC_135845.1, read on the forward strand.
AATGACCCAGTCAACTCCTTCATTGAATACTTTCTGCTATAATGTATAATGGTTGACTTATTATGCTACTTTTATTTTAAAACTATATTATTATGCTACTATTTCTTCATTATTCTACTGTTTCTTGACGTCCTATAATACTTATAAGACAGAAATTTATTATTGGATATGAAAATATACACTTTATTATAGACTTCAAAATTCTACTTATTACTGGTTAATTGTACCTACTTATTTGCTTATACTTATTTCTCTATTTTATCTAACTTAAATATTTTTATTTACTTAAACTTAATTACTACTTTAAATTATGTTACACACCCCCAATTTATTTAGGTACTTAATAATTCGTTCATGTATTGTAAAAACTTTACTAGGCTTAAATTACTTGCAATTAAAAATTAATTATTTCATATAATTAATTTTATGAATTCAGTTCTTTTATCAAATATATTTCAATAAATTTTATCTGATTTTATTTCTCAATATTGACAAATCAATGTTCAAAATTTATTAAGTGTTATTTTATTAAAATTTAAGTTTTATAAAAATTATTATTTATCCTATTTAATTTTGAAGGTTTAAATATCCTTATTAGACCATGTAATATTTTCCGTTCATGGGAGTAAAAAGTCACTAATATAATAAATTAATTTTTTTATTTATCTTTCATGACTTGACACTTCCACCAGTGTTTCAGTTTTTACCCTTAGAAGATTTCTAACAACAATTAGATGATGTATTCTTCATGCGTGAGTGTACTTAGTATCATAATGTTTCCATGTTTATTTAAAATTTAGGGTATTTCATCTCATCCATAAGTGTTTATTTAAAAGTTAGGGTATTTTAAGCGATCTCATAAAAAATTAATACAAAGGGGTATATTACTCTTATGGGGCTCTTAAATTTACTGTTGGGTTCTAGGCTTTTGTTGATTGTAGAAATCACACTTAAAGCATCATACTAGGTAAATCAATTAATAATTTATCTGTAAAAGGATGTAGAGTCTCTTCACCTTTTGTGGAACTGATTCCACTCTCAATTTACTCCTTGCAATAATTTATCCAAGCTTTCATGTGCCTAGCCTCTAGACATATCCGCATGATTGATGAGATGATGGGTGTCCTCTTTAACTTATTTCAATCTTCCTTCAAGGTATAGTAAATATTTTTGCCATCAAGTCTTATTAGAACTGAAAGACATATGATAAGGATAGAATACAAGGGGGTTAGTAGGGGCCCCTAAAATGGGTGCCCCCCTCTTTTTGTACTTATTATGGAAATTTTCAGAAGAGCTCTTATAATGTAAATATATGCACCAATGTCCGTAGATCTTATGTGCGTGACCCTCTAGGCCAGTGTATCAGTCTTGAGTCCTCGAACTGATTCATCATGTGCCGTTTCATATAATCTCATAAATATAAATATTAATTATTACATACAATTGACATGAGAAATTAATTATTTTAGATCACACAATTATCTCATTCAACTTTAAATGTGAAGAAATTAGGATGGTATGAAATAGAAAGATACATTGGTGATATATTTGATGATCTTATAAATGGGATTAGGAAGTAAAGTAATCTAGCATAGATGCTGAGTAAAGAAAACATGTTGTTCCTATATAGATCTTGTAAAGTCAAAATGTAAAGACACTAGTATTTAAGATATTTAATATAAACTCAAATTGAAAAAAATTCCTACATGCATGAAAAACTGAGAATAAGATGAGGAAGTAATAACAAAATTTCATCCTAAGCTTGAGAATCCATTTTCGATGAATAATTTATGTACATTTTATCCACAAGATTTTCCTTAGATATTAGGGCTCAATTATGTATGGCATCATTATTTAAAATATTTTAAATGCATTGGAAATCAACCTAAAGTCAATAAATTCTCAAACCTCAAAATAGAATAAAGTGTGAATACAAAAGCAATGCACCTCCTGGCAAAAGTTGATTCAAATAGACGAAATACATAATTGAATAAATATTAGTCTCTTATTTTTGTGCTTCATGGGTGGTACATAAATATCTTTTTTGTATCAATTTAGTCTACTATATTTGGATGACAGATTTGAGAGATTAAATTAAATAATTTAATGAATAATATGAATAAAAGGAATAATGTCTACTCTTAGTTTTTAGTCTGGAGGAAATGACACAAAAATATCAAATTGTCACTGAAATAAGTGAATTCGGATATCTTTATATTTCCTTCTATAATAATAATGATTATTTTGGTCAAAGGATATATGTCTTAATTTTTCTCCTAATTAGAGTTGCATCATCATTAGTGATCAATTATATAATATTTTAATGGATATAGCGAGAATGTTTATTGGTGGGCATGTCAACGAAAATATGTCTTTAACATATTTCCCATGATAAGATACTCTTCAGAATACTTACTGGGTTAATCATCTTTAAAAACCATTTAGAACTGTTCTTACCATTTTATCTAAACTAGCTCTAATTATTTAAAAACAAATGCATTTTATAATAAGACAAGTGTTACAAATGGATTGACTTCTCTTTTTCTAATATAATATCCATAATTAATTTCTAAATACTCTTATTGTCAGAAATTTATTTGATGAGCCACGATAAGGGAAAATTCTAGAAGAAACAATATGATTCTTAATTTATTTGTCGATTCCGCATATATGAAATATATATTCAATCTATTGTATATGATACATATATAATATTACGACAAACTTTTGGATAAAACAATTAGTTGTGATAAAAGTGATATATTATTTGTGATGTTTGATCACATAACTTGTGTTGTATTGGTAATAAGAATGATTTAAACTTTTCAATCTGTTCTTTCACGAAATAATATAATTTTTATTTTCCTTTTTTTACTTATATGATACATAATAAATACAAAATACCATTATTTTACTAATGACAACGTACAATGGCTTACAATTATAAATGTGAGTAAACTTCATGCAAAACAATTATTTTACAAATGTCACATCAAATTGAATGCACCATATTAGTTTTACACTATAACAAAATGCACATTATAATACTGATACAAAGATGGGGTATTGCACTTAATATAACATCAAACTCAAGATTTACTGCATTGTTAATCCTATTATGCTTATGCAAAGTATCTTAAAATTGTTAATCCTAACATTAAAACCATTTAACTACTCAGTGACATGTTTAGGGGGCATCGATTCATAATTTTATACTGATACCCTATGCATGATAATTTATAAATGAATGAGCAAGGGCCTTTTTCTCCTAGATATATGGCACAATTTGGTTTTTTTTTTAAAAAAATTTTCTGGATATCTGTTAAAATGTGTTACTTGTTATGTGGGTTACAAAATAAAATAAATGAATCCCCTGTTGAAATTAATAGGACACTAAGCAATTGGGATCCAACCAGCGAGCATCAAGTTGGCATAGTAGACACGAGGGTAGAATAAGCCAACCGCGGATGAGTCAAACCTTAAATCATTTCAGCCAGTTGGTACCGGTCACTTCCTAAGAATAAACTTAGAAAGGTACCCCCAACACTTGATAAAAGACCCATTAAAGACCAGAGTAGGAAAAACCATGGTATCAAGTGAAGGCTTGTACAGAATACTTGCCTAAATTTGTTATGGGCCACTTCCAAAAGGTAACCATGGAAAGGCACTCTCAGGACTTGATAAAAGAACCATAAAACAACAAAGTAGGAAAAATCAGGGTATCATGTGAAGATTTGTGCACATTTATTGTTTTAAATTTGGTATGGGCCACTTTCGAAGGATAAACATATAAAGGTACCCCCCAGGACTTGATAAAAAACCCATAATACATTAATGTAGGAAAAATCAGTGTTTCTTGTGAAGACTTGTGCAGAATAATTATTTTGAATTTGGTATGGACCACGCTTCCAAAGGATAAAGATAGAAAGGTGATCAAGGACTTATAAAAGAACAATAAGATACCAAATAAGGAAAAACCAGGGTATCCTCTGAAGACTTGTATAAAAGAAGTAGCTAAATTTTGTATATGCCACTTTCTAGAGATAAAGATAGAAAGATACCCAGGGTTTTTATAAAAGCAAAATCATATATCAAAAAAGGAAAAACCAGGGTATCATCTGAAGACTTGTATGAAATAACTGGCTAAATTTGTTATAGGCCACTTCCTAGGGTTAAAGATAGATATATAGATTCCGAAGGACTTTACAAAAGAACAGAAGACACCAAAGTGGGAAAAACCAGGGTATCCTCTGAAGACTTGTATATAATAACCGGTCAAATTTGGTATAGGCCACTTTCTAGGGATAAAGATAGAAAGATACACAGGGAATTAATAAAAGAACAATAAGATTCCAAATTAGAAAAAACCAGGGTATCCTTTGAAGACTTGTATTAAATACAAGACTCAAAACTATGGCCAAAACTGCCTTACGAATGAATAAAAGCGTTCACCACCATGTACTCAATTCATCGTAGAAAAACATATATTTTATGAGAATCCATCCAAATGTGCTGACGTGTCTTGATTAAGACCCTACGATTGCGACCTTGGGCCCACGTGGCAGCTGCTCTGAGGTGGACAATTTGGACGGCAGCGACCCGTTTGAGATAGCCACAAAACAAGCATCTTCCACCAATCCCAGCCCTCCACGTCATTACAGTCAACGCCTTTATCCAGGCCCATTAAAGCGATCAATATGCGTTGACCAGTTCAAAGAAAACCGGCCTTATCCAGGAATCAGATATTTCCCTTTGTTTAATTCCCGTTTTTTATCTCCTCATATCACAGATAAAAAAAAGGATTTTATTTTAGAAGACAGAAGATTGGTTTAAAATGGCTCTTATTTTATTAAATTTGCGTTTCCGGGTCAACTCCTCTTTCTCTCTCTTCAAATACCACGAATAAGAAGTTTCCAGAAAAAGGGATGGATTAGTTGGTTAACCGTACCTTAAAACAGGGAGAAAATTCATTGGCTTATCGAATTCTCTAGCGACCCATGAAAAAGATTCGTTATTCTAGACATTCCATAACTTTTGCAGGAAAGGCAACTGAAAAAAACTGAGATTTTCCAAGCTTTGGACAAAATAATTGCGTCATTGAAGGATCACGTGCCGCGTAATATGAGAAAATTTAAGAAAAAAGATCCACCAAAAGTTCAGTTTTTCAGTTTGGGAAAAAAAATTTAAGTTTTTTTTCCTGCAAAAATAGATGGCAAATGTTTTCCCAAGAACAAAAAAATGAGAATTTCCAAGCTTCGGACAAAATAATTGCGTCATTGAAGGATCATGAGCCGCGTAAAAAGAGGAAATTTAAGAAAAAAGATCCAACAAAACTTTAGTTTTTCAGTTTGGGAAAAAAAATTTAAGTTTTTTTTCTGGAAAAAATAGATGACAAATGTTTTCCCATTTTGTTTTATAAGATAGATATTAAAATACAGATGAGAAACGTTTTCCAATTTTGTTTCACTAACTAGAAAGTATTTGATAAATTGAGACAAAAAAGAGCCTTTGGATCAATAAAAAAGGCATATATACATGAACAAAAGTGACAAATGACTCGGCCAAAAAACCAAACCACCAACAGGGGAGGAAAGTCACCTCCCCTTGCCGGAGGCAATTGTACAAAAGACGAGAGTCGGCGGCGGTGGCAGCGACGATGGCGACAACGGTGTCTGAGCTGGAGCCAATTTTCCGAAGACCCATTATTGCAAAATCCTAACTTTCTTTCCCTTTACAGACAAATTCTTCTTTTTCTGGTACTCAGGACCCTGCAAAATCCTAGCCTAAGCATGTACAGTGATGATGATCATCGTCTCCGGCGGAGTCAGGCGACGGCGGCGATGCCGTTGACGCAGTCGAAGCCCTCGATACGGACAGCGGCCGGGACCGGGCCAAGCTTGGTGCTGCCACGGGCTGCCGGCGGCGGCGTCGGTGGCGCCGCCGTCGCCTCGCCGAAGCGGGCGTCCAGCGCCACCGGATTGGTTGACCGGGTCGGCGGCGAGCCGCAGAAGTACGGCGGGGATGCCCCCACAGCCGATTCTCCGACGTCAGAGAAAGCCCCCTGTGAACATGCCGGCAAGAGTCAGGTATGTGAACCAGAATTACGGTGTAATTGGACAGAATTGGCAGACCCAATGGAAGAAATCAGCAGGATTTTAGAGAATTTGGGATTTGATCGCAACCTATGTAAGGAATCCACAGGAAATTTGAAAATGAAGGAAAATTTGCAGTCCCCAGAGTGAAATCGGCGGGGGAGTTTAAGAAAAAAGGGAAAATTTGAAGACCCATTAGAAATTTGGTCTCGGTGATTACGGGCGGTTGAAAATTCTGCCAGAATTACGCAAAGATGGGAAAAGACAGAGATCTGCCCGAAATAATCATTGGGAGGAAGGAAAAGATGGGGAAAAGTTGAAGACTCTAAGGAAAAATGGGTTAGATTCAGCTGATAAATCATCTGGGTGATTGAAAAGATGACAAAAGAGCAGATTCATCAGCGAAATCGCCCGGACTAAGAACAGGGTCGCGAAAATTACAAAACAATTAGAGAGGATTGAAGAATCCGACAAACCCATCAGAGAAATCATCAAAGATTCCCAGAGGACAGCAAAAAACAGCAGATCAAAAACTGCAGCTGAGAAATCATCAGGGAAGCCAAAAAAATCGAACAAACGATCGGATCCAACTCTGCAAACCATCTGGGCTGTTTTAAAACCCAAAAACCCACCGACCCATCTCAGAGATCAGCTCGAAAAAACAACAAATCGAGTCAATCCATCAAGAGAATCAGCTCGATCCACTCATCCCCACCTTGGTGAGGATAATATCCAAAGCTTCCGATCCGGGTCTCGATTCCGAGGCCTCCGACAGCGGCCTGCATCAAAACCCCAACCACAGCTCAGAAACGAAGAACACGCCCTAATCTAGAGAGAGAAAGCGGGATTCTCACCCGAGATGCCATCGGAGAGGTCTAATGGCGTCGGCGGCAGCTACAAATCGACTAAGCCGGCCCGGCTTAGGACAGAAGATGGCCTCTCTTCTCTCAGACACCATAGCCACGAAGGGCCGTCTCATCTCCTCGTAAGCCGCCATGGCGCTCTGCTGAACGGCGCAGTGGTTCATGGCCTCGCTAGAGAGAGAAAGGGGGGAAAATTGGGAAGTGGGTATTGGAGAAGAAGGTCGGAGATTGGGAATTAGGGTTAGGGTTAGGGTTAGCGCGCTGGACCAGAGCTCGAGGAAGGTGCCAGACCAACGCGGAGCGCGAGGAAGGAGATTTATACTGGGCAAAGGCCAGCTCTTTCAGCGCTGTTCGGTCAGAAGAAAGAAGGAAAGAAGAAGGAAGAGGGAAGGCGGTGAGCGTAGCGGTAAGGTTGCCGCTTGGGTTTTTTCCTATTCATTTAATGGCTAGGCCCGCCCCGAATCGATTCTGGCGAATCGATTCCTGAAAAAGCAGCGATTTCGGTGGAGTTACCGCCCGTGCACTTTCCCCGTACCACATATTTTCGGCGGATATTTATTATCGCGCGTGGCAGGAATTTTTGGGATATTAAATTGTTTCGGAAATTAATGTTCTTGGAAAGTAGTTTTTTTTTTCACGCCACATGGGATCCATTTTTGAAGGGCGTTTTAAATTAAAAATGTGGCCGTCATTTTTTTCTCTTTTACGTCTGCCTGAATTATTTAATCGCTTTAAATTATACCAGATTTCTGGTTCTTATCACATTGTCTTAATTTAATGAAACATATTTTATTGAATTTAAAAGGGTATTAAACGTATCTAGTTTCAATTACTTGAGCTCTCTTTTTGACGTCTGTCTCGAGTATATAATCATATTTTTATTAAGTGTTTGGTCCATGTCAAAGTAGACGCATTTGTTTGGTTGTTTATCACATATTTTCAAGTTTACTACACGTGGATGATTAGATGTCTCGTGGTATTGAATTTTAAAGGTTATGTAATTTTCACCTTAAAGTTATATAGTATCAATTACTTGAGTCTTTTCATTTGTATATGAATTTATTGTAATCATATTTTTATTAAGTCTTTGGTGGGTGTCAAACTAGACGCATTGTTTGGTTGTTATCTCAAAGTTTCAATTTGATCAGACGTCACATGGTATTGAATTTTAAAGGGCATCTAATTTTCATCTTAAACTTAGATAGTAACCTACTTGGGGTTTTTTCTTTGACTTATGTTATCACATTTTTTATTCGAGCATTTGGTGAATGCCAACTCAAATTGGATGTAATTAATTCACTAAATATTACTGGGTTTTTATCAAATTGTCTTAAGTTAAATAAACACACGTAAGCGGACCTCACACAGTGTTGAATTTTAAAGGGCATTTTTACAAACATCTTAAACTAAAATAGTAGGAATTACATTTTGTCTGTCTCAATTACCTAATCATATTTTCCTTTAATATTTGGTGTCTGCTGATTCGTAGAAGCAATTTTATTTTCCCGAAGAACATTATTTGGTTGTTTTCACAAAGCATTAAGTTAAATTAACATACATCATTACACCTAGGATAGTATCAAACTTTAGGGGGTATTTTTAAAAACATCTCAAACTAAAATAGAAGCAAGTACGCGAGTTTGACATCTTTCTACTTTATATTCATATTTTCATTTAATCTTTGGCGCATGGAAATTCATAATAGACCCAATCTTATTTCATTTTTGGTTGTCGAAACAAAATCTAAGGTTAAATAAAAATACATAATTAGTTGTACAGTGACATGGGCCATCTTAAAAGAGAGTTAAAATCTTGTTTTTTGACAACTTATATTAATTAAACACCTAATTAGACTTGCATTAACTGCTAAAAAGCCTAGATTGCCATGACAAGGGGGAGAAAGGTAGCAAGTTGCAGAAGATCCCCTTCACACGCGTGGAACTTTCCTCGCACGTGCGGATCAATAATCTATTCTCTTATCACGATAAGGCAAGTACGTCAGCCGTGGGATTGTACGGTGGGGAAAGGTCAATCCAAGAATGGCACTATCGTAAATAACTACAGATCTCGGGTCCATTAAATCATTAAAAACAAGACAAGACGTTTCGAAAGAAGATCTACTGCACGTTTCTTTGTCGGCCATCTTTCTAGATCGACGGTTTGAATAAGGGCACACCGATTGGACGGCTGAGATTGAAACCAGAAGAGGTTTGGGGGATCTCTATGGGCCGACATGTCCCATTGTTCCGGATCTTTGTCGGGCCTCTGGTTCCTTTAACTTCGGATCCTGTTGACAAGTGGGGTCCACTAGACTTATAATATCTTTATGTCAATCTCATTGGACAGATTAATAACTGTTGACTGGGCCCACCAAACTTAAGGGTCAGGATTTATTGTGGGGGAAATTGGTGAGTCATTTGTAATGGCTTGTAAACGGGCCCTATCTTGCTGGTCAACCCCACCTGCCCCCTTAGAGAGGTTGACTTAGTTGACCCACAGAATGGTCAACCCAAACAGTTGTGAGGTCAACCTGGCATTAATTATCTTTGCTGTACAGTATAATACATAAAGTTATGCTTTGGCACTCATTTTCTCTCTATAGGAAAAATCTTTGCAAGCCACAAATATTTAGGGATGGGAAGATTCGTTTTATGATTTAGAGCATTAACATGTTTTATCAAATAAATCATGAATTTTGTTTTCTAAGTAGACCTTTCATTTGCAATTTTTATTTCATTGCAAATATTGCTGCAGCTTGCCAAAAAATGCTAAGATAAAGAAAAAAATGAAGGTAAAATTGGTGTAATGTCTATGGCTGGATAAAAGGCGCATACGCCTTACGCAATTCTCCTGAGCAAAACACTACTTGACAAAATCAGAATTATGACAAATACAGGCTATATTAAAAAAAAGTTAGCATAACCAAAAAAAGTTTTAGATAGTTTAATTTTTTATTGAATAATGAATACAAGGGAATTTGACTAGTTAAAGTAGGTAATAACTAAAAAAATATTTCTTTCCCTTTGATTTGAACATCTAAAAAATGCTAATAAAAAATCCTTTCATTTTCAAAAGAGAAAACTGTGATTTGTATTTTCACACAATATTACTTGAATGATGTTTTATGGTCAATGAATTTCCATTATTGAATTTATATTTTGGTTCAGCAGAATCTCTATGTTGTAAAATATCTTATATTTATGTTTTTCTGCAATAAAATATGAAATTTATGAATGTCCCACAATACTGTATTTGATTGGTACCGAATATAAATTATATTTTGTTACTATTATTATTAAATTCTTATATTCTCTGTAATGAAACAGAAAATATCTAATTAAAAAATAATGTTGTTTGATATCATATATATATATATATATAAATATCTAAAAGGGGATTCACCATGTGGTAATGCAACAAGCTTCAGTCCCCTAATTTTGAAGTTCAAATCATTCCACTCCATATCTATTCTGTTGAATCAAAATAACAATCTATTGGATCCATTTTATTAAAGTCTGCATATTAAAATACTAAATCCGATAATAGATATTTTATACAGAATTATTTTCCCTTACATTAGTCTAATAATTAAATGAGATAGTTGCCAAATTTTAATCTGGATATTAACCATGCAACCTTCTTTGTAAATTTTTGCTCATATATAATGGCCATGAATTTTTTGTGTATGATAAGCTGAATTTCACTGTAATTAACTAGGTTAATTACTATCATTGTTTGTAATCAACTTATACAATAATATATATAATGAACCATCTATATAAAGATGTAAATGATGAGTAGAGGGGTCATCCACAGGGAAGCAGAGTTCAAGGATTCAATTTAAGATAATTAGAATGGAATTTTAACAGATTTAATATTGATTAGATATGATATTTAGGGAAGATCTGGTCTCCAGTATTAAATAGGGATGATCCTTATTGATTTCCCTTCTAAGTAAAAGGGTAGGTATTTAGAGATCATAGGGGAATACAATTAAGAAGAGGGATGTAATAGAGATGAAAGAATATGACGAGAATGTAGGCAACTAACTTCCTTATTCAATCAAGACAAGGGCTAGTACATTTTGTCCTAGCCGAAGCGATTTAAAAGAACACAAATCAAGATCAATGAAGAAAGAAACTAAAACTCAAATAAAATACCAGGAGAAAAGTTAACTCGAACATCTTCACCCAGAAAACACAAAACACAACAAAACAAACGACGAAAATGAAGATACGATACTCGAGCATCTTCACCCGATTCTTGATGATGGTGGCAGGCGGCGCGGATGACGCCGTTGATGATCCTTGATGGTTTGCGCCATCACTAAGCCAGCAGCAATCAGTGAAAATGGGATTGTTCACCAGGGTGACTCATCGACCAGCGATGATACTTGGTCAATTGCTGATGTCCGGCCAACTAGCAACGGATTTTGGCATCCCGGAGGGACCCCGAGCATTGGTTGGACCTGCACGCTGGGTCAGCTAGGACAGGCACACAGAACATCGTCCACGGCTAGCTGAGATCGGCTAACCGATTTTGCCAGGTGATAGGATCCCATGCATTCCACAGGAGCAACAAGGGTGCATGACGTCCAGGTGAGTAAGACGTTTTGGATCCCTCATCTTTGTTGTCGCGTGAGGGCGGAGAGACTCCAGGGATGATTTTCTTCAGAATGCATCGGCAAGACCATCTGTAGGAAGTCACCCAGATCGGCTGTCATGGATACGACGCTCGATTCCCGGGCTGAATTCTGGCGATTGCGTTGAGAGAATTGGTAGGGGGGAGACTGATCTCACTTGGTGATGAATCACCGAGCAGAATTCTGGGACGGGCAAGAACAAACTCAAGCCCCGGGGAATCCTGATTCTCCACGGTGGACACCCGATGGAGGGGAAATTTCTGCGCATCCGACGGCGATGCACGGGGACAAGGTCCAGCTTGGGTAGATACACACTCTCCCTTTTCTTCTTCTGCACGTATCTTATGATTCTCCCTCAGCTTGCTGTCCTTCCTCCCTCTCGATCCCGTTCTTTGATCGAGAGGTGAGACCAAGAAATTCCAAGAAAAAAACTTCAAACTTAGAAAAATCCTGGTTTGGACTTAGGGAGCCCCCCTCTTCTCTTATAAAGGGGGAAGGTCAAATGGGCCCCTAAATGGGTCAACAAGAGGGAGTGTGGTCCATTAGGGGGGCCTTATATAATGCCCCCCCCCCCAATTAAAAAGTAAAAGGGAAAATTTAAAACATAAAGGAAAAAGACACAAGGGAACAAGGGAGGGGGAGTCCAAATTGCTAAGGACCCCCCTCCCACACGTCGACAAAGACACACGGTGTAGATGGGACACGTCTGATTGGTCCAAACTAGGGGCTGAAAGTTGATGATAAAAAGATCACTCACTAAGTCATTTGTAAGGGTAGTTATGTACCAATTAACAATTTTATTACCTTACTAGTAGTACTTAGTAAGGGTCGATCCCTCAGGGAGCTAGGTAGCTAGTTAGGATGAATTTCAATTAGAATTTTAAGTTTCAGATGGTATAAGTCTCTTTCATAATGTTTTTAGTTGTTAAGATGGTTTATTTTCAACAAAAAAAGATGAATATGATTTTTAATAGGTATGGAAATTTTTTCTTAAAAAGCCTAAATAGAGAATGATTTTTGAGATTTTTTCCAAATTTTTTTATCATCTCTAGGGAGAGACAAAAAATTCTGAAATTAATTGGGTTGTAATTCCCTTAATCCAGTTCAAATTCATTGAACCGGATGAGAGAGAGCTGTCCGAATCGTTACTGAACTGAGTTAACTCAGTTCAGGAATGATTCTCGACAGTTTGAGTGGAGAGAGAGAGAGAGAGAGAGAGAGAGAGAGAGAGAGAGAGAGAGAGAGAGAGAGAGAGAGAGAGAGAGAGAGAGAGAGAGAGAGAGAGAGAGAGAGAGAGCACAATCGCTGAATGTGGCGGCGAAAGTGCCACTTGTGCGTTGGGCTTCAGCGCTTCGTCGCTGGTTGCACCGGCAGAGGTGCTCTCACTTGCGATGGACCAAAATGATGATATCTGGAGTTCCAGATATTTTTTTGACACTTGTGAGTAGGCGTTGGAAAGCTTAAGACGTTGGCTATCTAAGGGATAGAAAGAAGCTTAGGAAAAGTCTAGGAGGAGGTAGAACGAGAAGAAGAAAGGAACCTCTTTTGTCACACCCAAGGGGCCCAAGGTGGTTTCTTCAGTTCCCTACCAACTGGCTTCAAGATCCAGGACACTCCCAGAAAACTCCTTGCACCTTCAAGTTGAAGGTGGACCCAGGAACAAGCTCAACAAAGAAAGAAAGTAGAACAAAACAATACTCAATTCTTGGATACCCTCAAGGAGGGTGAGGGGGGCCCTTTTATAGGGGTACATGTGTTTGTTTCAACCATTCTTGGTGGTTGGATCATGGATGAACGTCCAAGATTGAGTTCTTGAGGCCTCAATCCAGGTGATCAGACTCCAACCAACCAGATTCTTTCCCTCCAAGTTGAATTTGGATGGAAAAGAACAAGTTGGTTAGAGTTAGTTACAAATGATCCCTAGCCCTTGGATTTGAGCTGGAATGGATGGATGGTTTCCACCTCATGAATCCTGGACTGGATCCCGACCCTGGGCTCTCCACCAACCAATAATTACCAGCTGGAGTCCCCCTTAGGTGTCTTGATCACCCTGAAAGCCTCCAAGGACCTTCTAGAAGGTTTTCTTCATGCTCCTTCACAATAAGCCCATCGGTTGAGTCTGCTCCACTTATTAGAATGCATCTTCTTATTCATTGTTCCTTTTGATCTGAAATTCCGTCCCAACACTCAAGAGTCATGTCTTGACTTCCTCATAAAATATAGTAATTTTAAGACCACCAAAAGTCAACCTTTAACCTGAAAAGTCAACATACTAGGGAAATTGTTAGATTCATGTCCCACTTGACTCATTGAGTCTAGTGGGGTTTAGAAATATCCCATCAATCCCAAACTATGTAACTTGGTAAAATAAATGTAGAGCATTGATGGAAACCTAAATTGAGTAAAAGATGTAGCTTTTTTAATTATTGGAAAAGTCGAATGCACGATCTCATTATTATGTAAAATAATAGTTTTTGGTAGTGTTGAACTGAATTTCACTGTAGTTATGATGAAGAATACATGCAAATGACTACCCTTATTTTACTTTATCAGCGTCGCTGTGTGACGAAAACAAAATAACGAGTGCAAAAAGTCAAAAAATACAACGAAGGAGACGATACAAATTAAAAGCGATGAACGAGCATATTTCACCCGGTTGTTGACGATGGTGGCGGGTGGTGCGAACGATGTCGTTGATAATTCAAGATGACATGGGCCATCAATCCTCCCGCGATCGGAAGAACTCGGCTCCATCGAGTTGGGGTAGCCGACAATAGCTGCTAGCGAGGGCCTGCTCGTTGTTGGCATAGATCGCTCTCCGTGGTGACCGGGTCATCTGCATCTGCACATAAGAGCCTTCGCGACACCTCATCCCCTGCATGGTTAATTACCCCAAGCACTATACAATCGACTGACTTGTGCTAATCAGGCGAGATCACCGGGGAAGTGGTTGCAGCAAACTCGCTCACATTGAAGGGGTTTAGAAAGGACAGGGTGGAGGGGAGAGAAGGGGCTCGATATGGGATCGGGCCTGCCACGTCAAATGTGGAGCTGGTCCCCCATGAAGGAGGGATTTCGATGACGTAGGCGTGTTTGCCCACTCGTTGGAGGGCCGAGAATAGGCTGGCGCTATGAACATGTAGCGTTGTGGCCAACCCGAGAGAATAACTCTCTGGCCAAATTCTCAACAACACTCGGTTTCCCTCATTGTACACTCGAAGTTGGCTCTGCGAGTCGGCTTCCTGCTTGTACTTTGCATGCCTATATGTAGGTCTAACGTGATGATGATGATGTAATGACAAAACATGCTGGGCCAATTCATGAAGAGGACCTTCTACGGGTGCTAGGGTATGGGATCATCGAGGAACATGGCCGTTGGCAATCTCGGGTGGGCTCAACTCGGTGGCGTGGGGCCTCGGGAAGTCAAGCACATGCTCGTCATCACATTTTGGCTCTCGGTGGGGTGCATGATGGCAGACGAGCATTAGCCCGACTGTCCTTGTCGGGGCACTCTTCAAAGCTGGCTTCGTGGTGTAAGGGTACCACGTGACCCGTCATCCCTGATGCAACAACGAACATGTGTTTGTTCTACTGGCTATGGTGACGTTGTGGTCATAGATCCAGGGACGACCAAGGATAAGGCACGGTCGCCAACTCTAGTGGAATGGAGTCAGATGAGGCACGGTTGCCATCTCTAGTCGTGCGACCATCGTGTTCGAAATGGCATTAACACAACAGCCACTTTCCACTGCCAACTTGCACGCTTTGTAGTTGATCTTGCCAAACGTGTAGAAGGCAAATTTTATAGATTCGTGTCGGCCAACGGGGCTGTCCTCTACGGGATAGGCACAGGGTTAGCCTGAAGTGTAATGTCAGGTGGGATGGACGTGCCACTAGTGCGTGGGTGGTCAGCGATGATGCTAGCGAGTTGCTAGGGTGCTAGGGCGTGGAGCGGGTGTCGGAGTTGTACCGACATCCACTATCTGGATGTACCCAACTCGTGGGTCAGGTGACTCGTACCCGTTCACGATCTCCTTGTCTACGCGATAACCGTTGTCGGGTAACGGATCCAATTCTCCGTTCAGGTCCTACTCGACCTCTCCCATATTGATTAGGAGGGCTGAGGACGGACATTGGCTAGCTCGGTGCTCTTTCCCTTGGCACTTACAGCACGAAGGTGGTGCTTGACTAACGGTGGTGCTGCGGGCTTGAGTATTGCTCGTGAAGGCTCGAGCATGTGGGGTAGAACCTACGGAGGTGGCGGGGCGCTTCCTTGCCCTTGGGTGTTTTGGGAAACCTGAACAGTTGCGAGCAGTGTGGTTTGGGCAGTTGTAGTCTGAGGCGTAGTGTGAGTAGTGTGAGCTGTGACCTCGTCGCTTCGATGCTTCATGTGCTCCACTAAGTGGTAGGCTTTGTCGACCTCTACAGGGTTGCATTTGAGAGCCTCGCTGCGCAGGGTCGGTTGTAACCCGCGGGCAAATAGACCGATGATGATTCACGAGTCCTCCAAGAATTGACACTGCATTTGGCACTCCTCGAATGCCTCTATGTATTCCGTCATAGTGAGCCGACCTTGCCTAAGGTCGAGCCATGTGAGGAACAAACATGCGGAGATAGACTGTCAAGGTACGTACTTACTCCTCAACTTTAGCAACATTTTAGCGCAAGACGTGATGGGACGTCCTTGTCATTCGACGGCGACACGCTTATTTTACTAGAAGATCTTGACCTGTCCGTCAAGTCCCGTCTCCGTATATTTGATGCACAAGTCATCGTTCATGCGGTACCGCCAAAAGTAGGAGTTCATATTCAACTCTCAGTCGATAAACTCCTTAGGTTTCCTCGACCCCTCGAAGACGGCAACGTCAGCACGCACGCTCCTTTGGATCCGAGCATGGTGCTCTTCTCGTCAGCGTTCTTCATAGTTTGGGTGCCCTTCGGGCATCGGGTAATTGATGGCGCAACGTAGCTCGAGCCCAAGGATCGTCTTCAGAGATGTCGCCATCGTCTACGACATCACGCTGGCTTGTGTTCAGCCTGCCCGACAAGCCAAGGCAACCGCATGCACACCCACATTCAGATATTCTAGGTAAAGGGCATATTGTTCGTTTTTTGTTGTTTTCATCTGCATCTTTTAAGTCGTGTTTTGATCCGCATTTTCTTACGTTTAGACTTTCTCTTTCTTGTACCCTCCTGTTTCCTCCATCCGTTATCCATTTGTCCCTAGTCTTTCTTACTTTTCGCTTTTCTTTTCTTACTTTTCTTACTTGCGTTGTAGTGAGGGGTAGTCCATTCTATAAGGACTTCCCCCTCCCTTAATGGGCTTTAGTTCCTTTTTCCCCTCTTATGGTGCACTTAGGGGGCCCATTCACATTCGTCCCTATGAAAGGAAAGGATGGGTGCCCTAGCAATGCGGACTTGTTGTCTTTCCTTTGAAGAATCATTGTGTGAGAAGTTGAACAGGTCCCACTTAGTAGAAGGAGGAGAAGATTGGAGGAGAAGAACCAGCAGAGGAAGATCTAGAAGGGAGGAGGAAGGACTGTCTTCCAAGACACCGCCTTGTCTTCTCCTGCGTGGATCTCTCCCGCCACCGCCTGGTGCAACCGGGAGTCGATCGCCAATCGTTGCCTCGTCTCCGACAGTGGTCTTCTGCATCATGGGAAGGCACCAGGACAGCTCTATGGGCTGCTCTCGAGCATGCCGACTCCATGAAGGTGCCCCACCGGTGCACGATCGACCCTAGGTGTTCCCCCATCGATGCCAGTCCTGCGCGCGCTCGTCCTCAATTCCTGAACATGTCGGGGCTGATTGGGCGGGCGTTGACCCCATCCCTTGGACGGTCTGACCATGGGTCTTCCTGGACCATCACCATGTAACCCCTCCTTGGCCAACCAGACCTTTGGCACAACCGTAGCCAAGGGGCCGCCGCCCCGGACGGGTGACCAAAACGAAGACACCTTTGTTCAGAGCCGTGTTGCCTTGCTCTCAGTTGATCCAACTGACGAGTGAGACAGCGTTGACCAGGACTCAACTTGGGACTCCTCAGTTCCCTTGAGCGGCATCCGCCTGACCAAACCCCTGCCTCGGCCGGGGTCTAACCGGTCAGGGCTTCCCCATCCTAGGCATCACCCAGGCGTCGATTGTGGACCAACTACTACTGCTGCCCTCCATTCGACCCTCTTGAACGCTCCAGCCCCTCAGCTGTCACACCACACCGGCCTCTCCTCCAGCACCCTTCGCCACCAACATTGCCCTCCTCGCTCGAATCGGTCGCACGACGTTGAAAGAACGATTCGCAGGCATCGACGAGGTTTGTCTCCCGTACCCGCCCATCTCTTATTTTGTGCAGTACATTTTTGGATTGCCTCCATCGTGCTCGGGTTAGAAATAGGTGAGCGAGACAGGGTGAGCATGAGCTACGTGAAGCTTGAGCGCTTCTTTGGTACGAGTTGGGGCCCCCCGTCACGTGCAAGCAAACCCCTGCGGAGTTACTCCGCTTGGCGCCGTAGTCCTCCTTGTCCCTTTGGACGAGGTTCGAAAGGTCTTACTTTCCACCACCGGATGACTCCGTTGAGTCTGGACGTCGGTATTCCTTGTTAGTCGGCACTTGCGCATACCAAAACTAGTCACATCTTGCATTGCATCGTAGCATATTTTCCATTTAGGATTTCTGGTCGGACGACGCCACCATCATAGTCCGATAACATTATCATTCATCGGCACCGAACCATCATATTCAGTGTCGACCGGACGACGTCTCTGGCGATGTCCTGCATCAGTAATCCTCTTGACGTGGGTTGCCTCCTACTTCACTGATCCGAGCTTCCCAGAAGATTATCTTGACTAACTGAATATCATTCATGAAATCATGCTTATTTTACAGCCTTACACCTGAATTTTATAGATATTTAACTGGTATTATTTTAAGAATCATCATCCATGAATAATATAATTATATCTATAGTTTTTGATTGGTTGATGCATGCTTGTTGAGTATTCTGATTAACATCTCCATAAAATTCTGGGATTGAGATACCCATTATATGTCTAACTTACTCCATTTCTAACTAGTATAGAATCAAAAGAAAATATTTAAAAAATAGGAAAAAATTAAAAAGGGGTATCGAGCTAACCTTGGACAGATATCTCTGTCAATTTTCTAGAGGATTACCCAAGTAGAGGAGTATCAAGCTCAGAACAGGCAGCATATATGGCCACATACATTAGAGGGGGCAGTCCAAGGGTAATTGGGCTCATCTTTGCCAAGGAAGAGCCCATGGGCTGTGCCCTGAGGGGTAGCCAAAGAATCCTCATTCAGAGTCTTGCTTGAAAGAGCAGGCTGCCATCAAATTCAAGAAAAAAAGAAGAAACAAAACTCTATATTAATTAGTTTTTTCTAGTATTTCTGAAATGGGACTAACTTCCCTATAGATTTTTTAAGTTATAATATGGGCCGAGACAAGAATGACAAGAAGATATGATCACAGCCTAACAAGTCGTGATCATTTTTTCCTTCTTTTAATATCTATGCCACAAAAGTTGTCCCTATTATCATCTATTCCTTCTGTAAATATCTTTCATTACTAATTAATCTTAATCCCTACATTGACCGAATTACACTTAATAAAACTCTTCTCATGTCCCTATCACCTTTATTATCAATTTGTTTTTGAACATGTGATATTATAAATATTACCTCATATTTTCTATTTTATTATCAATTTATCTCATTCTCCTCATATTTAACTCATAAATTAAATCTATATCTTTTTATTAGTCATTAGGAACACAAGCTCACTCAAGACTATGATGGAAATAGATGTGTTTTGCAAACGAATCCCACATACCATGCCTCATTCAATACTCAACAATACATTATATTCATTATAATGCATGTGATGCTTATGATGAAGCTCATAAATATATGATCTGACTAACTGATTATGATGAGATCATAATAGAGAGACCACTAATGTTTAAACATGCAAATATTTAATCATTTCACTCTCCTCATCCAATAGTGGTTTCATTATTGCATTTTAGTGCCCTTATATCAAAAATATCCCTCTTCTCAACACTTGCTACCAGCATGGTCTAAGTGGAGCTCCATCTAACTGAGCAGTGTATGGGGAACTTGTTTTGGTCTATTAGTGCCATCAACACAGGTCATCATATAATGACAATATTATAGTTGGGGTGAATGATGAAGACAATCATAGCACATTTGATCATAATGGAGAGTATGTATGTTCAAGCACAGAAGTGTGCGTTTACTTACTTCAATTCATCATCATGAATAGTAAAATGCTGGTATTATTTGATGCATTGTTAGTTTTCATCAAGTAAACTTGAATTACATTATGCCATAGTAACAGTAGGAATTGACAAAAGGCACAACATTCATAACCAAGTCATATAGGAAGAGAGTATAAAGAAAAAAGTGTGAGAGGAAGAGTGGAAGAGGAAAACAAAAAAATACAAAGAAAAAAACAAAACAGAAGTGGAAAAACAATTATCATAAATATAGTGTTTAAAAAATAGAAGGAAGAAATGCTAGGAGATGATTGACAGAAAGAAAAAATCAGCAGTTGTAGGTGAAATCAGAGAAAAAGTGAAATATATTAGACAAGAACAAGAGAGAAGTAAAACAAAACTCATCATGATATCAAGAATCGTATGGTGGAAATTGAAAAGGGAGAGAATACTTAACAAAAAAGAGGAAGGGCATGCAGAATAAGATATCTGCCGTTTGGTGAAACTGTGAGAAAGAACAAAAACGAGAAGAACAAGGAAAAAAAAATCACATTTAAAGAGAAGAAAGAAGATAACAATAATAAAACAGTGCAGGAATAAGAGTAAAAGACAAACAAAATATATGAACAAAACAGAAGAAGCAAAGAAGGATGTAATAAAATAAAATAATAATATAAGTGGGAAAAGGGATAAATAATACAATATAATAAGCTCTATATGAAATATGGAAAGCAATAAGATTTAAAAGGGTGGGATAACGAGAGTGGATAAGAAGAAAGTCAAGAGAGAGAGAGAGAATATGAGAACAATGTAGGTACATTAACTCATCTGCGGCTTCATGAAATTAGTTGATATGAAGGATAAGAGATGAAAAAGGGAGAAAGTCAAAATATGAAAGGGGAATAAGAAATGAACAACATAAGACCAAGAAAAGAATGACAGAAAAATGTTAAGCGGGAGTCAATAGAAAAAGAGAAGATGGGTAAATAAAAATATATATACACACTCGGTATGAGAAATAGATGGTTAGGATTAAATGTAAGATAATATAAGTGGGTAGGATTATATACAGATAGGCTTATATAACCGTTCAAAAACTAACGGTTAAAATTAAACTTAAAGAGGCTGTTATAGATTGAGATCTAGAACTACCTATTACTAGCCTTTACTGCTTCTGTATAAATATCAACCCACTGTTTTACAAAGATTCAACTTTTAAGGAATAACAATGATCTTCTCCTTGTCTGCCTTTTTCTCTGCTCCTCTTTCTCCATTCTTCTTCTTCTTCATCTACTTCCACTTCTCGTGAGAGAACTTTTCATACAGTACTTCCAAAGAAGTTACTACATAGGCAGATGCGATAAGATCCGATTGTCGATATTCTCTTGCTACAGTTAACGATTTCCCATCATTACTCTCATCTTTACTGTGATTATTCAGGTAAATGGACGATCGCTGAAGTTTTCATCTTCCGCATTTGATTCTTCAACTTTGCTTGAAAAGTACAATGGCAGTTTTTGATCCGACAAATCAATAAGTGGAAACATCACCAGAGATACCTAAGTTAACTACCTAGCTTTTAGTTTTTTTTTAAGGAATAAGATGGACCATTCGATCAAGGTGAACGGTTGTGAACCACCTGAGGGATAGAATTATTTTAAATCTGATTGGCCAATGTGGAGCAATGACTATAAGTCTATTTTCTTTGTAACAGACATTCGGGCTTATAAATGCCCTTAAACTGTTTGATGTATTCATTCTTTCTTGTTTTCTTTCAACTCTCTAAGTCTTTCTCTACTCGAGTGGTCTTAGAATCTTCCAAAAGACTCTCGTTGACAAGTTGAAGATCAAATGTTACTATTGTCAGAAATTTGGGCATTTCAAATCAGAGAGCCGAATGACAAGAAGAAGGATTTGAAAGAAGAGAAGATGAATCTAGCAGAGTTAGAAGAGAAAGACGAATTAGCACTCATCATGGTCATCTCAAGTGAAGCTGAAGATGTACTTCTTGAAGGACTATGTGGCGAGTCTTAAATTCTGACTACTGGTACCTTGACATGGGTGCGACATCTCACATGACAGGTAACAAAATGTTTTTTGCTTACCTTGATTCTACTAAAAGTGGCATAGTGAGATTTAGAGATGGTTCAGTAATTGGGTATGAAGGAAAAGGAAAAATTGAAGCAGAATGTGCAAATGGAGATACACTGAAGCTAGAGAATGTGCTTTATGATGGAAATATATGTGGCCGGCCAGCAAATCACACATTGGATGTCTCGCTCCATGTTCATTAATCGAACATACTCATTATAATGCACATGTGATGCTTATAATGAAAACCATGAATACAGATCAGACTTAGATCTTTATATGGAGATCACTAGTTTTTAAGCATGTGTTCCAAATATTCCTATTCGAAGGATACGCGAGGAGGACATTGAAGTATTATGATAGATTTACACTATCTTTATATGGAGATCACTAGTTTTTATGATGAGTATGCTAAAAAGACAGCATGCCTCATGTGACAACTAGAGTGTTAACTCAGCCACACTTATTTGGTAGCAACTACTTGCATGTAGTGAATTGTCATGCCTATAGGTATGTGGAAGAATGTACACTCATATGGTCTTCTACATCTAACACCTTATGTGTGTCACCAAGATGCTGTGCTACCGATTAACAATTGTCTGGACTGTGTAGTTACCAATCCTGGTCACCGAAGCATCACACATGGCTAACATTGACTCTTCAAAATTTCTCGCCAAGGATAATGATGGGTACCATCGTAAGATGCTTGTGGCACTGTGGCATACAATTCTAAGTCAAAGCATTTCCGCCACTATTGTCACAGCTCTAACACATGCATTGTTTGTCCCACATAAGGCGCAATGTTGTCAACTTGTACGTGCTGTTGAATTGTTGTCCAGTATAACACTGTTAGGCTGTGTATCCGTGCGCATCCCACTCTCCCACATTGCTCACATAGGTTTGGGTGCACCGCCACACAAATCCCTTGGTCAGTAGTTTCATAAAAAAGGCATTAAATACTCTTTGAAAATTAGATTAACCAAGGCTAAGAGATCTGATAAGTTTTGAGGGCTATGAATATATAATATCATTATTGACTTTTCTATCCTATCATTATGAAACAAGTAACACACCTGGTTAAATACAATGATATCATGCGGTAACCAGATAAAAGAAACAACATAGAGAAAATCCAAAGAATCTTATTAAATACTAATGGAGGGCCATCTGGAAGACCAAGCCCGAGTTCGTGAGCAGCCATGCCGTGGAGCCTCAGCCGACGCGAAGAACCCAAGCTTCAAGTATCCGGCTTGACGACAGGTCTCTAGGGTTTTGGAATTCCACCCTACCCTATATAATGGAAGGTATGCCCAAAGAGAAATTTGGAATTCCATTTGAGAAATTTGAGTCTTGAGATGTGTCTGTTCTCCTTTAGGATTCCCACTCTTCTCCACCATCCTAGAGACCTATCTTCTTGCTTTCTAGAGTGGCCCCGAGGGAGACGATCGTCCGATGCCCCGACGCCACCAAAATTACCGGAAGAATAGTTGCCGCCGCCGCCGCCGCCGCTGCCGCCGCCGCCGCCGCTGCCGCCGCCGCCGCCGCCGCCGCCGCCGCTGCCGCCTCGCCGCCGCTGCCTCGGCGCTGCTCGCCGCCGCTGCCTCGCCTCGCGCGCTGCTGCCTCCTCGCGCTGCTGCCGCTGCCTCGCTGCTGCCTCGCCGCCGCTGCCGCCGCTGCTGCCTCGCCGCCGCTGCCGCGCGCTGCTGCCGCGCTCGCCGCCGCTGCCGCCGCCGCTGCCGCTGCCGCTGCTGCCGCTGCCGCCGCTGCCTCGCCGCTCGTCGCCGCTCGCCGCCGCTCGCCGCCGCTCCCCGCCGCTCGCCATCGACTACATCCTTTTGAATCTATCGGGTAGTCTAGTTCCATCTGGCCGACCCCGTTCAGCCCGACTGGCATCGCCGCTGCCTTGCTCGGGCTGACTGCACCAGTTTGACCCAACATAGCCTAAGCAGGGCCCTTGATTTGTGGATCCGGTTTCACCCCGTCCATTAACAGCAAAGCCTGTACTTGGTAGAGTGGGTCAGCCTGATCCACTAACAGCAGGCCCCATGTTCAATTGTGGGCCCACGTGACAGGCACCACCTAGGCAGCGTCCTGTCTGGCCTGCGCCTTAAAAATGCTAGTCCCGCGTGGTACGCACTAGCTAGAGGGGTGCAAAAATAAACCCAATAAACGGGTTGCGCCCAGAAGGATTCGAAACGTGACGATCAGTTATGACCACCATAGCTTCCAAGTCCTGGCCCACATGTTACATTGTCTCTCCCCTTCTTTTCATTAATATTACTTTCTTTAATGCCGCCCTTGCTTGCTCCTCTATCAGCAATTTTTGAGGCATAGGTTTAGCCACAGAATCTCGAGATAGAGAATTTTGTTCCTGGTGTCGGATTCATGTCGCTCTCACCGATGGTCATGGACGCTTGTGGACAGTTATTGTTCTCCACCTCGAAGGCATTTGATCTGGTCCCTTGGGTCATTGGGAGCTTGAGCGCTACCCTAGATCCCTTGTGTCATTTGTCTTGTCTTTCACCCTAGGCCAGCAGTTTTGCGTCATATATTCTTATTGACGTTACTACGCCTGCATCATCCATCCATGTTTGCATCATTGATTATCATCCTCTCCCTGTGGTGTAACACGAGCCATTCGATCATGGCCCCATCGTGTTACATAAAATACTATCGGTAAAGGTTTAGTCTGCAATGGTCTGTTCTATTATATATAACTCATTTTTACATTCATGTGAACTGTACGCCTTTATGCCTTAAGAAGCCGCATAGTTTACTCATTATGAAATTGGCAACTAGTATACATTATACGTTCTAATTTAGAAAGGATCAAATATAAATGGTTAGGATTCAAGTTATTTTGGAAGAAATATGGATATTTTGGTCAAATATACAACGGTGCATTTTGACATCTGAGATTGAAAATGGGGAAAAGATGGGTATAACATCATATATATATGCATGTATATATATTATAAAATGGAACACACTTGTAATTACATTATTTGGAGTAGAGAATTCTTTTTTGAAATTATCTTCCTTGTGAATTATCTCCCTGTCTCTCTTCCTCTCTTGTACCTCTCTTCTATACTCAAGTTCATTCATAATATCAAAACCATCTTCAACATATGACTGAAAAAATATCCAGTGAGAAGACAACGATGGAAAGTGATTCAAAACAAATCGTTACGGTCACAATGGGACAAGTCTAGCCAGATTTCTGGAACTTTTTCATAACGTTCACCGCAATGGGAAGACAAACGAGGCTATCATTTTACAAACAGAGTAGAGAAAACAAGAGAGTGAGAGGAATTGGAGAAATGAACGACTGTATTAAACCACCAAGAACATACCATTCACATTAATAGTGTATTTATACATCTTGTAAAGCACGTTTACACTATAACTTCATTACGAAATTCCAAAGCAGTATGATAGGAAACTTCTGGAACAGTTGAATCTCCATATTATGACTCTTGAAAGGCATAACTGTGACTTATACCTTCGAAAGTCCCGGATTTTACCCAACACACATGGTAAAGAGTAACGTTCAAAATGTTGCCTTTCAGAAAGAACCGGAAAATGGAGCATAAAACATAACAAGCAACACCAGCGTCAAACAACGGAGAGGATTGGAGTTGAGTCATATGCTTCCGCTTCGGACACTCCCGTTTCCGACGTTGGTACCGTTGGTGTATATTATCATACAGGAAAGCGCGCGGCCCAGAATGACAGACACCCTTTGCGGCTGAGCCACAGTTGCTGGCGGAGGTGGTACTCCAACTGGGTAATCCTGCACCAACAGCACAACGTCGATGTTGTACACTATCAGTTTACCCATGTCGAATAAGCCCTCCCCACTTGGGCTCCACTAATTGCCGTCGAAACGTTCACAACCCCATTTTTATTCGCTCTCACTCGAGCGCCTCCCTAAGTGAACAATGGCTGTGGCAACCCCTGAAGGCTTTCCGCACTGTAGTGCCATGGCAAAGTGTGAAGAGCCGGCAGATTGACGGGCTGCGCTTGTAGCGTCCGCACGGGTACAGGATAGAGTGTTAAGACGATCCATCGTTCTTGACAATGAAAAGAAGAGGAGAGAATGAAAGAGAGAAAGAGAGAAGGTTGAGACACGGGCAAGACACAAAGTGGTTGATTGTTGTTTAATCCGTAAGATTTACATTAATCGTTGGTTCGTATTTATATTGTATATGATTATGGTTATAACGTATATAGTTAGTTTGGTATAATCGTAGCCATTATAACTGGTTATAATGGCTAGTTTATAAATAAGAGCTGTTGGATCTTGGTGACAAACGTGAGACCTATCTACGTGTAATCCTATCTATGTGTATTCCTATCTTTATTTAATCAACTATGTTTAAACTTATATTTAATCCTATATCTAAATCTCTAATGAGTATATGGGGTACGTGTCCATTTATTACTAACTACTCTTTATTAAAGTTCCTATTGGTCCACGTCGTGGTGACTCTGCTTCTTTGGGCCCCGTTTTGCTGACGTGGTGTCCGAACCCCATTCTGACATGGCGATGGCGAGTAGAACTCCTTATCATAGAGGACGAAGAAAGTGAATGGTGCGTCCTGCCCCAATCGAGACTCCAAGTTGTTGCCGAAGTCGAGGCAGAACTCATTTACGTGTGACTTATTCAGCCGATTATCCGAAGTGTTAAGCTTCGGGGGAGTGGGTGAAGGTTCATCCTCCTTGAAATACTTATCTATTAGATGTTCCACGATGTTCCCCGCGTTCTCCAGGCAGCTCTTCAACCTCTCCGAGTTGACAGCGGCATGTCTGGTGAGTAAGGGCAGGGAAAGCAAGAACAGCGATAAAGCAAGAGAAGATGCCATAGTCCTGTCGCTCCATGACCTGTCTCCCTATTTATCAATTTTTGTGTAGAGAAATACTATCTTGGTCTTTCAGTTGGGAAGATAATTTTAGTCAAGCACGATATATTTTTGGTGGCCAGGAAGACCTGGTCCACAAGATATCAAAGCAAGAGATATAGACTTGCTGAAAGAAATGGAGTATTCTCGTGATAATTTTTACCCAAAGAACATATTGCAAGTCCGGAAATAAAGGGAAATCTATGTTGGGAAAAACAGTATTTTGTTCATAGAGTTAAATACCGAAAAGTAGCAGTAATGGACAAATCAATGACTATAATGAGGAAGGAAGACGGCGCTCACTCGTCGTTGTCATACATTCTGGCTCTTGACTTTGGTTCAATACGACAAACTTATAGGGGACAAGCTACTAGAGATAGGAGAACTGAAAATATCCTTATAATACGAGGGATAAGAACAGGAAAAAATAATTAATTCTCAATTTGGGAGTACAAGGTTCGGTGGCGAATGTCCAATCTGTTGGACAGTTAATCTTGTCTCAGTTACTTTCGGAGTTATTTTTGAAGAAGTCAAGAAAGGACCGAGTCAACATGGATTTAGGGAGATGTGGATGGGAGAGCTTGTTC
Source organism: Wolffia australiana (assembly GCF_029677425.1). NCBI lineage: Eukaryota > Viridiplantae > Streptophyta > Magnoliopsida > Alismatales > Araceae > Wolffia > Wolffia australiana. Next base: position 8,787,999 of record NC_135845.1, read on the forward strand.
AAAGGAGCACAAGAATGGGTGTCTTGGAAGACCCAGTACATGGATAGGTGTGTGTCCATGCTTTCTTTTAGCCCATAGGCAGTTATGGAGGAGTGCCTATAAATATGTATGAGTTCCTTTGTTGTAGTATGCTGTGTGCGTAAACTGGTTCCGTCATCTCTCAAAGTGTTCTTTCATCTTGTTTCTCTTTGTGGGATCAAGAAAGTGAGTGCTCATGTTTTCCTTCTCTGTGTGAGTTGCTGAAGTGAGAAAGCTAGGATCCAACACAATCTTTGCATCTTTAGATAGATATCAGTATTGTTTTCCTTAAAAATATTATTGCTGAGTTCCTATGTATAATTCCCCCGGGGTACTGCTCTAATAGAGCTCAAGCTATAATGGCACCTATTGTGAACATTAAATATTTTTTTCCTTCAAAGTTTTCCTTTGCATTGACGCGTACTCTACGACAAGCAGAAAAATATCCAAATCGTTAAGTTACCAAGGCCGTGGATTCTATGCTAGGGTCACAAACTCAATGAAGACTGAGATTTAGCTGAGGATGTAGGTTGAAGCAGGCAATGCAATGCAAAGTAGAAAAAAATGAAGGTTATGAAGCATTGAGTTCTACTGGCAGTGTCAGTGTAGTACTTCCAAAGAAGTTACTACACAGGCTGAGGTGATCAGATCAGGTTGTTGATGTTTTCTAGCCATAATTAATGTTTCCCCATCATAGTTGTCATGTTTACTTTTCTTGTTCTATTAAATGGAGGATATCTAGATATTTTAGTGTCCAGTTTTGATTATTCAATTTTGCATGAAGAGTACACATTTTTAATAACGCCAAAAATTTATTTTGGAATCAGTAACTCGCAAACCCAACTGGAAGCTCAGTCCACATCGGGGCAAACCAATAGGAGTTAATCTAAATCATAGCCAGTAACAGAAAAATGCTTACCTTGTACTCCATAAGAGAACCAATGGACAGGATTAAATCCATTTCAAAAAATAGAATCAAAGATAGACGGCCGTGATTATATCCCATATAAGAAACCCGCGGCCAAATTCTAGCCACTATAATAAGTTTTCACATCTATAACTAGTTGCATGGATACATGTACTCTATTGTATTACAAATAAAAACCAATGTCACACCCAATTATTGAATTAATGATCATATAAAAGGTTACCAATTTTGTGTTTATTCTCTCTCCACTGTATCATTTTCTTGTTCTTACTGATCATGCCAAAACTTTCCATGGTATCATAGCCCTTGGTGCCCAATATATATAAAGGAAAGCACACCTCCACTGCCAATGTAATCTGTAGCTCCTCTAACCAGATGAGCATGGCTGCCATGGCAAAAGTCCCAGTATCAATTTGACCTGGAACCTGATGTATCCATGCAACTACCAGTTGTGAAGAAACATCATCCTACCTCTACTGAATGGGTATGATCTAAGTTTGTAGACCTACACATCATATCACAGGTCATGACAACATGATAGTCAACCACATGTCTATCTTGGACACAAAAATACTTAAATGCATAATGGTTCAGACATTAATGTTTAGTTATTTGTTCTTCTAAAACTACTACATGTAATAAAACACTTTTTCTGAAAAACATTTTACATAATTTAGAAATTATGATGAATTTTTTGTCTCTTCATGAACTAACGTCTCATAGTGATGTATACGTTGAGCTTCATGATTCTTATTGTCCATAAAAGAAAGAAAACAACCAACAGAAGCCTAGTTCGAGGAATAACTTACAATGGCCTCTGCTACTTTGACTCACATCCATGAAAATAAATCGCATATATCGGATAAAGAACATTAGAAACATGGTATTCAATCAGCCCTCAAGCCCAAACTCGGAAAATCTCATTAACAAATTTTGGCCTTCCTATTGATAATTCTAAAAACATTTCATTTGTTATCCATTAAACAAAGTAGTTTACCAGGCAAATTGATAAGTCTGGTATTACCGGCCAACAAAGCAAAACCAGTGGTTTCTTGGTCACGACCAGCTAAAGCTTAAGGTCCACTAATGAGTGTTTCCGCGTGGTAGAACCTCCTCAAGGAATATAATATTTTCATGAGGCTGACCCTGAGCCACCATCCAAGCACAAATACCTTCATTTAATAAAATATTTTGGTGTAGAAAGTCTCAAATTCAGGATCTTCTGCTGCACGGATTTCTTGGGAAATAAAGTCATAGGCACGTAGGTTTAGAGCCAGATGACTATTCCAAGAGCACTCATCCATAAACCAGTTACTGGTACAAATAACATAAATAAATGTAACCAAAGTTTGTTGGAAAAAGCAACCCCTTTCTAAAACCCATTCCACAAATATCTCATCACTCATTAGAAATTATTCAATTTGATCTTTGCTGTCGGGATAAGACATAAAATATGAACTTCATTCTAGGAGAATTATTCCTTTTTATGCATTAAAATGAATACAACAGAGAATCGAGAGAGAGAGAGAAGTATACAAAAGAGGGAAGGAGGAGTCAAGAATTGGGGTAGTTCACATGAAGCACATGAGAACCCTTGCTCTTGATAAAAAGAAAAGGGCAATGAGACATCATCGCAATTCATTCTGACATGACACACACATCATCGTGTCACTGAAAGAAGAAGGGAATATTGTGACGTGGTGCACAGTAACATGTCTCCACAACATAATATTTAAAATAGATTTTGTCTATTTTTTTCTCCTGGTACACATGGCAATTTCAAAGCGTGCGTTGCGGAAGACTAGGTGATTGCACAGTCAATCAAGAATCTGAACATAGGATGACTTAATTGAAAATGGAAAAAATAGGAAGCGTCAGAGCTGATGGAGAAGACAGAAAAAAATAATCGCCCAACATGATAATCCCACAAAGCAGCCAAACGCAAGCTGCCTAACATACTATGTTATTGAACACCTTATACCACAATATAACTAAATAATCCCACAAAGCAGCCAAACTCAAGCTGCCTAACATACTATGTTATTGAACACCTTATACCACAATAACTAACAAATAATGTTATATAGATGAACCTACGAGTTAGTGTTGGATCTAATGTGACAACTAGATGAAAAATATTATATATAAAATTGATACTCTAATTGACAATCAAATATGGGATATGGATTCTATGAATCCAAATATTCATATATTCGTTTGAAAGTGACCTTATATTTGGGGTATCAGCCGAGTGATGAGATTGATAAATATGAAGCCCCACTAGTTAAAAAGAGATTCGACCAACAAGAAGGGTTCCTAATTCCTTCAGTCCATACATTACACATGCAAAAATAACAGTAGAGCTATCAATGTTTGTGACTAATTAATGGAAAATTCATTAGTTGTCTATTTCAAATGATTTTTTATGGATAACAAAATAATACCATATGTGGAAAAAACACCTAGGTTCAGAAACCCAAAGTCCTCCAGACAGGCCTGTCTGCTGTACAAATGTATTTATGACTTGACTCAATCACCAACAGTATGTTCTAAAATGTTTATGCTGTGTCTTTTTTCTCTTGGTTTTATAAAATCACTCACGATTCCTCTCATTTTGAATGATATATATATGTGCCAGAAATATCAGTAGCACTCTTAAGTTCAAAGAAATTAACACTATTGTGCCACATTAAAATTATGAAAATGCTACTAAACATACCATATATGCTCACTATTTTGTAGGAACGGAATTTATCGAGCAAATTTTATCATTTGAGATCTCATCGGATAACTTCCTTAAATGTCCTCCTCTTGTTTTTAAATATTAAAATATATCATTAAAATTTAGCTAAAGTCACTATGAAATTATTTTCTACTTATTTTTGTTTACAACATTTTAAGCTCTCCTCTGTCATACAAAAATTCAAAAATAATTAGCAAAAACTTCCAGAATGATCTTTAGAAGAAGGTTGATGAGGATATAGATCTTGAGTCACTGTATTGTAACCATTGTGTTTCCGTAGTGAACTTAACATCATAAAAATTCATAATTAATATCATAAATTTCTGAAATCAAAGTATTTAAACTTTTACAACAATTTGATTAGATTAATCTATACTGAAACTCTCATAAAATAATCTACTATCTCAGATACGATTATCTAAGGTAGGTAGAGAAGTCAATATTGACCATCATGTTTCACTAGTCAGATGGTGTTTGATTCACATGACTATTTCACCAATGATAAAAATCTTACTTACCGATCTCCCCTCTTGAAAGACAGAGAAATATCAATTTTTTTATATCCATGAAGGTAGTCATTCAATGCATGTGCGATTTGCTTACAATGAATCATATAAATTAACTTAACTTTGTGCTCAAAATTGCTGGTATGAATTAAATGTATAGCCATTGACTCAGGCTTTCCTTCACATAATCCACTTTGAAGATTCATCAAAACACATACTTAGGGATTGGACTAAAATCCACTTAGCAATAAAATTCAGTTGGGAATCTGATGTGAAGCTCACAGAGTTTTTTTAAATAAACTTCATGACAAGAAACAAGCAATAGGGATGAATATTTACAAAAAGAAAGAGATTGATGGGGGACCATCGCGATGACGCCAATAGGGGATGAGTTCAACCACGCCGAGCTGCCCATGCTGATGTTCGCAATCTCGGCTTCAAATATTCGGCTTGAATTTACTCGTAAGTCTCACATGCTATTTTGTTGTATTTGAATTTCAGCAAACAATCGGTCTGGGCCAGTATGTTTTGGGCCTCGTTGGTTGATTTTCTTTCGTCATTGTAACGTTCGTCTAGGGGGGGTGCCGGCTCGTGACAGTTTCTTCCCCTATGGTTGACCACTTGGCAACCCATCCTCCTTATACTAGGGGATGGCATGCCCAAGTGAGATAGGATTTGTCAAATTGAAACTTTCTTGTGTTCTTAGAGAGTAGATAGCAGTTAGACCTATAGCGAGTGGAGAACGTGGGCCCCCTTCATCGTCGTCATCACAACCACACGTCGACAGCGCTCTATGGGTCACCTCGCCGACGATTGATCCCCTCCACGCCCGATTTCTTGAAAATATTTCAAGAATCTGGGTTTCATAACAATCTCTTTTGATTCAAGAACCTCAAGGATCGCCTATTCTGGGCATGTTCTTGAGGACACATTGTTGTTGCAGCCGCCACGCCATCAACACCGTTGCCGTCAGCGTCCAGTGCCTTCGCAATCTCCGTGTTCATACGCTTGTGCCAGCGTACCCATACTCGTCCACCTGCCCGCGTGTCTGATCGTGCGCCCCGTTCGTGCTTCCACTTGCGCGCCAGCCTGCGCGTTTTGCCTGCACGTCCCGTCGTGCACCAGGCGCCCGCGCGCCCCACTTGCGTGTCCGCCTGGGTGGCCTACTCGCGTGCCAGCCCCTGCGTCCCGCCTGCGCGCCCATCTGTGCACCCGCCACCCGCGTGACCCTTTCCCAGTACCGCCATCTCTCTCTCCACTGTTTTGCCACCACTCTCCAGCGAGTCGTGCCAGCCTGGTGTCTTAACCATCATCAATAAAATGACGTCGCCAACTCGCTACTGAAGATACACAATAGTTGATCATTGTCTAAGCCAGGTTCATTTTGTCTTCCCCCTTCTTATCAGTATTATTACCTTTTGTAGTGCCGCCTATCAGTTTCTCTGCCAGGTTTAACAAAATTCGAATCAAATAGGATAGCCACCTGTGTCGAGAGGTAGGATATTTCTTTGAGGTAGAAGACTAGTGTACTGATAACGAAAGTGTGAACACCTTTGAGCCGTAATATGCTCCTTACGTCATTGGTACTCCATTGAGTTTAAGGTCATTGAGAGTCTGCCCGTGATCTTTTTTTTCTGGAATTTTAGTGGATTGTTCACCTTGTTAGTCGTTGCTTTAATTACTCGTCAAGAGTTATTTCAAAATACCTGCATGCATAACATTTGAAGTTCATAATTTCTGATTTTCTTTTGTTGTAATACGAGCCAACGATCCGGCAAATTCGTATTACATCAGAAATCGTTACAAATCCAGAAAGATGGGGAAAAATGTATCTAGATAAAGAAACATTTTCTCAAAATGGGAAATGGTATGTCAGGTTTATAACCGTCTCTTGAGAAAACTTAGGATATATCAAGATTTGGGATTTTTTTGTTCCAAAGAATAGACACGATTACTTTAAGTGTCATTTTAATATTTACTACTCACTTTCCTTTCAACTTATGGCTCATTTTCTCTATCGCCTGTAGGTTTCTCCGCCTAACGTTGTTTACCCTTTTGAAATAAGTTACTGAATGCTGAAGGAGTGGGTCCCAAGTTGGATCAGATTCCTATAATTGCTTCTGTGAAAGCCCAAAACCTCATTGTACCCCTTAAAGCCCGCTTGACTAGTTAGCTACAATAAGTAATCCAGGTCGTTGATAGTATCACATTTAACTCCGGTAAATTTCTCCAGACACAGAAATACAAAATAATAATTAGTAATAACATGTAAAGGTTATGATCATAAAACCTATAAATGTACATAAATAACAATTCATTCTCTCATGTAATCCGCATTGAGTCCACATTCTTTCAATAAATGTATATCCTCAAATATATATCTTGATAAAATATTTAAAATATATTTTTTATAAAATGTTTGGAATGTATCTTTGAAATTATTTATGAGCTCATTCACAAAGATATTGAGAGATTATTGAAAATTAATGCTTTAAATGACGGATATTATGTGGCCATCAAGCCATTTTATATAATCATGTTTTAATGTAAGTTTATTGGATATAATATTAATTGATTATTGTTCTGGTGTGATTTTTATTGATGACATCAAAATGTATTTTTGTAATTTTAATTTATATTACTCTTTTTTACAAAATATATGGAAAACAATTATCACTTATTCATGGTAAAAATGATATCAACTCTCATTTTTGTAATTGGTCTCAACTAATGGGGTTAAATGATTTATGAACTGACACCACTTGATTCCCTTGAATCAAGTGCTTTATTTTTTATAAAATTTCATTGGACCTTCATTTATAACAAGAATTAGGTATTAAAATATTAAGGTTGAATGAGAGACGAACCTAGAGTACAATGAAGCCCACTTTGAAGCGGGCCTGATCTGGATCCCAAAAGGAGCTTAAGCCCAGTCAAAGAAGATGCTATTTTAAGCAGGAATCCAAGTGGGCAGTTGATGCTTTCTTATAAATGGAGTATGAATTGAAATTACCTGGCCAACTTGACAAATCTTGCACAATCATTCTAGGTTTCTCACATTAAGAATCTATGATCCTTATTTGTACATATTTTTTTTACACTTTGTAACTATCCCTGAATTTCTGTTGCAAACTCTATTTTGGCAACCTTGAGTGCAGTAGTGTTTCTTGGATCCTCTCTATTTGCACCAAATCAGTGAGGCCATCTGGTTGCTTCGAGCACAATTTCACTTAGAAGATAAACACTGCATCCCACTCGAGGGTCATATCATTGGTAACAAGATACAAAATGATAAAGGGGAGAGATATTATGTGTGAGAGAGAGGGAGAGAGGAGAGGGAGTGCTATTTTTTGCACCGTTCGCGATCGTCGTTTCTCCCAGTGCCAGTGCTATGCCGCCTCTCGTGTTCGCGCCCACACCAAGTCTGTGCCGCCCACGACCGCCATCATCTCCACCACCTGAATTGCATCGCAGACCATGCCTGCGCCCGCTTCGTGCTGCTGCTCGGGCCCACACCTTCCACGTGTTGCTGCCTGCACCATGCCCTGTGCTGCTGCCTCTACGCCCTGCACCCCTGCCCCGCCTCTTCTCTCCTCCAAGCATCACATCTCTTGAGCTGTGCATTTGCCGCGAGTCGAGTGAGGCCATGCCTGCCTCCTGCGTGCCTCCACCGAGTTTGCCCGCCCAACTCCTATACCGTCGAGTATATCGACTTTGGGATGATGCGGCCCAAGAAGTATCTCGCTCTTGAAGCTCTCTAGCTAATTTATCTTCCATCGTATACTTTTAGAATATGTGAGAGGATAAACCACCACAAGAGATTCTACTTGAGTGATTTCTTAGGTACGGGCCAAGCCCGTCAGCTACGTGTGAGCATCAACGGACTTAATTAGCTCGGTGCCGTAGATGCCATTGTCACTCCAATGAGGGTTAGGAGGTCATTGGCATTGTCACCAGTCTCTCACCCCAGGGCTTGGAGCTCAGAAAAATCTCACGAGTTGGGTTGGCACGTACTCCCACCTATGACATCGCATTCCGTAGTTACATCTCCATAGGTTAATACCTGATCGTTTGGTCATTAGCATCATCACCATCTAGGATATTAGTGTCCTATGGGATTAACTAGTTGGATTTGTTCAGAAATCACTTGCCAAGTCAGAACGAATAAAAGAATTAATAAGGCCTGCATGCTCCCGCATTAGCCCTTAAGAGAGAACGTCAGCAACATGCTTCAATTTAACCCAGCCAAAAGTGCAAGTCAGAACGGGATTTTCTTTACCAGGCGACTTAATCCTGGTCGTTTGGTGATGACACATCATGATAGTGCTTAAGAAGATCGAACGATCAGGATAAATCTGTGAATCTTTTAATATCTCTTTCTAATTATTTTATTTGATGACACATCAGCCTGTGGTGATGTGGACGAATAAACATTGCTGATGGTGCATGGATCGCCAAAATTTTAGGGGGTCCATGATACAATTTAATTGTAGCCATTGAAAACCCAAAACATGGATGTAACAATCAAAGAAGGATTCTATCCTTCTTTGACCTTTGGTCACCATCATCATTGCTGGAGACCAAAGTCTGGCAATGAGGGGAATCTCCGCCTTCTCATGGCCAAAAAGCAATGGGAAATAGTCCCAAATCGCCACACGAAGAACTCTAGAGCAGTCCCATCCTACAAAATCCCATTTTGTGGCCCTGAAGGACCATCTTTTTCCATCTAACTTGAATCTGGAAAATTCAATTTATTTTTAACATAGGAACTCCATTTCTCTTCCTTCTCTTCTTGGTTCTCTTAGTTAACAGTCACGATAGGTCTCTGAACTGAAGAGAGGTATGAAAGAGATAGATTACTTACCTGAAGGACGATGCGGCTAGAGTGGGGTGAGGAGCAGTCGGCGACTATGAGTGGTTGCAGAAATCTGATAAGTAAATCAAATTTAGTTTATTTTACTTGATATATTGTATAATATAAGGGTTAAGGAAGCATCCTCAATCCATCTTCTCGAGATTGAAATAACTCGATTTTGAGCAAAAATAAAAAAACTTCAAGGCATTGTAACAAACAGTTGTCATGCAAATCTACTTAACAAATTCTTAGTGTGATCTTTGATATATCTAAACTGAGTTAAAAAATCCCATAAAACATAATAATTCTATAAAACTAAAAGCCGCATCTCTATTGATTTACAAACCATAAACACATTGAAAATCATTCTCCTTCATTTTATAAAATGAATAATATGTATTTTTTTCCCCTCTCTTAGATATATCATTAAACACCTAGTGGTGTTTGTTCATGAGTTTGTTTGTGAACAGTTCTTTACTCCTTTGTAATTCCAATGTGCTGAAACATATTTTAAGGCTCTACTCGATCATATTCTTTGAATTCCTCAAAAGCGGTCTAGCTAGCTTTCAAATCCTATCAATTACTAAACTCCTGTTTAAGAGTATAATCCTAAAATTTCCTATTTCAACTACCTAACTAATTAGTCAAAACCAACTCTTCACTGATTTTTTATGCTTTTGAGTTAATTGTGGTTTAGGAAAAAATAGGAGAACAAAGTAAAGGGAAACCTAGGTAAAAAAATTGGCTGATTCCCTCTAGTTAGCGGATAAATTTGACGAGTAGAAACTCTTTACTGGTGCCTTCCCTAGAGGCTAGGTGCTTATAAATGGGAGGAGGTCGCTTAAAAACCCTCTCGTGAATCCCTAGAGGCTGGCACAAGACAAAAAGAGTCAACAATTGACAACATTTCTCAACAACACCTTCATAGTCTATGATGGATGGAGACTATAGAGTCAACTAGAGGATGCGGCTACAAGATCACTTGGTACATGTGGAGTATAGGCCAATCGTGACTCTTCATGCTCCCATCGATGCTGGAATGAACTTTAGGATTGACGCACACATCCGTGAGCCTTCTCCTAATATTTCCAGGCAAACCCTTGGAAGATCTATATGGGCTAATTTAAGATCTGTCATGTGTTTGTGTGAAGTATATTGTATGTAAGTGGGGAGCGTTGGGCGGTAAAATTTGGTGTGTCCTCCATTGCCATTGCTTGATGCATTGCATAACATCTAGTGCTCACATGGTAGACCCTTCAAAATGAGAGGAATTTCTCCCTTTCCAAAGCTCCCATAGCAAGTATGCACATAGATAAGGGCTAGGTTTAGAGCGTGTTGAGGAGATGAAGATCTTGTCAAAACACTCTATTAGTGCAAGTGTAGTATGGGTGTGTAAGAGTGCACACCGATGGTGAGTAAATTGGCACCAACAGCCTATAGCTATCTCACTATGGAAGAAAAGGTGTTCCGTAGTCTCAACTTGAGGAGAGGTTGGTAAACAATGGCAACGTGAACAAATTGAGTTACCAATATGGGTCACCCAATCATCAATAGGGAGGCCATGGTGCATGAATCTCCGAAGGAAGAATGAGACACAAGTAATAATTATCGGATGCTAGTTGCATGCACCCCAAATTTATGTGGGAAATCTCTCTGGAAAGTGATCCCAAGAGGACTAACATCAGAAATATGCATCAAGCGTGAGTATCCACATAGGGCGATTTGGGAAGGTCCCTATTGTAGTAGCCAAAAATTACGATAAGGAATCTACCAGAATGCCATTGTCCCTATTGTAGGACAATGGCATCGTCATCATATTGTTACTATGCGACGATCAACCATATGATATGGACAAAGTTAGGGTGGAAAGCTAAGGGTGTATTCGTGAGCTAAGTATCATACCAAGCACTGATTGTGTCTTCACTACTGTGCCGATGTATCACATTGGATATATTAGCCAATGAAACTGCCATGTACGCAACCTTTTGTGTCCCTTGATATCCGACTCCGACAAGCCCACTCACCTTACTCGGCAGATATGACACCCCAATGGGGGGCTCAAGATACAAATACGCCACACAAGCTTCTTCTGAGGCATGTCTTGGACATCTTGAGGGTGCCTGATCCCTAGAACTCCCTCGTCCATTGATCAATAAACTTAATGGAAATATATGTGGCCGGCAAGCCAATCACACATTTCAGATCTCGTTCCATGTTCATTAATAGAACATATTCTTTATAGTGCACGTGTGATGCGTACAATGAAGTCCATGAATACATGATCGGACTTAGTGAATTATGATGAGATCATAATATGGAGATCACTAGTCTTTAAGCACGTGTTCTAAACATTCCTATTCAAAGGATATTCAGAGATCTCCGATGATTTCTGAATGCATCAGTACTAACTCAGATGATTGATTAGGGTTTGACAGTTGACCATACCCTAAGTCGTCCAAGGAGCATCAAGTGGATGAGGGATTATACATACACAATAACCGATGACGAGCATGTTCCATGAGTGAGCCGATACACACTCCTTTGTATCTTCTAGGACACGAGGTGTAGCTTGGCACCCCACGTGTCGTAGTCTCAACCTATCGATTGGGTTAAATTGATCCGACATTAATTAATCTATATGATGATATAATTAATTAATTTGGAAGGCCAATAAAGGTTATTGGGCTGCTGGAGTCGTTAACTAGACTAATACATGGGCCTAGAGGGTCACACGCAAATGGTCTTTTGGACGTCGGAAGATATACTTAAGTTTTGGGGGTTTTATGAAAAATATCCACTTAGTACAAAGGGGAAGGCCCTGAACGAAATTCACCCAGGCCAGAATTGTTCAGGGGCCTTTCCCCTTCTTCTCCACTCCCCCCACACCCCCTCTCCCTACCCGATGTGATCGGGACGACGTAACAACGCTGACGGAGAAAGAACGGGGCTCGTCAACGAGAAGGAGGAGGTCCGACATGCCGAGGACCGCGTGGATACGTCTAGAGGCTGCACACATGAGCAGCTTGACTCATCTCTCTCCGGGATCCAAGAAATCACGGATGCGATCCGTGTAAAGGTACTTCATTTTAATGTTCTTGTTGATGCCGTTCGATTTGCAAAAGTCTTACATGGCGTATCATTTTGTTTCGTTCATCCATATCAAGGCCTCTAGAACCCAACAAAACTTTCTGCCAAGAGACACAACGATGTCTATGGCCTCCCTCGAGGTGGCCTCCCAAGAGATGCAACTGTGACATATGGAGGTTCTTACTATCTACCCCTATACACCACCATACTGGCCATAGCCAGGTTGTTATATTCCACATTTTACCATATCATCTTAGGGTTTCTTCCAAAAGATGGTACTAGATCTAGTGATTATTTTATTCGGACTTGATATGGCATCGTCATCATATTGGTTTAATGTTGAGAAGTGAGATAGTTTGTCATACTTCATGATGTGGCAGCCACCGTGTATGATTTGTTGATTCAGCAAGATTCAACAGTGACCTTGGATGGGCCAAAACTTGATAATGTTATGTCAGCTCATTGGCACAAATTTTCATATAAATCTACAAGTAGTTCATGTTTGGGTGATAGTGCGATGTATCATATTCTTGGCGACAAGGACCCCACAACAATTTGGGACAAATCGGCAAAGTGCTTTGCGTCAGAGTTGATGATGAGAAAGTGGCATCGAAGAAAAAGATTGTCTGGGCTACATATGGCTAAGGTGTGGATTTTTTTGTTCATACTGATTGTGTTAATGAGCTGATTACATATTTGATCAATATAGAGAGGTGCTCTCTAACGAGAACAAAGATATATTTTGGCTTGTATCTATTCCCGATTCAGATGATCATCTCGAGACAACCTTCTTGTATGGAAGCACATCACCAGTTCTTGAAGAGGTTATTGGAATCTTTATGAGCTATTATATGCGGAAGAACGTAGCTGAAGATAGTCATGATGAGTCACTCTACATAAAGAATGTGAAGGAACGTGACAGATAGAAGGAGAAGGGGAAGTCTGAAGAGAAGAACTATCAATCCAAGCCTAGGATCAATTAATTAAAGGTTATGTTATGTCACAAGTCTCATGAGAAAGGACATACAAGGATAGATTGTTGAGACCAGCCCTACTAGTGTCATGAGGGTTATGGAGAGTAGTGATGTAGACATATAGTCTGCCTTGGCCAGGGTTAATAGATAAGTAGACTCGTGTTTTCTTGATTATGGCTGCTCATATCATTCATTTCCTCAAGCTGACAAGTTGCACTCTTATTTTGCTGATTTAGGAGTAATTTCTATGGGGAACAATGCTCCTTGCAAGGTCGTTTGCCTCAGAGCATTGAATATCTAAATGTTTGATGGGTTGGTCAGAGTGTTTGAAAATGTTTGGCATGTGCCAGAGTTATTCTAAAATTTGATTTCTCTTCACTATTTGGAGGTGAATGACTGCACTTTTAAGTGTGCGGATGGAGTTATGAAAGTTTGAAAGGGGCTGTCCATTGTGGTGAAGGGGATACGTATATATGCTAATATATACAAGCTTGATGGAGCAACATGATAGGTGGAGCTGTAGTTGCTACCCCACATGTGCGGATGCCACACTCTTATGGCAATTGGCTTTGGGCCATATGAGTGAGACTGGTGTGTAGAATCTACATGCATGATGACTATTAGTTGAGGTGAGAGCTCGCAAATTGGACTTTTGCCAACATTGTGTGAAGGTAGAATAGTATAGGGTGATGTTCAAAGTGGCAACGTGTGACACTAGAGATCTCATGGACAATATACATGTTGATGTGTGGGGGCTCATTGATGTGATAAGGCTTGGAGGTGCTCAGTATTTTCGGACCTTCGTTGATCATCTTTACAATAAATTTTAGTTTAATTTACTAAAATAAAAGTTGGAGATATTCAGGCGGTTCAAGATTTGGTGCGCAAGAGTTGAGAACTGAACAAGGAGAATGATCAAGGTCTTGCGAACCAAATTCTGAGTATTGTTAGTTATTTACAGAGCATGCATTTTCATCACTTTATTGTCAAGCAGACCAATCAGCAGAATGTCATTGCAGAAATCATGAACTAAACCATTGAGGACAGAGGAAGATGTTTGTGGTTGAATCCATATTTTCCTAAGGAGTTCTTCGATAGAGGCTATTCAGATGGCCCTTGAATTCTGCTCTTAACATGATGGTCCGTAAAGAGGCATGGATTGGAAAAACTGTGAACAATTCCATATAAGGTGTCTTTGGGTCCATAGGTTATGTCCTCACACATGATGATGAAAATCAAAGCTTGCTCAAAAGTTTAAAAAGTGTATCTTCTTGGAGTACACCCACGGAGTGAAGGCCTATGGACTTTGGGATCTATAAGTACAAAAGATTGTGTGTAGTAGGGATGTGGGTTTTGATGAAAATTACAAAGTGAGGAGAGGGGGTAGAGTTTGTTTGGCGCCAATGTCTAAGATAGGAATTGTGTGGAGGTGGACAATGTCCAAGATTGGAGTTTCTACCCAATTTGGTTGTTGATGGAGTATCAATTCTGGATGCAGTGGAGAATTATAAGAGATATGATGTTAGGCAGTAAAGGTGCGAGGCGAGGTTGCTTACACATCTTGATGATTATGTGACTAATGCTTTATTCACAAGAGATGATGGAACAACATACTTCGTCAAGGCATTGAATTTCCCTTGGAAGAGAATGGCTGCCGCTGATATAGCATGCATCCAAGGACAAGAACCAAACATTGGAGTTCATGGAGCTTCCCACTGGGAAGCACGATATTGGTTGCAAGTGGGGGTTTAAGTAGAAGAAATCACTTTTGGATGCAAAGCAGCCATTATACAACACATGACTTGTCGTAAAGGGCTTTGCTCAGAAATAGGGAATTGATTATAATGAATTATTCTCACCTGTTGTGAAACACATGACTGTTAATTGTTGTGCATGAGGACATGGAGTTAGATCATCTGGATATGAAACAACATTTGTTAATGGTGATTTAGAGTTAGTCATCTACGTGCAGCAACTTGAATGCTTTGTACTACTGGGGTCAATAATCCTTGTTCGCAGTTTTAGAAAGTCTTTGTATGGGCTGAAGCAGTCCAAAGGCAGTGGTACAAGAAGTTCTACTCATACATCATGTATATTGGCTATTCTAGGTGCGTTTGATTGTTGTGTCTAAATGAGGATGTCTGATGATGGTTCTCCTACTTATTTTGACTTTCTATGTCGATGATATGACCATTGCATTGAATAAATCATATGACATTACACAGTTAAACAAATTGTGGAGAAAGGAAATTGAAATGAAGTAGTTTGACACTGCGAAGATCTCCGGAATGTTGATTTATAAATATTGCGTGAAAGGGTGTTTTTTGGTTGACTCAGAGGAGGTATAATGAGAAGATTGTTGCCCTGTATGGCATTTTTAACGCTAAAGAAATGAATTCTCCTCTAGATAATAATTTCAGGTTCTCCGTTCCTTAGAGACCTAGAGCTGTTGAAGACGTTGCTGAAATTGAGTTGATTCCCTGTGTTAATGCTGTTGGATCTCTCATGCATGCTATGGTTTGTGCAAGACTGGATATAGCTCATGACCTTTGACTGGTGTGCAAATTTATGAGCAATACGGGAAAGGACCATTGAAGGGTTAAGCAGATTATTCGATAGTTAACCGGTACAATAGATTTACATGACTTCTTTTTGACAAATGGAGTTTGCTTTCAGTACATGGTTATGCATCTGAAATTCATGGTGGCTGATGGACGTGTAAGCTGGAATTTGACACTTAAGTCAACTGTTGCATTATCGACAAAAGAAGTGGAGTATATGGTGGAAACTAAAGCTGCTAAGGAGGCCTTGCGGTCGAAATTTCTCTTCCAAGAACTTGCTAATACCTTCAAAAATTCTTAAGGCAGAGTTTCTATGTCATACATCGGTTGATAAGTCCAAATTTGCATAATTTTATGTTGTTGTTTTGATGTAGAGTTAACTAACAATATGTATACAAATTTCCATTCGAATACTCTATAATCAATTTAGGTTAAGTGATCGACCCTTATGGAGGCACAAATCTGATTTCAGACTTTTTCTTAAGCTTGGAAATGAGAGAAAAATTACCATAGAAGTGAGAAATATGAAATTCTGATAGTTGTATATATTTATAGAATTTTTGAAAATGTTAGTACAACCAGAATTGCAAATATGAATTTTACGGATTTTCTTCGTAATATTTTCAGAAGTATTAAATGCAGAAAATACCTTATTCAGAAGAGGTAATGATCGTATATTCTATTTGTGAAAATCTTAAAGATATGAAAGATACAATTGAGGTTCTTGAGAGAGAAAGGGGTCATTCTAGAGAAGAAATAAGAGACAGTGAAGAGATAGAGAGAGAGAGAAGAAATGGTGTACCAGATGTTTGGGATGGAATTGGAAGATCAGAAAGGTTGAGTTTTTTTTTAATGCATTTTGGGGCAGCAACAAGATATATGGCTAAAGCTTTAGAGAGAAATAAACAATTCTAGAGAGAGTAACAAGGGAAAGATTGTATCTAGAGTGAGGCCATGAGAAATTGAAGAGGGAAATGGACAGGAAGAGGTTAGAAAATGGAAATCTAAGTTCCTATACTCTTCATGCACGTACATTAAGCCCTTGATGCTTCTTCTCAATTTTGGAGCCTTATAGCTTGTATTTTATTATGCAAAGAACAGAGGAGATTGAATGAAAACTTCAAGAAACTTAAATCAAACATGTTAAACAACCTGGACCCTAGAGAATGCCTTGTCCTGCTGGCTAGCCCCTTGCTAGAGCACATATAGAATGAGGAAAAAAGGATTAAAGAGAGTATTTATGCATAGGGAGAAATACTTAAACAACCCTTTATGACTTTCTTTTCTTTTTCATAGCCATTCGCCTCTTTTTCCATTGGTTGAGAGTTTTTCCTTGTATATTTCAGGTGCCTTCTTTTATTAAGTACTTGAGGGCTAAATGAGCAGGTTAGGTCATGAGTAATCTTCCTCTGATTGTTCTTTTAGAGGCCTAAAATATCACTTGACCATTTGAAACCCATTTGAAGAATCAATAAGCTCCCAGAAATGTTCCACTTCATTAATTATCGCTTATTTTCATTCATGTACATTTATTCTTAAGTCGAACTATAAAGTATTTATCAGTAATAAAACTGATTGACTTCAAGGAAGTCAAATAGGGTTAGTGAAAAATGGATAGAATGTGCAGAGACTGAAATTTGTAACTGATGCATTAATATTCATGTAAACCAGATTATAAGATGAAAAATGCACAATTAATAAGACCAAATCATATACAATGCATGAAAATAACTATATGTTGATCATGTATCAGTGATTAGAGTGCCGGTTGCTTAAAAAATATTCAGATATTTTACACATGGTAAAAGTACATTGATGTGAGGTATCACAAGGTCTGGAGCTATTGAATTCTGTGGAAAATTATTCTTCAAAAGGTTCACATGGAGGGGAATACCGCTGATATGTTGAACAAGGTCATCACAACGGAGAAGTTCAAACATTATATCGACAAGGTTATGCCATTCACACAGAATCATGGATATTGACAACATACCAATGACATACATAGGTTCTTATTTCCTATCTCTTTACACCCTTATATTGATCAAATCCACAGAGTTATATTCTGCATTTAGAATAATATTTTGTGATCTATTTCAACAATGTTGATATCACCTGATACGTGGCTTGTACTTGCATCATATTTGGTAAGGAGACATCATGTCTCATGTAGAAACTAGAGTGTTGACTGAGCCACACTTATTTGGAAGCAACTGTATGCATGTAGTGAATTTTAATATGATATATGTCCTGCCTGGAGGTATTTGGCAGAATATGCACTCATGGTTCTCTGCACCTGACACTTTGTGTGTGTCATGAAGATGTTGTTCTACCAATTAACAATTATCCAGACCGTGTAGTTATCAATCCTGCTCGCCGATGCTACACACATGGCTAACATTAACTCTTCAAAAGGTCTGGACTAAGACAATGATGGGTACCATATCAAGGTTCTTGGGGCACTGTGGCAAGCCAATTCTCAGCCAAATCATTTCCACCACTATTATCACAACTCTGACACATGCACTGGTTTTTCCTGCACGAGGCACAATGATTTTAGCTTGTACATGCCGGTCCTTGCCCATACAGTTAGGGTGCCTGTAAGAGAGTGTCTGGATGGTGAATTATTGTCCAGTATAACACTATTCGGCTGTGTGGCGATGGGCACTCTAGTTTCCCAAACTGCTTGCATAGTATTGATGCACTGACACACAAATCCCTTCGTCAATATTTTCATAAAAAAAATATTAATGCATTTTCAAAATTAGACTAACTGAAGCTAAGAGATCTGATAAGTTTTAAGGGTTTTGAATACATAACATCATTATCGGCTTTTATATCCAATCATTCTGAAAAAATTAACTCACCCATTTATATACAATGATTTCCTATGGTAACCAGATAAAAGAAACAACATAGAGAAAAAACATAATCTGGTTATGTACTATTGGTAAAGGTTTAGTCTGCAATGGTTGGTTCCATTCTATATAACTCACTTATATATTCATGTGTTTTGTACGCGGTTATGCCTAAAGAAGCCATATAGTATACTCATTATAAAGTTGGCAACTAGGATTCATTATAAGTTCTAATTTTGAAAGATTCAAATATAAACGGTTAGGATTCAAGTTAGCTTGGACGATATATGGATATTTTGGTCAAATATACAATGGTGTATTTTGACAGCTGAGATTTAATATGGGGAAAAGATGGCCATAACATCATATATCTATGTATGCATGTATATATATATTATAAAGTGGAACACAACTGCAATAACATTATTTGAAGTAGAAAATTCTTCTTTAAAAATTTCTTCCTTGTGAATTATCTTCCTGCCTATCTTCTTCTCTTTACCTCTCTTCTATACTTGAGTTAATTCATAATATCACAACCATCTTCAACTTATGTCTGAAAATTTATCCAGTGGGAAGGCAACGATGGAAAGTCATTCGAAACAAATTGTTATGGTGGCAATGGGACAAGTCTAGCCAGATTTCTGGAACTTTTTCATAACGTTCGCCGTAATGGGAAGACAAACGAGGCTATCATTTTACAAACCGAGTAGAAAAAACAAGAGAGTGAGAGGAATTGGAGAAATGAACGACTGTATTAAATTTACCAAGAACATACCATTCACATTAATAGTGTATTTATACATCTTGTAAAGCGCGTTTACACCATAACTTCAGAAAGAAATTGCAAAGCAGTATGATGGGCAACTTTTGGAACTGTTGCATCTCCATATTATGACTTCTGAAAGGCACAACTGCGATATATCTTCAAAAGTCGAAAGTCCGGGATTTAACCCAACACACAAGGTAAGGAGTAACTTTTTAAACGTTACCTTTCAGAAAAAACCGGAAAACGGAGCATAAAACATAACAAGCAACGCCAGCGTAAAACAATGGAGAGGATTGAAGTTGAGTCGTATGCTTCCGCTTCCGACACTCCCGTTTCCGACATTGGTACCGTTGATGTTTTCCGACATTATCTTGCAGGGTGGCGCGTGCCCCAGAACGACAAAAATCCTAAGCGGCTGATCCACAGTTGCTGGCGGCGGTGGTAATCCAGCTGGGTAATCCCGCACCAACAGCACAGCTTCAATGTTGTACGCTATCAGTTTACCTGTGTCGAATAACACCCTCCCCACTTGCGCTCCACTAATTGTCGTCGAAACGTTAACAACCCCGTTGTTTTTCGCTCTCACTAGAGCGCCTCCCAAAGTGAGCAAGGGGTGTGGCAGCCCCTGAAGGCTTTCCATGCTGTAGTGCCCTGGCAAAGTGTGAAGAGACAGCAGGTTGATGGGCTGCGCTTGTAGCGTCCGCACGGGTATGGGATAGAGGACTGTAAGATTAGGGACGAAGAAAGTGAACGTTGCGTCCTGCCCCAGTAGAGACTCCAAGTCGTTGATGAAGTCGAGGCAGAACTCGTTTACCTGTGACTTATTCAGCCGATTATCCGAAGTGTTAAGCTTCGGGGGAGTGGGTGAAGGTTCATCCTCCTTGAAATACTTATCTATTAGATGTTCCACGACGTTCCCCGCGTTCTCCAGGCTGCTCTTCAACCTCTCCGGGTTGACAGCGGCATGTCCGGTGAGTAAGGGCAGGGAAAGCAAGAAAAGCGAGAAAGCGAGAAAAGACGCCATAGTCCTGCCGCTTCAGGACCCGTCTTCCTATTTATAAATTTTTGGTGCAGAGTAATATTCTCTTGGTTTTTTCTTTCGGTTGTTAAGATATTTTATTCGATTCACGCAGCATATTTGGGAAGATAGTTTATTCGAATGACCCAGGATATTCTGGATGCGGTTGATTCTCTCTGATAGAGTAGAGATAGAGACGTGCTGAAAAGAAATTGATTACTCTCGAGATAATTTACATTTTTCCCACGCACATGGGAGTTTTACCCAACGAACATCGTGCAAGTTGGGAAACAAAGGGGAATCTACGTTGGGAAAAGAGTATCTTGTTTTTAGGATAAAATACCGAAAAGTAGCAGTAATGGACAAATCAAGGACTATAATGAGGAAGGAAGACGACGCTCGCTCACCGTTGTCATACATTCTGGCTCTTGACTTTGGTTGAAGACGACAAACTTACACGGGATCAGCTACAGGAGAACAGAAAATATCTTTATGATACGAGGGAAAAGAATAGGAAAAAATAATTAACTCTCCATTTGCGCGTAAAATGTTCGGTGACGAATGTCAAATCTTCGCATCTTCAGATCCAGATCTCTACTATTTGCCTTAGAAGATTATTGCTGATTGCCTCCGTATAATGCCCTCGGGGCACCTCTCTAGTAATACAGATTATAGGTCAAGCTATAAAGGCAACTTTTGTGAATAGTAAACATTTTTTTTCCTTCAAAGTTTTCCTGACTTTGCATTGACGCATAGTCTACGACAAGCAGAAAAAAAATCCAAATCGTAAATTTAACAAGGCCGCAGATTCTAACTCAATGAAGACTGAGATTTCGCTGAGCATGTTGGTTGAAGCAGGTAATATGATGCGAAGTAAGAAAAAATAAGGTAATTAAGCATTGACTTCTAGTGGCGGTGTCTCTGCGGTAGCTCCGAAGAAGTTACTACACAGGCAGAGGCTATCAGATCTGGCTGTTGATATTTTATTGCCATAGTTCACGTTTTCCCATCATGACTCTCATATTTACTGTTATTGTTCTGGTAAATGGACGATATCTCAAGATTTCGTTGTCCCCGTTCGGTTATCCAATTTCGCTTGTATAGTACACTATTTATAATAACGCCAAAAATTTATTTCGGAATCAGTAACTCGGAACCCAATTGGCAGCCCAGTCAACAACGGAGCTGATCTGAAGGAGTTAATTTTAATCATAGCCAGTAACAAAAGAACGCATGGCCCATACTCGTTACGAGTACTAATAGACAACATTAAAACTAAGATCAAAGATAGAAGGCCATTATTAAATCCTACTCAGGAAACACGCGGCCAATAAGAATTCATCGAACTCTAGCGGCTATAATATGTTATAGCAGTAACGATTACAAGGCAGTAACTTGTTATATACCTGTACTATATTGTATTATGAATACAAATTGATGTCTGATAAACTCAAATTTAGGTTGTAAATTTGTTTTTCATACTTGAGTAAATCAATAAAAAGTTATAAACCTTTACTCCTAAAATAATTTCACTAGTTAGCAATGAGCACGGGTATTAGGGCATGGGAGTTTGTGATGCCATGATTACACCTTTTGGGATGATTTTCAAATATAATGATTCCCAAGTTTATAGATTCATTTCCAGCAATCAACTTAAATGGTGACACGTGGAGGGTCTTAATTTCAAGAAACAAACTATAATTAATTATTGTAGTAAGCATATGAGTAAATCAGAAAACTAATCTTTTCAAGAATATTTGCCAGAAATACCGTAGAATAAACATTAAGTCCCTAAAAGTTAGAATATCATACAAAAAATAGATTTAATCATTTTAGGATTGATAATACACATTTGTAATTATTTCAATGCATAAAATAGCTGTATTTTGTAGAAATAACCCAATAATTTGAGTGTGATCCATAGGTACAATTCCTTGTTCAGCTGAGAGTCTGATGATGACTTAGGGTATGACAAACTAGAAAAGCCCAGTGAGAAATCCGAGTTAGGATTAATGCATTGGTATATCATCTTAGAACTCTTCTTCTGATCTTTCAATACCGTAGTTATAGGCCTCATCCCATTATATTCCTATATTCCTTAAAGAGGTCTCCTCTTATATCAAGGGCAAACAATCCCATCTCAGCCTCTCAATCACATTCATGGACTTGTTAAATCTGAGCTCAAACTATTTGAACAACGTAATCTGGACAGTAAGGTAATGGTAAAAAAACAACTGTTCATCGGCATACTGTGTTTCGATTCTTTGGTCCAAGGATCACTTTCCAAACAGTGACATGATTCTATCTGGTTGACAGACAGGTATGAAAAATTTAGGAGTTTATTTGGATCATTCATTGAGCTCTTTCCCAAAACAGCACTTTACCTGTCCTTAGTGCCTCTTGGCTAGTGATATCAGTATTGAACAGATTCGTCATCTGAGCATGAGTTGGTAATTTCGTTATATCTACATACGTTTATGTCTTTCTCAAATATTCTTTCAATAATAATGTCTTGAATTAATATGTAAATATAAAATGATCATTGCGCTAGGCTTTCATAATAATACCAATCATTCATATTTTCTTAGAGCGCATGAAAACCATAGGACGAACACCATAGTATCTATGTTTATATTGATGACTGGTGGATAAGATGCGGAATGTGTGACTGGGTTACAGGCCATATGTTATTACATCATGAGGTAGGGAATGCTTCAGGATCAGTGGGAAGAATTTTTCAACAGGGCAAGTGATTGAGGTAGCTGATATGAGATTAGCAGCCAACACCATGACTACAACATTCGGGGATCTAGAATCATATAACTCCGCCACCATTTGTATTGGGTGGACACAAGTTTAGGAATACTGGCTGGTGTTCTCAACATGCATATTTTCCAGGTGCAGTTTTTCCTAAACTGTGATTCTTTATTCTTTTCGGGAGTTACAGATTCGAGGAACTAGATCCGTCGCAATCGGGCATAAATTGAATCCAAATCAAATTTTGGTGAAGTCAACTTCATTAATAAGCACTTACGATCACTACTCAGTCTACCTGTTTATCCTAAAGTTTTCATGTAATGAATGTAATCAGAACTGGGTACGTTTTTATTGTTTGGATAAAAAATGAAGCTTCTGGTTGAGTGGAAAGGAGACCTAATTGATGGGGGGGAGAGAGAAAAAAACGATTGATAATTTTGAGAGTTTATATATAAGCCGAAGCTGAGATGTTTCTCACCAACAAAAAACATATAAACACACCGTTACACTGCTCATATGTTGGGAATCGGCTAACGACGACAGAAAGAATGGGAAATTGAAGTTGATCAGAGGATGAAAGAAAAGAGCAACAGAACATAGGAGTACGCAGAGAGCTTCAACAAAGAGAAGAGGGCTTAGGTGGGCTTGTAGGCGATGAAGCTGACGCACTGCACTTGGCGCTTGTTGTCGAAGCCGATGATCCTGACGAAGTAGTCAGGGTAGGCCTTCTTGGCCTCCTCAACCTCGGCGATCACCTGGGATGCATCGGTGCAGCCGAACATGGGCAGCTTCCACATTGTCCAGTAGCGGCCATCGTAGTACCCGGGGGAGGCGTGGTACTCACGGTAGACGAAGCCCTCCTGTTCATTGTGAAGCGCGGAATTCGTTAGAAACGCCGAAATTTGAATCTCTCTTCGAGACTCGTGTGAGATAATTATGGGGACAGCGAGAACTACTCGCCCCTAAGATCACCCTTCATCAGGAAGGCCGTAAGAGTGAATCTTTGGGAGATCCGCATGAGAAATATCAAGGAAAAGTCCGAAAGAAAACAACTTTCAAGAGAGACCCAGATGCGATTGTTTCCAAGGTGGAGACGTAATGGAGACCAGTCACATAATCCAGATACCCAATCTATAGGGAGCGTGAGACGAAACCTCAAAGGAAGATAGAGATCTATAGACCCCCATAGTGGACATTTCAAAAGAGTCCCAGATGAGAGAGAGGGGGCGAATTTCAAGGAAGAGAGAGATCCAATTGAGACACCTTTGAAAGAGGGAGAAGAAGAGGGACCCAGATCCGATAATTTCTAGAGAGAGAGAGAGATAATGCTGAGCCCAGAGGAGAGAGAGGGTAGATTTCACGATGTAGGGAGAGACCCAGGTACGATACTTTCTGGAGAGAGAGAGAGAGAGAGAGCGAGAGAGAGAGAGAGAGAGAGAGAGAGAGAGAGAGAGAGAGAGAGAGACTGCTGAACCCAGAGGAGAGAGACGGTACATTTCACGAAATAGGGAGAGACCCGGATACGATAATTTCCAGAGAGAGAGAGAGATAATGCAGGACCCAGATGACAGAGAGGGCAGACTTCAAGAAATAGAGAGAGACCCTGATGAGATACGGTAGAGGGAGAGAAGAGAGAGAGACAGTACCTTGGAGAACTCGATGCAGGGGATCCAGCCGTTGCGGATGAGGTACTCAACCTCCTTGGCGAGGGCCTCGGTGGAGAGGGGAGGCAGGTAGGACAGGGTCTCGAACTTCTTCAGACCCTCCGGGGGCCACACCTGCATGCACCGGGCCTTGCCGCCGTTGCTGGGCAGGGTCGACAGGTCGGCGTTGGCCTTGCGGGTGGCCGGGAAGGCGGCGGAGGAGCGGAGCCCGTTGAAGGGCGCCACCATGCTGGACTGGGCCGGAGTGGCGCGGGCCACGGCGGCGGAGGAGACCATCATCGAGGAAGCCATGGCGATCCTTCTTCCTTGCTCTTCCTCACTCCCTTCGTCAAACCCGAATCCAAGCTCAGCTTGAGAGGATCTCTAAGTTTTTACGCCGTGTTAAATAGGCATCGACCCATCCAACGTCTCCCGTCGCCTCCACCACACACGTCCTCTCAAATATTACATCCGGGATTTCCCTTCTGTTTACATGTGGCATTGGCCTTGATCTCCTTATCCGACACCCAGTGAGAACGTGTGATTGGCATTCGCCTGCATCTCTCCTCTTTTCCTCCTGTGTGTGGCCAAGCTATCATCTACTTTCTCATCTTCTTAGTGAAGAGGAATATGTTACCGAAAAGACCCCTGGTATCTCTTATGCCAGAGATTAACGTAGTATGAACTAAACCGTGTCACTGCCCTAACAACATCATTATGTAGGATTATTTATCTGGCTGAAGTTCCATAAAAGATCTGGTGAACAGAACTATCATTTTCTCGAGGCCGAGGAAGAGAATGATCAGTGGATCTGTTAATTTTTACATCATCAGTCAACGGTCTTGTCGATTCAACTGAATTGTTTATCAACGGTTTCGCGGACTCCAATTTTCAAGGATATCCACTGTTCCTTAAATAAATTTCATGAAGTGGATACAAACGTGCTATTATTTAACGTCAGAATCCGTTTTATCAGACATTTGTCTTTTCTTGTTGGTCTCCTTTCATTTAATCACGGATGAATTACCCATTGACCTACTTAATCAGAAAATTTCATAACCCGTGATTAATAATTTTTTGAGCTCGAGGGAAAATGATGCATCATTATTAATGGACGTTGTCGTTATGTAACGAAGATGTCGTGGATTCTGCTCTGCATTGATACCATGAGATCAATTAAAAAGACAACAAGCTCACCCTGGTCCCTCAGCAAATAGTAGAGAATAAATAAGATACAATATATGAATAGTTCAAGGGCTTTGTAACTCACACCTTGAACAATAACACACTGACCATATAGATACCAAGATGAGCTTAGCTTCATAAATTCTAGTCAATAAGTAACCATACATGCAGAGAAATCCACTGGACGACATAAGGCCAAACACTTGATAAAGAAGTCCAAAAGAACAAGCGAAAGAAATAAGGAATCCCAGTAGCAATTGTAAAGCCTCTCCAATAGACTCAAGCAGAAAAAGTAATGCTATTCTGGGTTTAATGGAGAGTACAAGAACTCGACAAACCTTCTGCTGTCCTCTCTCATGTCCTCTATTTGTGAAAGACCTTACTTTATTTAATGTGCCCTCAGGAAGCACAAGCTTGCTCCTTCCACAAGCTCCCACTGCTCCACAAGTAATAGGATGGGCTCTTAAGTCCGCTGGAGCTTCACCAGTTGGTGAGCCTCAACTTTCATCTCCTGCAGCAGCCACCACTTGAGCACAGTCAAAATAAAATTGAAAGAGGGTTAAAATGCCCTAAATGAACTATTCCCGTCCAGGATAATGGGCCACGTTTGGAAACGTGGCCTAATGGGCTGAAACATTAGTGAGTCATGTGTCTTTTAAGTGGCCACATGTGCCGTTCAGAAGTATCACACATGATTTCAAAATGGTGATTCCATTTTGTAGTTTGTATGATTAATGCTTTCACCGTTGCTTCCTTTATCTGTATAAGTATGCTTTCTTGCATCATTAGTTTCACAATTTACCTTTTTGCCCATAAGTTAATCAACAGTTTAGATAATTTAGAAAAATCCTTGATGACCTGCCTACATAAGCCTGTGTGGCCAAATAATCCTTTAAGTTCCCTGGATTGGTTAGAAGTAGAAGGTTTCAGATCATCTCTACTTTGGCCTTATCTACCTCTAACTGGCAGTGGCTGACCAGCTCCCTAGTACTATTCCTCATTGGATCCTAAAGTAGGACTTTGCCCAACTAAGAATGAGTCCAAGTCGGCCTAGTTTGCCAAATAATGGATTTGATATATCCGGTTTGACCTAGTCTGCAAAGGGCAGGGCCTGCATTTGGAAGATCCGGTCAGACCAGATCCACTATTGGCCAGCCCTACGTTCAAATGTGGGCCTGTGTGGCGGGCACCGCGTAGGAAGGCTGAGCGTGTGGTGGATGCCGCATAAACAGGTTTCCCGCGTGGGTGGACCACCTAGGCGAGCTTCCTTGATGGGGGACCATCCAGGTGATGCCGGAACGGGACGAGTCCAACTACACCGGGCTGCTCGCCCTAACGCTCGCCATCCGGGGTTTAAATACTCCGCATAAGTATCTTCCCATTTTTGCGTTTTATTTTGTCTTGTTTGATTGTATTTTCGTTCATGGACCTTACGGACTGGGCCGGTGTTTTGGGCCTCGTCCATGTTGTTTTCACTTTTCTTGTAACCGTTGAATGGAGGGCGAACCACATCTTGCGACGGTTCCCCCTCTAAACAACGTCACTTGGCACCTATCCTCACTATATAAGGGGATAGCATGCCCAAGTGAAAGAAGGCTTTTGTTGAAATTGAAAATTGTGTTTTCTTTTTTACCATAGTGTTTAGTGAGGTAGAGATAGATAAAATTTAGAGAGTAGTGGGAATGTGGTTCCCTCCCATTCCTCACGTCGAGAACACTCCGTGAGTTGCCGCCACACGACCTCGTCAAGATCACTCCGAGGCCGTTCTTAAAGATTCAAGCCTTGTGCTTCTTCGGTGTCATCGTCGCTCCCTCGTCGAGAACACTCTGAGGACGCTTCTTGAAGACACAAGATTTGCAGTATTTGGCGTTGCCGTCGCCCTCGTTCCTCGTCAAGATCACTCCGAGAACGTGAGATGTCTCTGCCGTCATCCGCCACATTCTAGGAATTCAACCATTCGAGCCAGCAAGAATCCTCCAAGAATCAAGAAACCGCCACCTTGCTTGGATTTTTTGCTCGGTTAGAAATCAAGAAACCCATTTCTTGGTTGCTACATCTCCTAGTACGCTGATGCCGACTTCGCCGCCAACACCGTCAACATCATCTCCGCTGCCGCCGCCACCTCCACCACCCTCGCAGATGCCTCGCTCCACCGGGCGCCCTAGCCGCGCGCACCCACGCGCCCTAGACGTGCATGTCCGCGTGCCCAAGCCGCGTGCCAACTGCGCATACCCCAACCGCGCGCGCCCGCGCACCCCAGCCGTGCATGCCCGCGTGTCCGCCACCGAGCGCCCGGGTTCGCCAACACACATTCGGGCCCACCTCCTTCGTTGTCTTGCCGACCCTCGGTGTCTCGTCATCATCCCGACCTCATCCATCTGGATATTCTTGCCGTGGACCCCCGTCAAACCAGGTATCTTTTCCTCTCCCCCCCCCCATTACATTCCAGTATTATTACTTGTTGCAATGCCGTCTTTCCTATAAATTCCTCTACATAGGACGACGATGATACTTGCTATAGGATAGCCACTTGTCGAGAGGTAGGATTTCTTTGAGGTGGACGATTAATTGTTAATCCTTGGACTTGGAACAATCCAGGGCCGTAAGACGCCCCTTCCACCGTAGTCATCTTCAGTAGTCTCAAGGGTCATTGGGAGTCTACGATTGATTAATATCTTCATGATTGAAATTCATTGACCGTTCACCCTAGTCGTGGAAGTCCTACATCGCTCTTCTGGTTTTTCTAACGACATTCATTTCATCTAAAGAAAATTCTCTAATTCAAGTCATTGTTTCCCTGTGTTGTAATACGAACCGTTGAACTCGGTGGAATCGTATTACATCATTCCTGTGTAACGGACGCCAGATAGGGGGTGGCCAATGCGACACACACCACCATGGTAGCGTCCTACATGGCAAACACTACATGGCGTCCTACTTGACTAAGGTATTAGAAAGGTCGAGAGATGATGGACATAAAGGAGTGTAATCAATATGCTGAAAAGCATCATGCAAGCATAAATCACCAAACCATTTATCCAGATATTTCATCAACAAAGATAATTTCATCCTGAGTTTTTATTTCCAAACTTTAAGTTCTACTATTTCCTTTCCAGATGGTTGGAGGCGATTCTAAGATCTTCTATCACATTCATATCAGTAATAATGGAATCAACCAGTGAATATCAGTGTTTCATTTGAATGAATTAGGGTTCTGATAATCCATGGGATTGCGTACTAGAGCAATCTAAAACTTTTATTACTTAAAAGAAAGGTTCTAATTCTGTAAACTTAAATGTATCTTGTAATGCTTTTCCAAAATATTGTTACTACCTCATGAGTTAAGTTATAAGTTTTAAAAGATATTTGCTCCAATATCACACTTTATTAGAGGAGCTCCTGGATCCCTATGTTTTTTGAGAGGATTGTGCGGAAAAAACTAACACTTTTTTTGTTTTCTACTACCTAAGCACCATTTTTTCAAAACTTTATCATACGAAGGAATATATTTTATTGCCTTAGCCAATGAAACAGTAATTGTAACTGCCTTAAAAATCTCAGCAAGGGTTTCCTCGGGAAAAATTTCAAGCGTCAGGTAATGGACTAGGTGGAACATAGTCCTTAGGGTTAGCTTCTATCTTTTCGGATCATCTAGTTATTCCCAAGTTATTTCTACTTCTTCTTTTTGAACTTGTGTTAGGTTGATGGCGATGAGATGAAAAGAATAAGTTGTGTAAGGTAGATGGCAAGTGTAGATGGCAAGTGAATGGGCACGTGAGATGATGAGTGAGATGACAAAGACACATGATCTAATGTGAACAGATGAGATGTTATGGTTCCTCTGCTAAGTACAACCATAATAATGGGTATATTTGAATTGATGAATGCTCGTTAAGCTGTGTAAGGTGAGATTGGATGGCAGGCCATTTATAATCCCATCATGTTGCAGGCTTGATTTTAGTATGACAGGGCTAACAACTTTGGAAAGGGCACGGGATTGAGATTAGATGAGATGAGATTGGAAGACAATACTATGACTACGTACTGAGTGGTTCTCACCATGTATGTTTAATGGGTACAATATTTCCTAACCCGTTTTCTTATTTTGAGGGCTGCAGTTTTGAGGAACAAGATCTGGCACAATGAGGCATAAAATGATACCCACTCAGACTTTGGGAACTTCAACTTCATTAACGAGCACTTATGAAACCCTTTTCAGTCTACCTATTTATCTCAACGTATTCATGTAATAAATGTTATCAGAACTGGGTGTTAAGTTAAAGTTAAAGCTTATAGTTAAGCGAAGAATATAGCTGAATGATGTGGGCAAGAGAGAGGAGAGAGAAAATAACAATGGATAATTTCAGAGTTTATATAGTAGCCGAAGCTGAGATGTTTCTCACCAACAAAAAACATATATATACGCCAGTACACTGCTCATATGTTGGGAATCCGCTAACCACGACGGAAAGAATAGGAAATGAAAGTTGATCCGAGGAGGAAAGGGAACAGCTACAGAACATAGGGGTACGCAGAAAGCTTCAAGAAAGAGGAGAAGGGGGTGCGATGGCCCCCATCTGGGTGGCTGGCTTAGGTGGGCTTGTAGGCGATGAAGCTGACGCACTGCACTTGGCGCTTGTTGTCGAAGCCGATGATCCTGACGAAGTAGTCAGGGTAGGCCTTCTTGGCCTCCTCAACCTCGGCGATCACCTGGGATGCATCGGTGCAGCCGAACATGGGCAGCTTCCACATTGTCCAGTAGCGGCCATCGTAGTACCCGGGGGAGGCGTGGTACTCACGGTAGACGAAGCCCTCCTGTTCATTGTGAAGCGCGGAATTCGTTAGAAACGCCGAAATTTGAATCTCTCTTCGAGACTCGTGTGAGATAATTATGGGGACAGCGAGAACTACTCGCCCCTAAGATCACCCTTCATCAGGAAGGCCGTAAGAGTGAATCTTTGGGAGATCCGCATGAGAAATATCAAGGAAAAGTCCGAAAGAAAACAACTTTCAAGAGAGACCCAGATGCGATTGTTTCCAAGGTGGAGACGTAATGGAGACCAGTCACATAATCCAGATACCCAATCTATAGGGAGCGTGAGACGAAACCTCAAAGGAAGATAGAGATCTATAGACCCCCATAGTGGACATTTCAAAAGAGTCCCAGATGAGAGAGAGGGGGCGAATTTCAAGGAAGAGAGAGATCCAATTGAGACACCTTTGAAAGAGGGAGAAGAAGAGGACCCAGATCCGATAATTTCTAGAGAGAGAGAGAGATAATGCTGAGCCCAGAGGAGAGAGAGGGTAGATTTCACGATGTAGGGAGAGACCCAGGTACGATACTTTCTGGAGAGAGAGAGAGAGAGAGAGAGCGAGAGAGAGAGAGAGAGAGAGAGAGAGAGAGAGAGAGAGAGAGAGAGAGAGAGAGACTGCTGAACCCAGAGGAGAGAGACGGTACATTTCACGAAATAGGGAGAGACCCGGATACGATAATTTCCAGAGAGAGAGAGAGATAATGCAGGACCCAGATGACAGAGAGGGCAGACTTCAAGAAATAGAGAGAGACCCGGATGAGATACGGTAGAGGGAGAGAAGAGAGAGAGACAGTACCTTGGAGAACTCGATGCAGGGGATCCAGCCGTTGCGGATGAGGTACTCAACCTCCTTGGCGAGGGCTTCGGTGGAGAGGGGAGGCAGGTAGGACAGGGTCTCGAACTTCTTCAGACCCTCCGGGGGCCACACCTGCATGCACCGGGCCTTGCCGCCGTTGCTGGGCAGGGTGGACAGGTCGGCGTTGGCCTTGCGCGTGGCCGGGAAGGCGGCGGAGGAGCGGAGCCCGTTGAAGGGGGCCACCATGTTGGACTGAGCCGGAGTGGCGCGGGCCACGGCGGCGGAGGAGACCATCATCGAGGAAGCCATGGCGATCCTTCTTCCTTGCTCTTCCTCACTCCCTTCTCAGCTTGAGAGGATCTCCAAGTCTTCGCGCCGCCTTAAGTAAGCGTCCGCTCGTCCGACGCTCCACCACACATGCCCTCTCCTCAAATGTTACAGCCTTATCTCCAGGATTTCTCTCCTGTTGACAGGTGGCATGGGCCTCGCTCCTCTTATCCGACGCCGAGTCGGAACGTGTGAGTGGGCTTCGCCTCGGTCCTCTCTTCCTCTTTCTCTTGTGTGTGGCCAAGCTACTCTCTCTCTTATCATCCTCTCGGGGAAGGGGAATCGGTTACCGAAAAGACCCCCACTCTCTCTTCTGCCAGAGATAATCCTAGTAAAAGGAACCGAATCCTACCCCCAGCAAGCTTTCAAAGTTGAGTTCTTTCTGCGTTGGACTCTTAACCGTGTGTCACTGCGGTAAGAACATCGTTAGGGGGAAATAGGTATCTGGCTGAAATTCCATAAATGATCTGGTGGACTGAATTATCTTTTCTCGAGACGCAGAAGAGGATGATATGTGGGTCTGTTACTTATTATATCATTTGCTGAGGAAGAAGAAGAGGACGATTCAACTGTTTTATTTAACAACGGTGTCGCGGAATGTACTTTGCAAGGATGTCCACTGGTCCCTTAATAAATTTCATGTAGTGGGTACAAACCTAATACTTTTTTAACTTCTGAATTGTTTTATCACAAGTTTGCCCTATGTAGTTGGTCTCCTTTCTTTTACTCATAGGTGAACTACTCCTCGCCTTAGCAATCACGAAATTTCCTAACTCGTTATTAATCGTTTACTGAGCTCGAGGGAAGCGGATGATGAATGGGTTTCTTAGTTATTGCATCATTATTATCGGTTGTTGTCGGTATTTTACATAAATGTCGCGGTATCTGATTTGCATTGATGTCACGAGATCAATTAAAAATACAACCTCCTCACTCCAATCAATGACCAAATTTTTTTTTTTTTTATTGGCAAAAAACACGGTGCCGGGTATGGCCAACCCAAGGGTTGTGCCCGCAGACCAATCCATCGGTGCCCTGGACGCCACCCAGGAGGTTTTTATTTATAAAGTGGAGTGTTTTTCAATGCTTTTAGGCATGGAGCGAGTATATATATCCCAATTACACTCGGATCCCACTCGTCCACGCCCATTTTAAAGGGAAGAAGAGATACATGGATGATACCTTGTTGGCGCTTGAGAAAGTGTGCTCGCCGTCGTCCCGCCAGAGCCGCTCCGCGATGTCGATGTACTGCGGGATGTGTCCTCTCCGTCGTCGAGAGGGATCGAGGAAGTCCATGCTGACGCGCTAGTTGAGGCGGGCGTTGTCCACGCCTCTAGCTCTAGCAGTCCACGCAATCCTCCAATCCCGCGGGCCTGGTGTCATGAGGATGCGCCTTGTGCGGAGGGTGGGCATGCCAAGACGATCGAGGCGATAGCAGCCGCGAGCCGTGGAGGGGAGCGCCTGCCAAGTATGAAAAAGAGAGGAGGGGGTGCGTTCGTGTACCGCGTGGTTGGCGAGAGCATCGGATGTCTGGTTGCCCTCTCTCAGCTGATGACGAAAGCAGGCTATGCGGGAGCGGCATCGCATGATGTCTTCCCACGCACGGCTGAGTCGCCACTGGGAGCATGTACCTAGACGAAGCATATCAACCAATATCTGTGAGTCCGATTCTACGACGATATTGTGAAGGTTTCCTTCCTCACAGAGGAGTAGACCATCACGAATCGCCATAGCATCGGCTACTGTATTAGTTTGTATGCCATAAAAGAGGAGAAAGCAAAGAGTATACTCCCCGTATGGTCTCTAAGGATACCTCCTCCCCCTACTGGCCCCGGGTTCCCTTTAGCCGCACTGTCCACGTTCAGTTTGAGAATGCCTATTGGCGGTGGGAGCCAATAAACAACTCGATACTGGATGCGAGTGGCGGCGGGGGTCGCCGGGATGCCAATTGAGTAGAGGAGGTCTCTCGCTAGTGCTGAGCGGCCGTCTCGAGAGGGAAGCAGAGGTTGGATGCGTCGAAGCCACAGTTGAACTCGTCGCATGATGTCCAAGGCGTGCACGGGTGAACCTGCAAAATGAGAAGAATTTCACCCCTTCCAAATCTCCCATAGAAGATAAGCTATGGTGATGCGGAGGATGGGGCTCCGTGCAGAGCCGGTTGACGAGAGTATAAACTTGCCAAAACACTCAGACGGGGTCAGAGGACGAAGGCGATCAGTGATGAGGCGCCAACATTCCACAACTGTCTCGCTGTGGAAGAAAAGATGGTCCATCGTTTCCGTGTGTGGGAGGGTGGGACAACAATGGTAGTGGGAACTATGAGAATATCCGATCCGAGTCACTCAGTCATCAGTCGGGAGGCCGCGGTGTAAAAGTCTCCAAAGGAAAAGGGAGAGGCGTGTATGGATCGCCGGATGCCAGATGTGGCGACCCCAGTGCTGGAGGGGGGATTTCACAAGGAAATGCTCCCAAGAGGAGCGGCACGTGTAGGCTCCATTGGATGTGAGTCTCCAGATAGCACTATCAGAACTAGAGTCGAGTGGCGTAGTCTGGACCTCGGGTAGGGTCCAAGGGAAGACCGTGCTGCTCCCATAGGTGTGATGTGTTGCCTCTAAGCAACTGGGTCATAGTGAGTCTCACTCGGTGTGGTACAAACTGTGGGTGGGAAGCGAGTGGCGCATCAACATGCCAGGTATCGTACCACGCGCTAATGTCCCCTCGGCCGATATGCCAACGTGTGACTTGAGCCATCTCAAGCCAGTGCCGCTGCCACGTCCGCCATCTCTTAGGGCCCCGGATATCTATCTCGCGACGGGCCCATTCGCCGTATTTGGGTAAGATGAGACTCCCCAAAGGGTAGTGTGTGGTACGCATACGTCATACTAGTTTCTTTTGAAGCATGTCCTGAACGTCCGAGAGGCGTCTGATCCCTAGACCCCCTTCATCCGTCGGCCAACTCGCTTTCTCCCAAGAAACCCAATGGTGGCGGCTCTCTCCCTCGAGGTGACCAGACCATAGGAAGCGCGCACATAGGCATTCCACAGAGCGGAGAACAGTAAGAGATAGTGAGTGGACCGCAAGAGTGTGTAGCGGGATACTCATGAGGACATGTCGGATAAGCTGGAGCCGTCCTCATGGGGATAGGAAACGAAGTTTCCATCCCTCTAATTTCTTTCTAAGCTTGCCTAGCACGGCATCAAAGTAGTGATGACGAGTAGGGCCAAGAAAGATAGGGCATCCAAGATAGTCGAATGGTCAATGACCAAATTACACTAAGTGAACCCCCATTTTTTTTAACCTCTCTTGCCGTTTACTCAGAACTTTGACTAATACAGTTGGCCTCGTTTTACATACTCAGAGAAAAATGACATCTTGCAGTTTCTGTCACAAACCTTCCAGACTCGAGTTCCCCGTCTTTCATTTCAAGTGAGGAAGAAGAAGACTGATCTCACAGTCAACAACTCACCAGCCAAGTCAGCACCAGCCACGTCAGCATCATCGCAAACCAATAGGAATTTAAATAAAAGACAAGTTATTGAAAAGATGCCACGTACCCTGTACACCTTAAGAGAAGTGGTGGCCAATATTAAACCTCAGTTCAAACATGGATAGGATGAAGTACGGACGGTCTAAATCAAACCTTAGATAGGTGACAAACTAATGGTCAGGATTTCATGAAGTCTAGCCGTTATAACCAATTACAACGGCTATATTCCTTGAATTATGACACTAGATAATACTATTAATATGTTCAAATTTATGATGAGATACTTTGCGGAATCAACAATCTTAACCACGTGTCTTGGTGTGTCTCTATCTTATCTTTCTTCTGTTTCTCTCTCTCATCTCTCTACCTGCTCCTTCTCCTTGATCTCCCCCATTCTTCTTGCTGAAGATCACTGTGTCAAGATGACTTCATGTGGCATCAGAGCTAACCCTCATTTAGCATGGTCGAGGAGAAGCTCACCACCACCTTTGCCTAGCCCCGTAACATGATGACCATCAGGCAAGTACCAGCCGTAATTCTACCAGAAAGATCAACTTCGATAAAGCTTCACTCCGACAACTACCATACTTGAAGCAACGCCATTCTACCACTATGAAATCTGTATGATTTAAACAAAATCATTGAAGGAACGCCTCCCCCAATCTCTATTTCATATCACTAGAGAAACACGGTAGACAATCCTGAGTTTAGATACTGGTAAAGAATCGACCAGGAAGTTTTGGGGTTTCTAGATTCAACCATCTCAGAATCAAATTTACATTGCGTCACCAAAACAAGATATGCAAGAGAATCCCAAAAAAGCAGAAAGCCTCTTTACAGGAAGAAATCAATCAAAAATCATGTAATTACAAAGGCAATTTCACAACATGGAAAGGGCAGACTTATAAAAGATGAATATGTCCTGCATTTCAGATCCATCACATAAGCATTATAAGGCGTGGGACATCTTGTAAAAGAAACTTCCATCATCTTTACATTTTTTTAGGGCTTAGTATTCCCAATTTGTGATCAGTATAAACACAAACACCGATCACATTAATTTAAACAAAATTGTTGCAAAATTCAAATCTTGTTACAATGCTTGATTGATTTCTTCCTGGTGCATTATAAAAAATAAAACATAAAAAGATTCCCTCTCATGTTCAAATATGCTTAGAAAACAAAAAAAACAACCATATGTATCTAACCCAAAGTGATTCTAATAAGATAGTATTACCAAAGGGGATACTCTCGAAGATTGTGCAACATTTTGGAATATTCCCCATTTGTAATCGGTATAAACACAAGCACCGATCACATGAATTTAAAGAATTTTTTTGCAAAATTCTAATCTTATTATGCATACCTGGTGATAAACTGAATTTTTGGTTGATTAAGATACCTTAATTACTGTCATTGTACAATTCAGATTATGCGATTCAATTTATAAATTAACCCCAATACTTATATGTATAGTGTGAATATGGGGATCGTCCAAGAGAGGCTTAGTAGGTAATGAGATGTTCAATCTGATTAGTGATTTTGAGCTGAATTTGGGAGAGGAATATATAGGAGATAATAGGTTGAGTGATTCCTATCTGGATTTCTTGATCTTGTCAAAAAGATCAAGAACCTCAGGATAGGGAAAAAGAAATAGGATTGTATTTGTGAGATATCTATTTAGGCTTCTTGATCTTGAAATCAAGATCAAGAAATCTAAAATAGAGTAAGGACTAGGATAATGTAAGTGGGAATGATAATCTATATAGGAGCTGATTCAATTTTCTCAAGAGTTTTTAGGAGCTGTCTAGTTTTTAAACTAGAAGGAAATGAAATCTATCTAATTTTTATTTCATTTTTGTTGTCACGGCTCAATATTCATCTCAAGCAAAATCAGATTTGATTCCTAGAAAGGGCCAGAACATTTCGCCCAAGCTAAGGCGATCTAGAAGAATGCAATCTAGAAATCAAGACCAAAAAATGCAATGAAATAAACTCAGAACCTTGTTTGATCCAAGAACTTCCTCCTCTGTCTGTTCATTTATGGATGGAAGACTCCAGAATGGGCAGAGAGAAAAGAAAAAAGGGTTTAAGTACCTTGGGTTAAAGGGTAAAGTCACTTCCCCGTTTGCCCTTGGTCGTCCCTTCATTACAAGCGTTATAGAGATTTGCTGGCAATTTCCACTGTTGGATTGAAAGTAGATGAAGTGAACAACCCACAACCAAAATTTGAGTGTGATCTAACGATGGAGTTGCTAGATATGAGGGTTCGAAGTGGGCTGTCTCCCCATTTTACCATTTTCTTTCTCCTCTGCCTCCTCGTGTTCTGTGCTCATTTTGTCTCTTCTTTCTCCAAAATTTTTCCCTCCAAACTGCTGAAACCTATCATCAAAAATATTTTGACCCAAATAAGCCTTTTGACAAATGTATAAATATATTCTGATAACAAAAAGTCCTGGAAGAATACCCAAAGAAAATTAGAAAAATCATATACTCACCAAATTAACTTCATTTTAATTTAGTGCTCAATAAGTGGTTGTAATGCAGGTAAATAATAATTCCATATGAGAATACGCATTTAAATCACTTTAATACCCTTAGATAACACATTTTAATATCATTTTTCAACTGAATTTGTGTGTTATCACCTGGTGCGTTATATAAAATAAAACATAAAATGATTCCCTCTCATGTTCAACTATGCTTAAAAAAAAACAAATCAACCATCTGTATCTAACCCAAAAATCATTCCAATAAGATAGTATTACCAATGTGGATACTCTCGAAGATTGTGGTCAAATTCAAGGTATAGGATGAAATCAACATTTCCTGCCCCCTTCTGAGATATTCACTCAATTTGACATAAGGCAAGTGTTAAATTTATTTTGAGTAATAAAAATATTTAGAGAACATTCTGTGCATCATTTTATTTATTTTATCTTAATTTTAGTATACACTCCCCTTCCATGCATTAAATATTGAAGATCTTCAACATGGCCATTTCTTCTCACTATAATTCTATCTAGTGCTTGAAGGCCATTTTTTATCTGCTTTAGAAAATGTTTTGGAGTTCTTATGGCATTAAACTTTAAGTGCATTCAAGAAA
Source organism: Wolffia australiana (assembly GCF_029677425.1). NCBI lineage: Eukaryota > Viridiplantae > Streptophyta > Magnoliopsida > Alismatales > Araceae > Wolffia > Wolffia australiana. Next base: position 8,826,428 of record NC_135845.1, read on the forward strand.
AAAAAGTGAAGAAAAGAAGATCAACAAAAGGGCTTTTAAGTCACCAAGTTGAAGGAGGAGTTGGCGGCACTCAAGCCAGCCGCCACCGAGCAAGTGCACATCACTCAAGCTGACGAACACCACCTTACAAAGAGCCTTGACCGCTGACACAAAAAGGCCCACACGGAGGTCCACCCAGAAGCGTGCATAGAGGCCCGAATCAGTCCCACAAAGGCCCATAGAGAGGTCCATACACGAACATGAGAGATGTTAAGTAGTTTCAAAACATGGCATATATATAGTGCGTCTTATGTTTAAGTTCTTCGATATGGTTCAATGAGGGCTTGTAAGTTTCAGTTGCACGTCGGGCTGGGCCAAAAAATAGCAAAGTTATTGCGGCCCAATGGCTTATCCTTCTGATTTTTTCAAGGAAGATTAGATGGTGAGATCGGCCTCATCTTATTTAATTCATTTTCTTTCTTTTTCTAGGGCTTTGGTTGGCGATGACACTAAGACCTCTCTACACGTGAATCACACTGCAAACAACTGATGGGCCAAGACAGGGGTACACCATAAGAATGGATCAACAGATGTGATAATCATAGTTGTTGAACCCACTCAACTGGGGATCAGAGGAGCAAGGTGGCTAACCGCTTGCTTCTCCATCCCCTGACCGCAGCCGTCATTGGCTGGTCATTTCAGATCTATTTCTTGGTTTTCATCGTCCCCTGATCCCCATGGAGGCCGGCATTGAGGGGATCACAGATTGATGCAGCACCCCTTGATGAGTCTTGAGCAAGTCTGACCCCTTGGAGGATCAAAAGAACCTCTCTCGATCCCTGAAAGGGAGAGTTGAGGGCTAAAAAGTTGGGAGTACTCCGTGGCATTGTTACAACTTTGTCAATGTGAATACAGCTTAAGGAGGCTTTAGGGAAGGGCAAGGAAGCGAGGACTTTATGCCAACAAGAAAGAGATGAAGGTGAGAAAAAACACAGCGGAGTTAGGGGGTGGTGACGGGCACCCCCACCTCAATTCCTCGATTCAGGGCAGATCTAGTATGTGATTGAGCTCAAGCAGAACAAGAATCACTCAAAGAAGGTTCTTTGTTGATTGTGTTCTTGTCTTTCGGCCTCGTTGAGGCTTTCTGTCAAACACTTGCAAGGTGTTGATAGAACATCCTTATTTCTTGAGATTTTCATCAATTGAAAAATACTAAAAATAACTTACAGAGATATATTATATATATAGACAATAATACTATCTACTTAGAATAATTATGAATATAAACTGTAAAAACACGTTAAAATCCATCTTTTCTTGTTCTTACCCTTGAACCCTTTTCTGAATTAGATAACCCATCTCATTTCTCTCTCATATAATTATTTTTCTTGTACTACCTAAGTTCTTTTAAAATGAAACAAGAATTCAATCTCTCTACCTAGTTAGTTAACTCAAATATCTCAGATATTCTTCTTCTTCATCTACTTAATTTTCTTACTAATTAAATAATCATATACTTCTAGTTATTGATGGATATTAAGTGGTCGTCAAGCCAATCACACTACCCTGAGTATTTAAGTTCATTGAATAAAATATTATGTTCATTATTATTTTAGTGTGATGATTATTATGAAGTCTTTGAATATGTGAAATGACCTTATGAGTTAAGATGAGTTCATAATACAGTGATCACTATCCTTTAAACATGTATTCTAAATATTCCTATTAGATGGATAATCGAGATGGACATCAAATTATCCCGATAGAATCGAAATATCTGATCCTACTTATATGAAAAGTATAGCTGATCTAGTAGTTGTTAGTGTGGCGACACTAAGGACAGTTGGTGGATGCTTGACAGAGAAAGAGAGCACTGAATTGATCCATACGAATATCTGAGTGGTTATATACATAAACGTCAATCAGGTTGATTCATGTCACAACTTTATAAGTGATCAACTGACCTGAGGCACAAAGGACATCGCGGGAATGGAAGACTACATTTTGGCTACGACTTATGAGCCTTTAATCATGGGATTCAAACAAGTCATTGCTCGGATGTAGTAAGAAGCTCACGGAGATGATTGATTGGTCAAGATGGGATCATATGCCCTCAGGTCAAGAGGAGATTGAATCAAGGAAGATGATGCAGCAAATCCCTGGCCAGGGTAGTGAGGATATTGGAGGACTTCTCAAATGATCCCCATTATTCATTAGTACTAATCGAATGATGGAGTAGAGTTTGATAATAAATCATACCCTAAGTCATTCGAGAGTCTCGCACAGATGATGTATTATACATATATGGTAACCGATGGTGGTAAAGGTTCCATGAGATAGTTCAAACACTTCTCAGTATCTTCTAGAGAACGAGGTATAGCTTGGCGCCCCACGGGGTGGAAACTTAACCTATCGATTGGGTTGAATCAATCCTTAGTTAATTAATCTAATTTTGATGTAGTTAATCAATAAGGATGACCAATAATTGTTATTGGGCCACTAAATTCATTAACTAGAATGACACATGGGCCTAGAGGGTCAGACGCTTAAGGTTGTAAGGGCATTGGTGGATATATTTTACTTTGTAAGGTTTTTGACAAAAACTTAAGTAAAATATAAATAAGGGGCACTCATTTCAAGTGCCTAGGCCAGCCAGATTTGAGAGCCCACCTTTCTCCACTCTGATCTCTTCTCCACTCAACCGAGGAGAGTATCTTCATTGTGAGAAGATCTTCAGGATTTTCAAGGATAGTTGAAGAAGTGGAAATCCAAGCGCCAAGTGATCGCGTTGATACTTCTAGAGGCCGGGCACGTGAACAGCTTCAGAATGATCTCAGAGCTACAGTGTCAAGGGCAGAACAAGTTCCCTACAAGGTACATTTGATGTATATTTTCAAAATTCGATTTTGAATCGATTAACACGCTTCTCCACCCATGGTGTCATGTTTTCCCAGGATGACCCAAGTCACAAAACCCAACACGTATCTCCTATTCTTAAAATATAAGCATACACATACATATTATCATATACTCCAATTTATAACTCAAATTATAATACTCGCTTTCCCCTATATTTAGAATACACCTCTCTAATGTTGTTCTTCAATCCTCTTACTAAACTAAATACCCCTATAAACTAACTACTTACATCTTATAACTATTATGTCTTATTCCCTATTAACTAAAATCTTCATTTCAGTATTTTTATGTATACTTTCTATTTTTCATATAGTTTAATACTAATTAATTAAATAACCTCATATTCCCTGGTCATAGTATTTTACTATTCTATCTATCTTATTACTCTTCTATACTTCTTCCACTACCTACATTAATATCATCCTCAAATATATCACCATTAATTCATCTCAATAGCTTACTTTCTTTCTATCTTGAATATCTAGAAAATATATAAATAATAACTTATATTATCTCTTTATCTAGTTCTCTTTCTTATCAATTACTATGCATTATTATTGAAATTTATCTTGAATTCTCTAGTCCATTAGATACCATCCCCTTACTAATTAATTATGTTTTACTATAGTCACTATCTTTATTCCTATTGTTACTCCTCTCTAACTATAAATCAATTGTTAAATTCACATCCAAAGGCCAGTCCCTATGGAGACAACTTTGCACTTATTGTACATTCGAGTGAGTTTCTATCTTTTATCAAATTTATTTGGTCTAGGAAAATTAAAATGACAATGACACTATAATTAAATATACATTTTGCCTTAATCAGCTAACAAATGCAAAGATCTCATAAAATTTTCTAGATTCAAAGATCAAAGCCCCCAAATCTACAATCAGAACAATGTTCCACAAGCCTACTCTACATATCATCATGGGTGGTACACTGATAGTGGAGCTACCCATCATATGAGAGATGTGAAAGGTATTGGACAAAGTCCTCAATTATATCAAGGCAAAGATGATCTTCAAATACGTAATGTATCAGGTTTGAAAATGAATCCATTGGCCCTAAAATTACTACTTGCGATTGTACTCTGTCCCAAATTTTTTTTTAAATGTCCCAGAAATCATTAGAATCCTTCATCCACCCATAAACTTGCATTTGATAATTTCCTTTATGGTCAATTCAGTTATTCTCGTTCTCTCGTGAAGGACAAAATAATTGAAAAAATTCTTTTTCATGGAATAACTAGAGACGGGCTCTACTTTCTCAATCATCAACCAGTAAAATCTGCAAATGTTGGAGAGAAATTCTCTGTGAAAACTTGGCACACCAGACTGGGTCATCTACAACTTAGAACATTGATAAATATTTAAAAAAATTTGGTCCCTCTCTTTCGCACTCTCGAAAACAACTCATTCAAGATTCCTGCAATATTTCAAAGTCTCATAAACGGAAAATTTCATGTACCAATATGTTTCCTGATGGAGCAAGATATCCCCCTCCATAGAGAACGACATCGAAGCCCACGCCATCACCGGCGAAACTGCTCACAAGGTCGGGGAGAGTAGCTGACTCGGGCCCCGCAAAATGGGTAAGCCAAGAGGAAGGCGTAGGCATTCCAATTCTTGTAAATTTCCCGCCATATCCCCACGCACGACCCCTTTATTTTCTTTCCAAACCTCTTTTTTCACCTTTTTTTTATTTGTTTGTTTTGAAAGGGGGGCCTCTATGTCTAATGGGCCCCTTTTGTGGACCTCTATTAAGAGGTCCATTACCATTCCCCATAAAAGGGATGGAGTGGGCGCCCTAGCGACCTGGTCAAAGTCAAAAATTTATTTTGAAAAGAGAGACCCACCACTCCATGTTTGTGAGGGAGAATAGGAGGAAGAAGGGGAGAAGGAGAGGTCGCCAGTGCTGTCTGCTGCCCCGCACTACGCCAGGCTACCGGCCCAGGCCACCTCGAGGATGCCACCCTGCGTCGCAGCCAGGCCGCTGCCCAGCGACTACCAAGACGACGCCCGCCCCATCGTTGTGCTGCAGCTCACGCCACTGACGTTGCCACCACAATCAAATCGTCGGCCGCACCACCCCACACTGCACCCAAGCTGGGCCCATACCGCTGATGCGCCACCGCATGCACCGCTGCCACGCCGCCGCCACCCGCATCGCTACACCGCCGCCGCGCCACCCCACAGTGCACCCGAGATGCGGCCCGCACCACCGATGTGCCGCCGCCGCTCACACCCCCGCACTGCCGCCCACGTCGCCTCTCGCACAACTGCACCGCCGAGTCGACACCCACGTTGCCTCTCAAGCTATCGCTCGCACCGCTGTCATTGTCGAGATTACATACACCGCCCTCATGATGCCGCCCACATCGTTGTGACTCACGCCACTGCCGTGTCACTGCTCAAGTTGCCCATGCCGCTACAGCTCTGCCGCTGCGCCGTTGCTCACACTGCTGTGATGCTGCCATCCGTGCCACCTCATCACGCCGCCGTCCCTATCGCTGCTCGTGCCACCTCTCGTGCCACCAATGTCACCGCCACCGCCCCCGACGCCGAGACACTGCCACCCACGCTGCTGCCACTCGCGTCGACGCCGCCCGTGCTTCGTGCCCCTGCCTTTCTGCATCCACTCTTGCATGACAACTCATGAGCTGCATCTTCGCCGCCGGTCGAGCAACGTCGTGCTCAACCCCAGCACGACTCTGCCAAATCTACCCGCACCAGCCACTATGCCGACAGATATTTTGACAATGGGACAACGCAACCAAAGAGGTACCTCGCTCCCGTTGCTCGCCGAGTTAATTTTTTTTTATTATATGTCTTTCAATTGCACTCCATCGCGCTCGGGATAGAATAGGTGACACGACAAATGGACACAAGAGAATTGATAAGCCAAAAATAGGGGTAAATTTTATGCAATTTTAAACCCTTGTCGTTGTCAATTTTATCTTTTACAATAAAATTTATAAAAACTCTACTTAAGATGTGTAGTGATAAGTACGAGTGTCGTCCAAGGGAAGCTAGTAAAGAATCCAATTGATGTTCTTCTTGAATAATTTGAACCTAATTGGGGTTAATTTAATCTTCAACAGAGATTAAATCACCCTAATTAGATGAGAAATTTGGAAATGGGGGTAGAAGAGATGAGAGTAGATGAAATAAGGGGCTCTAAGTTGAATTAATTTATCCAATTGAAAGGATCAAAGAATTCAATTAGAGAGATTAAGAAGAAAATTTAGACGTCTTTTGGTTGGTTCTTTAGGTTTGACGATTCAGTAATAAGTACTCTATTGGATAATGAAACAGAAAATTTAATATCCTAGAATGTTAACCCTTTTTATAAATTTTTTTCATAGCTTTCTTTTATATGCACTTGGAATAGCTAGGAAATCTCTCAATTTGTCCTCTAAATCGTAGTCACGGCTTGTACATTTCTCTCAAGCCAAGCGATTTAGAAGTTCAGACAGGGATCAAGAAGAAAGATTAAGAAATTCAACTAACAACATCCAAAATACACCAAAAGTTCAAATACAAAGAAGCAAAAAGTACCAAATAGGTTGATCCAAGCTGGAGCTCCTCTCTGTCTTGCAGCTGTGATAGAGCACCATCAAGAATGACCCCCTCCTCTCGAAATTCGGCTTTTATACTTTGGTTAAATGGTAAAATTTCCCATTTTACTCCTGATTAGTAATTAATTTGTATCTTATCAATGTAGGCTTTGTCTCAAGATAAAAAGAGGGGATCATGACGAGCAAATCCATAAAAAAATCATCTCAATCGGACTTTTGGATCAAAAGTTATGAATAAATGAATTTAAACCAATATTAGCCATTGGATTTAAATCTATTTATTTATAATTTTATTTTAACCTGCGCGCTGAGGTGTCGTCCTCTGATTGGCCGGCGACCTTTCAACTTCTCCAGGCAGGTACGTTCTCGTTGCGCCACGTACCCCCGAATAAAAACAAAGAAAAATTTCAATTTTTGTGATTTGTATGCTTTTTGATACGCACGTACGTGTGCGTTCCTTCTTCAGTCTTTCCATTCAGAATTCGCCACGTCATCGCCGCTTTGCGTTGTACGTGTACGTTGTATGCGCCGTGCGGTCAGTGAACTTACCTCCCGGCGCTGGTTCTCATCAAGCGCCGTCAGATTCTCATCCGACGACCACGATGAGGCCACGTCAGTTGGTTGAAAACTTCTCTATGCTTTTGTAAAAAGATCTTTCTTAAAAACTGGACTTGCCGCGTGACGCCGTCCACATTTAATTGTGTATATGCCCTTTCTGCACTCTCTCTCTTCTGGTTTTTTTCCTAAAAACATTGAAACAGATATTAAATCATTTGCAATAAAACCCTAGAAAACTTTAAATGACATCTTTACGCCTACAACCGCGACCGAGAGCTGTTTTTGAGGGCATCATTGTAATGAAAATTTACGAAAAGCCCTTCAAAGTTTGAAAATAATCTTAATACTTATAAATATATCTTTTTTTATTAATAAAAATGTATTTTTTCCTCAAATAAATCTCAGAAAAATTCAATAACATCCAAAAAAATTATGGAAAATTCCTGAAAATTCACTAATTCATCCCCGTACTGATAATTCTCAAAACTAAATAGTATAATTGCCATTTTAATTCAAAAATAATTAATTCAAGCTTAAATAAATCCCTTAAAATTTGTAATAATTAACAGAAATTTACGGAAAAATCAGATGTCACTTGGAAACATTAAATTTATGTAAATATATGATAACAACCCTATTTTAAGCTCTTTAAATGCATAAGATTATGCTAATAGCATGAAATAAAGACCGAATTTAGGGTGTTATCAAGAATCTACCGAGCGTCTTGCCTAGGTAAGGGCCAAACTGGTATGTTACGTGAGATCCACCATGGTCTCAGTCCGTTCGGTGTCGTAGACACCGTCGTCGCTCCGACGAGGGTTAGGAGGTCACCGTCACCGTCATCAGTGGCCGGCCTTAGAGCCCAGAGCTTGGCGAACCCCACGAGTCGGGGCCTGCACATACATCCGCCTAGGAGTCTTCACATCACGTAGTTGCATCTCCGTAGATCCATACCCGACAGACGACATCTTCAATGACGTCCGCTACCACCCTATAGCTGAGCATCGTTTTGATACCCTCAAGAAAATATCGCCGACATTGTCCTGCATCATATCCAAACACAAGCACAAAATTATTTATTGAGATCTATGGGAAGAAATCTCTTTTTTATTTCAGGTAGGTAACTTGCATTAAGTTGTATTCCTAAATGGCATAAGCAAATACTTCTGCCTTTTTTGGTTTAAATTAAATTTTATTGATGGCAGACACCATCAAAGATTCGTCGACAACGTCGTCCGCACCGCTCGCCACTATCATCGACAGCCCGGTGGAGGTGCATGACTATCACATTTTGATTTTTGTCGTTTCCCTAGTCGTGTCTCGTGTTTTCTTCGCATTCGTCCTGTTTTGGTCGCACGACGATGAACCCCGTGTCAACGTTCTTGTCATCTTTGGGAAGGGGTCCTTTGTCAGTTGGGACCCCTCCCCTTGTGCCCCTTATTTTTCTTGTTCTTTTCTTTTTTTATTTTTATTTTCCCTTTTATTTTGTAATGAGGGGCCCATTATATAAGGGCTCCCTAATGGACTCTATTTTCCCCCTGTTGACCCACTTAAGGGGGCCCATTGACCTCTTCCCCCGTCATAAGGGAAGAGTGCGACGCCGTAGCCCCCTTAGACCAGGAAGAAAATTGTTGAAGTATTGTTCTAGATCTGTTCTGGTCTCACCTCCCCTTGAGAAAAAAAGGAAGATCAAGAGGGGAGGAGAGGGAGGGCGAATCTGTGGATTGGGAGAAGAGGGGACTAGAATTGGGGAGGATTAGCGATCTCATTCCATTCCTCTTCTTCTATGCGTTCACCAGCAAATCTTATTAGCCATCCCAGAACTTGCGACCATCCACGGGTTGGACGCCACGACCGTGGCAGGTCGATTCGTGCAAGCACCTGTGGAAGAAGAGGTAATTGGGAGAAGATTTATCTGAGGACAGAGGAAGTGACCAGAGGTCGGTGGATCACAGATTCCCTTCTCCTCCTTCCTTTCTCTGCATCCATCAGCCGATCAAACTCACCGTTCAGTTCTGGCGATGGATCGCAGAATTGGATGCCTCGACCATCGCAGGCCGATTCCTGCGAGCACCTGCGGAAGAAGAGGTTGACATCTGCAGGGGGGACTTGAAAGCCACACCCTCACGCGCGTGAGCAACAGGGACGAAACCATTCAATGTGGTTCAAAGGCCCTGCAACGTCCCATACCAGGTGACCCCACGCTCGGTGAGTGATTTCTGTAAAGGGACGAACAATCCGGACGAGTAGGGCCCTTCAGGGCGCAAAGTTCACAGTGACGTTGTGTCGACCAATTCTTGGGAGAGGGTGCCGATGGGATCTCTCCCCTCGTCTTTGGGCTTTGCTCGTGTGGCACGTGGTCGATCCAGATTCCCACCGCAGGAACCCAGCGTGCTTGAGTGACTAGCGGCGTAGGGAATTCTCCTGGCTCGAAATCAAGGACCGTCCTTACCAAGCCCTGGTGCTACCTCCGTGAGCACTCGTTGCACTGCCCCACATCTTGCCCTCTCCTCCGACCCCTCAACTGCTCCTGCACTCGGTGCTAGTTGAGTCGCCGTCAGCTCTCCAACGCCTCTTCACCACACCTGCTCTGACCGCCGCAACCGTCGACGATCTCCTGCGCGACGAGCCATGCCAACGATGAAGTATGCTGTCCTAACGCCCGCTCATTAATTATTCCTTGCAGTACGCTTTGATCTTGACTCCACTGTGCTCAAGGTGTGTAGGTGAGAGAGGAGTAATTGAGAAAACTACGACATGTTTGAGCCTCTTACCGGTATGGACGAGTCTGTCCATTACGTGTGAGCCCTACGGATTGATTCCGTTTGGCCATAGACGTCCTCGTCGCTCTGGCAAGGTTCGAGAGGCCACTAGAGCCGTCCCTGGCGACCGCATCCAAGCTCAAAGCTCGGTGCCTCCCTCGAGTCAAAGCCTGCACGTACAACACGTAGGACATTCATCTTTACGTCATAGTTACAGTCACCCATTCGGGTTTATCCGTCGGACGACGACACTGTCAATGTTTGATACCACCATCTATTATCGGTACCAAGCCATCATACTCAGTGCCAACCAGAAGACGTCCTCCATGATGTCCTCCATCAGTGATATTGTGGAAACCTAGATGAATTTCAAACGAGAGGCGGAAACAAATTTTTGTCCAAAATGAAATATTTACTATCTGATTTTTGTGCAAAATATCAATCTCGTAACTTATATTTCAAAAGAGTTGCAGTGTTCATAGGGTGTCATGTCCACACATCCGTGAACAAAATGGAAAAGCTGAATGACAACGTTGACATATAATTGAAACAACTCTTAACCTATTTCGTCAACAAAAAATGATGAATCAATTCTGAGATGAAGCAGTGATAACCATATTATATCTTATTAATAGATTAAACACACCTATAGGAGATAACCAATTTCCCTACTTATGACAGATAAAATGGAAAAAAATTCCTTGGATAATTTCATAATGATCTGATGAGCATTATCATCAACAAGATAGATACTTCAATACAAGAAACTATTGTTCAATCGATGGATGATACTGCAAATACTTTGTATGTTGCATCTGATACATTTTTAGCAAAACCCTTGAAAATAATAATGATATCCCAAATGATAGACAAAGTTAACCTTCAGATATTTTCACAATAGTGTTATAGTTTAATCAAAATAATACTAGTCAACTTGAATATCTAATCATGAATAAACTAAGTTGTGATTACATGCCAATCAATTGTATTGTTAGAGTTAGACTTATGCTATAAAAGTTATAAAATATCAATTTATCAAAGTATAGAAACTGCAGGGTGAGAAAGGGATCGATCCATAGGGAGGCAATTTTCAAAAAAAATCTGAATTCATGTTTTGATTGAAACTGAAGAAAGCATAGAATAACTTATGCACAAATTCTTTTCATCGTTTTCAAAAATATATTTGGAATTTTAATTTTAGGTCAGAGAAATTCAGGACTGAAATTTATGACCTATGTCAAAATAAAACTGAAATCAAGTTCCAGGGAACAATGAGATTGTATGGAAAAGTTTTATGGTATTTGTTTGAAATTTTCAAGAGAAACAATAGAAATTAGAATGGATGATCAAGATGGATGACTTTTTGTGTAACTATTTAGGGGCAGATAGAGTAGATATGGAATGGAATTGTTAAAAAATAAAATTTCAAATCTAGGGAGAGAAATTAAAGATACTGACCTAGAGAGAGAAAGTAGACAAAATTGGGGGAAAATGAATTTTAGACAGAATTTGAATTGGATCTACAAATCTTAGACATTAGATCACATTTGAAATAGGATAGAATGATGTTTTTGTAATGTATTCTTGAACTTGAATTAAATTGCAATGCTCTTCACCATTCAAAGACTTCCAAAGGAATGTATAATTAACCTATGCCTTGGCATTTTGGTACGATTTCAAGAAAGAGTTTAAAGGTGAAGAAGAAACTTAAAATATCAACCCAAGAATCAAGAATTTTTGACTCCATAAGCAGCTGATGTGTCCTTCCTGGCCAACAAGGCTGGGTGGAGCTCCCTCGGTGTATTCTCTCTATTCCCCATGTTTGTTTTATAAGTCAACCATATGGAAGGAACGAGAGTGAAAAGACTAACCGGCCCTCCAAAATTGTTCCCCATCTGACAGTTGAATCTCCAAACACCACGATTTTAAAATGGCTCAATCTCCATAGTCAGATGCATCTTCTCTCTCTTGTCCATACGCAAGGGCATACCGGATAAAAATCAGTTTTCTAACTCATGAGCATCTTTCTCTTGTTCTCTCTGCCATTGAATCATGTGCCACCACCTGTTTTGAGTGCTAAAGGCAAATCAATCATACACCATTAATTTAAAAGAATATACCTGCTTGATGGTTGAGAGCGCGCTGCATATTACGGTCTGCATTGGCATTTCAGCATCATTATAGCAAAAAAAGTGAATCTGAATTTCTATTCAAAATTGTCATCATTCTTCACCTGCATTTATTTGGCCAAAAAAGCAGATATTTTTTCATTGCGTTAGCATCATGATTGCATTTAATAATAATAAAAACGTTGATCTCATACCAAGGGCTCCGTCTACAAAAAGCCAAGCATTGATCTAACATGCCTTGGTTATTTTATTGCCAATGCTTGGTAGTGCCAATTGTTGGCTAAAGGATTAGCAAAGTTATCCATAACACATGGCAGTGAGTTTTAAACCTCTAAGAAGTAGCAAATGCATTTAATAAACAAAAACATACTCTCTGACTTCTAGAAAATATTGTATCATGAAATAATGGTCATATAGTTCTAAGAAAATATGAAAAATATCGAAAAATTAGTGAATGCCATTATTATTTTTAAACACATATTTTCTGACTTGAAATTTTTTTTCAACGAAACTAAAGTCAAAATATTATGTGAAAATATCTTAAGTAATCAGGAAAAATCATGATATCATAGTAAAGGCTATTTTGGTTAGTTTACAACAATGATAACCTGAAAATATGGACGTTGGGATGCATATATTTATGTAATATGCATGAGTTCTCAAAGTTTATTTGTATTCTATCAAGCACTAACTGGAAAATTCATCAATTAGATGTTTCCAATGCCTTCCTACATGGAGACCTTGATGATAGCATATTGATGGAGCAAGCTCCATGATCTACATATTCCAAGTGCCTAGTTATGTTTACCATCTAAACAAGTCTCACGATAGACTTATGCAATCAAGAGGAGTCTTATGTGAAAATTTAACTACATTTTTCCATACTATTTGCTTTGTAGGTCCAAAAGAGACAACTCTCTTTCTTCAAACTATCATCTTATTGCGCTGTTCTGGTTTTAGTATAAATATATGCCACTCTAATTATATCTCCATTATCAGAATTCATCTCTTAGTATTCCCATTACAGTATCTATTTGCGACAAAAGATCTCGGCCCTGCACCTTATTTTAAATATTGAAATTGATGGAAATATATGTGGCTGGCAAGCCAATCACACATTCCACATCTCTTTCCATGTTCATTAATAGGACATATTCGTTATAGTGCACGTGTGATGCGTATTATAAAGTCCACGAATACATGATGGGACTTAGTGAATTATGATGAGATCGTAATACAGAGATCCCTAGTCTTTAAGCATGTGTTCTAAACATTCCTATTCGAAGGATACGTGAGAAGGACATTGAAATATCCAGATAGAATAGCACTATCTAGCCTCACTTATATGATGAGTATGGCTGGTCCCGTAGCCATTAGTGTGGCGACACTAAGGATAGATAGTGGGTGCTCTTTAGTGGAAAAAGTTCACTAAATTGAGCGGTACGAATCCCTGAATGGTATTATACCGAACTGTCAATCAGGTTGATTCACGTCATGGTTGTGTAAGTGGTCCTTAGACCTGAGACACCAAAGACGTCTTGTGGACGGACAGTTGTACTTTGGCGATGGCCAACGAGTCTTTAATCATGGGATTCTAAATGGTCTTAGTTCGGGTGCATCAAGAAGTTCACGAAGGCGATTGAGTGGTCAAGATGGGATCGTCCACCCTCGGTATAAGAGGTGACAACCTAAGGAAGATGATGCGATAAAGTCCTTGACCAAGGTAGTGAAATATCGAAGAAGAGTTCTCCAATGATTTCCGAATGCATCAGTATTAACTCGGATGATCGATAAGGGTTTGACAGTTGACCATACCCTAAGTCATCCAAGGAGAGTCAAGTGGATGAGGGATTATACATACACGGTAACTGATGACGAACATGTTCCCTTCTAGGACATGAGGTGTAGCTTGGCACCCCACGTGTCGGAGTCTCGACCTATCGATTGGGTTAAATCGATCCAATGTTAACTAATCTATATGATGATATAATTAATTAATTTGGAAGGCCAATAAAGGTTATTGGGCTGTTGGAGTCGTTAACTAGACTGATACATGGGCTTAGAGGGTCACATGCAAATGGTCTTTTGGATGTTAGAAAATATACTTATGTTTTGGGGGGTTTTATGAAAAATACCCACTTAGTATAAATAGGGGAAGGCCCTAAAAGAAATTCAGCCAGGCCAGATTTGTTCAGGGGCCTTTCCCCTTCTTCTCTACTCTCCCCACTCCCCCTCTCCATCCCTGATGTAATCGAGACGACGTAACGACGCCGATGGAGAAAGAACGGGGCTCGTCAACGAGAAGGAGGAGATGCGACGTGTCGAGGACCGCATGGATACATCTAGAGGCTGCACACTTGAGCAGCTCGACTCATCTCGCTCCGTGATCTAAGAAATCACGAATGAGATTCATGCAAAGGTACTTCGTTTAATGTTTTTGTCGATGTTGTTCGATTCGCAAAAGTTTTCCGCTGCACATCATTTTGTTATGTTCATCCAGATGTAGGCCTCTAGAACCCAATAGTGGTATCAGATCCAGGTTCTGTCTTGATTTGGGTGAAGAACGGTGTCAAAATCGTGCAAAATGAAGTCCAAAAAGATATTTTTTGCATTGTTTTGGTTCATTCCCATTCGGATGTCCCGTCCGTTCAGTTCTGGGCTCTCTAGAGCTTCAACGGGCCACGTTTAGTGGCTGAACGGGGTCTGTCCAGGGTGGAACAGGTCCCCGTTCATCGTTAATAGGACCCGTTGCCTCCCCATGGAGGACCAGGGGCGCCGTTCAGCGGAACGGGGCCACTATAGAGAGAACGGGGGGCCCCATTCGGCTGAACGGGGCCACCGCTGGGTGGAATGGGTCCCGTTAAATCTGAATGGGACCCGTTCAGCGGCGGCGGCCGTTCGACAGCTCGACAGCGGCCCAGCGGCGGCCCATGCCGGGTCAGGCCATGGCCCGCATTACCTGGATTGGGTTTGACCCGAACCACTAACGGCGGCACCCACGCTAGCCGCCACATGGCGTCGATGGGTCATACCTGATCCGCTTATGGCGGGTCTCACGTTCAAACATGGGCTACATGGCGGAAGCCACGTACGCGTGCCTGCTCGTGTGGCTGGCGCTAGATAGGCTGGCCACGCCAGTGTGATGGAAGCCAGCTAGGCTGGCCACCCACGTGGCGGGCGCCACCTAGGCACCACGTCACTGTGGTAGACGCCAGATAGGCTGGCCATGCTAGAGTGGAGGGAGCCAGCTAGGCTTGCTGCCCATGTGGCCGGTGCCACCTAGGCGCCACGCTAGCGTGGCGAGCGCCAACTAGGCGTGCCGCTCGCGTGGCGGCCGCCAGCGAGGTGCACGACCAGTGGGTTTTGAATTATCATATTGGTCCCATCTTTTCTATCTCCCCCATTTCTTCTGAAAATCTTGGGAGTAGGTTATCTTACGTAGCAACATACCCATTGGACCATAAATCTATCTCATTGTTAACGCTTACCCTAACCCCTTCACAAGGTTTCCATCTTCCCTATCACAATCTTTACAAGTCTGCCATATATTCTTCTTGTTATCTTCCATATTTTGTGCTCAACAGGAGGAGGAAATGGCTTCTTCTATTCTTGGGTAGGAGAAAAGCTAATGGATAGACAAGTACTAGGTGGCCGCCACCCAGGGAGAGAGTGATCTTGCTTGCGAGAGATGTGAGGCCAATATCAAATGAGTGAAGATTACCTAAGGAGTATAGTGTCATACCTAGCGACAAGTACACTCCCTTTTCATCTACATAGTCATACAAACCAATGAGAGAGGAACCCCACATTCCTGAAAAGGTCGAAGCTCAAAATGTCATTTAGTGTTTTATCTCAGCTTGTGATTGATGCATTTACCTCTTCCAACATTTGTTTCTTTGACATACAGATAAAAAATGAAAATGTGGCAAACTACTTAAATGTTGCTAATGGACTAGCAATGTCTAAGCTGGGGGGGTATATGATAACACCCTAAATTCGGTCTTTATTTCATGCTATTAGCACAATTTTATGCATTTAAAGAGCTTCAAATGGGGTTGTTATCATATATTTACATAAATTTAATGTTTCCAAGTGATTTCTAATTTTTCCCTAAATTTCTGTTAATTATTACGAATTTTAAGGGATTTCTTTGAGCTTGAATTAATTATTTTTGAATGAAAATGGAAATTTTAATATTTAATTTCGAGAATTATTAGTACGGGGATGAATAAGTGAATTTCCTAGAATTTTTTAGGATGTTATTGGATTTTTACGAGATTTATTTGAGGAAGAAATACATTTTTATTAAGAAAAAAAGATATATTTATAAGGAAGAAAATGAGTGTGAAGATTATTTTCAAAATTTGAAGGGCTTTTTGTAAATGTTTGCTGGAATGATGCCCTCAAAAACAGCTCTCGGTCGTGGTTTCAGGCGTAAAGATGTCATTTAAATTTTTCTAGGGTTTTATTGCTAATGATTTAATATTTGTTTCAATGTTTTTAGGAAAAAAACTAGTGGGCGGGGTCATACGGCAATTCCAGTTTTTAAGAAGGATCTTTTACAAAGCGCAGGGAAGTTTTTGACCGACCGATGTGGCCTCATCGTGGCCGTTAGATGAGAATCCGACAAATCTCATCTGACCCTTGATGAGGACCAGCGCCGGGAGGTAAGTTTACCGCCCGCATTGTGTGTACAACGCACGTGCACGGCCGGTGACGTGGCGAATTCTGAATGGAAAGAGTGAAGAAGGAACTCACACGTACGTGCATATCAAAAAGCATACAAATCGCGGAGATTGAAATTTTTCTTTGTTTTTATTTTCGCCAGGGGGGTACGTGGCGCAACGAGAACGCACCCGCTGCGAGAAGTTGAAAGGTCGCCGGCCAATCAGAGGACAACACCTCAGCGCGCAGGATAAAAAAAATTATAAATAAATGGATTTAAATCCAATGGCTAATATTGGTTTAAATTCATTTATTCATAACTTTTGATCTAGAAGTCCGATTGAGATGCTTTTTTTATGGATTTGCTCATCTTGATCTCCTCTTTCTATCTGTATGGTTGGATACTGAGACTAAGCCTACATTGATAGATAAAAATTAATGGCTAATTAGGGGTAGAATGGTAATTTTTACTATTTTACCTAGGGATAAAAGCCGAATTTCGAGAGGAGAGGGTCATTCTTGATGGTGCTCTATCACAGCTGCAAGACAGAGACGAGCTCCAGCTTGGATCAACCTATTTGGTACGTTTTCCTTCTTTTTATTTGAACTTTCGGTGTATTTTGGATGTTGTTAGTTGAATTTCTTAATCATTCTTCTTGATCCCTGTTTGAACTTCTAAATCGCTTGGCTTGAGCGGAATGTACAAGCCCTGACTAGGATTGAGAGGAGAAATCGAGAGATTTCCTAGCTATGCCAAATGCATATAAAAGAAAACTATAAAAAAAGCTTATGAAAAGGGTTAACATTCTTGGAGATTAAATTTTCCCTTTTATTATCTAATAGTGTAGTTACTTCTGAATCATCAAACCTACAAAACACACCAAACCAATTCAAAATTTCCCTCTCAACCTCTCTAATTGACCCCTTTGACCCTTCTCTTTGGATCAAAGAAGCCAATTGATAAGCTAAAAATAGGGGTAAATTGTATGCAATTTTAAACCCTTGTCATTGTCAATTTGAGCTTATACAACAAAATTTATAAAACCCTAACTTAAGATGTATAGTGATAAGTAAAGGTGTCGTCCATGGGAAGCTAGTAAGGAATTCAATTTGATGGTTTTTTGGGCAATTCAACCCTAATTAGAGTTAATTTGATCTTCAATGAAGATCAAATCACCCTAATTAGATGAGAAATTTGGAAAAGGGGGTAGAAGAGATGGGATGAATAGAAGAAATAGGGAGCTCTAAATTGGCTTCTTTGATCCAAAGAGAAGGGTCAAAGGGGTCAATTAGAGAGGTTGAGAGGGAAATTTTGAATTGGTTTGGTGTGTTTTGTAGGTTTGATGATTCAGAAGTAACTACACTATTAGATAATAAAAGGGAAAATTTAATCTCCAAGAATGTTAACCCTTTTCATAAGCTTTTTTTATAGTTTTCTTTTATATGCATTTGGCATAGCTAGGAAATCTCTCGATTTCTCCTCTCAATCCTAGTCAGGGCTTGTACATTCCGCTCAAGCCAAGCGATTTAGAAGTTCAAACAGGGATCAAGAAGAATGATTAAGAAATTCAACTAACAACATCCAAAATACACCGAAAGTTCAAATAAAAAGAAGGAAAACGTACCAAATAGGTTGATCCAAGCTGGAGCTCGTCTCTGTCTTGCAGCTGTGATAGAGCACCATCAAGAATGACCCTCTCCTCTCGAAATTCGGCTTTTATCCCTAGGTAAAATAGTAAAAATTACCATTCTACCCCTAATTAGCCATTAATTTTTATCTATCAATGTAGGCTTAGTCTCAGTATCCAACCATACAGATAGAAAGAGGAGATCAAGATGAGCAAATCCATAAAAAAAGCATCTCAATCGGACTTCTAGATCAAAAGTTATGAATAAATGAATTTAAACCAATATTAGCCATTGGATTTAAATCCATTTATTTATAATTTTTTTTATCCTGCGCGCTGAGGTGTTGTCCTCTGATTGGCCGGCGACCTTTCAACTTCTCGCAGCGGGTGCGTTCTCGTTGCGCCACGTACCCCCCTGGCGAAAATAAAAACAAAGAAAAATTTCAATCTCCGCGATTTGTATGCTTTTTGATATGCACGTACGTGTGAGTTCCTTCTTCACTCTTTCCATTCAGAATTCGCCACGTCACCGGCCGTGCACGTGCGTTGTACACACAATGCGGGCGGTAAACTTACCTCCCGGCGCTGGTCCTCATCAAGGGTCAGATGAGATTTGTCGGATTCTCATCTAACGGCCACGATGAGGCCACATCGGTCGGTCAAAAACTTCCCTGCGCTTTTGTAAAAAGATCCTTCTTAAAAACTGGAATTGCCGTATGACCCCGCCCACTAGTTTTTTTCCTAAAAACATTGAAACAAATATTAAATCATTAGCAATAAAACCCTAGAAAAATTTAAATGACATCTTTACGCCTGAAACCACGACCGAGAGCTGTTTTTGAGGGCATCATTCCAGCAAACATTTACAAAAAGCCCTTCAAATTTTGAAAATAATCTTCACACTCATTTTCTTCCTTATAAATATATCTTTTTTTCTTAATAAAAATGTATTTCTTCCTCAAATAAATCTCGTAAAAATCCAATAACATCCTAAAAAATTCTAGGAAATTCACTTATTCATCCCCGTACTAATAATTCTCGAAATTAAATATTAAAATTTCCATTTTCATTCAAAAATAATTAATTCAAGCTCAAAGAAATCCCTTAAAATTCGTAATAATTAACAGAAATTTAGGGAAAAATTAGAAATCACTTGGAAACATTAAATTTATGTAAATATATGATAACAACCCCATTTGAAGCTCTTTAAATGCATAAAATTGTGCTAATAGCATGAAATAAAGACCGAATTTAGGGTGTTATCATATACCCCCCCAGCTTAGACATTGCTAGTCCATTAGCAACATTTAAGTAGTTTGCCACATTTTCATTTTTTATCTGTATGTCAAAGAAACAAATGTTGGAAGAGGTAAATGCATCAATCACAAGCTGAGATAAAACACTAAATGACATTTTGAGCTTCGACCTTTTCAGGAATGTGGGGTTCCTCTCTCATTGAAATTAAACCCTTGTCATTGTCAATTTTAGCTTATACAATAAAATTTATAAAAACTCTACTTAAGATGTGTAGTGATAAGTACGAGTGTCGTCCAAGGGAAGCTAGTAAGGAATCCAATCGATGTTCTTCTTGAATAATTTGAACCTAATTGGGGTTAATTTAATCGTCAACAGAGATTAAATCACCCTAATTAGATGAGAAATTTGGAAAGGGGGGTAGAAGAGATGAGAGGAGTATAGGAAATAAGGGGCTCTAAGTTGAATTAATTGATCCAATTGAAAGGATGAAAGAATTCAATTAGAGAGATCAAGAAGAAAATTTAGAAGTGTTTTGGTTGGTTCTTTAGGTTTGACAATTCAGTAATAACTACTCTATTGGATAATGAAATAGAAAATTTAATATCCTAGAATGTTAACCCTTTTTATAAGTTTTTTATAGTTTTCTTTTATATGCATTTGGCATAGCTAGGAAATCTCTCAATTTCTCCTCTCAATCCTAGTCAGGGCTTGTACATTCCGCTCAAGCCAAGCGATTTAGAAGTTCAAACAGGGATCAAGAAGAATGATTAAGAAATTCAACTAACAACATCCAAAATACACCAAAAGTTCAAATAAAAAGAAGGAAAACGTACCAAATAGGTTGATCCAAGCTGGAGCTCGTCTCTGTCTTGCAGCTGTGATAGAGCCCCATCAAGAATGACCCTCTCCTCTCGAAATTCGGCTTTTATACCTAGGTAAAATAGTAAAAATTATCATTCTACCCCTAATTAGTAATTAATTTTTTATCTATCAATGTAGGCTTTTGATCTGAATGATCCAATCGTACAGATAGAAAGAGGGGATCAATACAAGTAAATCCATAAAAAAATAGTCTCAATCGGACCTCTGGATCAAAACTTATGAATTTAAACCAATATTAGCCATTGGATTTAAATTCATTTATTCATATTTATATTTATTTTCGAGCGCTGAGGTGTCTTCCGCTGATTGGCCGATGGCTCTTCAACTCCTCCATGCGGGCGCATCCACGTTGCGCCACGTACCCCCTGGCGAAAATAAGAACAAAGAGAAAATTCAAAAGTCGCATTTTGAATACGTTTTGATACACACGTACATGTTCGTTTCTTCATCACTCTGTCCATTAATAATTCTCAACGTCACCGCCCATACACGCGCATTGTATGCATTGTGCGAGCGGTGACCTTACCTCCCAGCGCTGGTGCTCATTAAGCGCCGTCGGATGATAATCCGACGGCCACGGTCAGGCCACTTCGGTCGGCCGAAAGCTTCCTTGCGATTTTGTCAGAAGGCCCCTCTTAAAAACTAGCATTGCTGTTGGTAACACCCTAAATTCTGTCTTTATTTCATGTTATTAGCACAATTTTATGCATTTAAAGAGCTTAAAATGGCGTTGTTATCATATATTTATCTGAAAATATTGTTTTCAAGTGATTTCTGATTTTTCCCTAATTTTATCTTAATTCTATGAATTTTAAAGGATTTATTGGAGCTCGAAATAACTATTTTTTGAATGAAAATGGCAAGTTTAATATTTAATTTTGAGATTTATCAGTATGGGGATGAATTAGTGAATTTTCTAGAATTTTCTAGAATTTCTTACGAATTTTTAGGATTTTTCTGAGATTTAGTTGAAGAGGAAATGCATTTATTCTAAGAAAAAAAGATATATTTATAAGAGAAAAAAAGTATTGACATCATTTTCAAACTTTGAAGGGCCTTTTTGCATAGTTTTGTTGCAAAAAGATCCTCCAAACAGGTCTCGGTCGTCACTGCAGGCGCAAAGATGTGATTTAAAATGTTCCAGGGTTTTATTGCAAATGGTTTATTAATTGTTTTAATGTTTTAGAAAAAAACAAGAGGAAAGAGAAGGCGCAAAGGACATATACATGAATATTTTTGGGCGGCGTCCATTCGTAGTTGCGAATTTTCAGGGGATTTTTCCGCAAAAACGCTACTAAGAGCTTTTCGCGCGTCGACGTGGCATAATGGTGGCCGTCGGATAAGAATCCGACGGTGCTTGAGGAGACGTCAGCGACGGGAGGTAAGTTCACCGCCCGCGCGGCGCGTACAATGCGCAAGCACGGGCGGTGACATGGCGCTTGGGGATTTGTCTGCGCAGCGAGAAACGCAGGTGCCACGTGCGTGCTCTATTTACGCACCTATTTGTTTTACCTCTCTCTTTCTATTTTATTTTCTTTCGCCAGGGGGTACGTGGCACAACAAGAAAGCACCCGCCTGAAGAAGTTGAAACGGCACCGCCAATGAAATGGCGACACCTCAGCGTGCGGTTAGGAGAAGAAAAAAAATATGAATTAATCCAATGGCTAATATTGGTTTAAATTCATTTATTCATAACCTTTAATCTAGAAGTTCGATTGAGATGATTTTTTATGGATTTGCTCATATTGATCCCCTCTTTCTATCTGTAAGGTTGGATCATTGAGATCAAGCCTGTATTGATAGATATAAATTAATTACTAATTAGGGGTAAAATGGTAATTTATTCCATTTTACCTAGGTATAAAAGCGGAATTTCGAGAGGAGGGTGTTATTCTTGATGGTTCTCTATCACAGCTGCAAGATAGAGAGGAGCCCCAGCCTGGATCAACCTGTTTGGTACATTTCCCTTCATTGTATCTGAATTTTGGTGCATTTTGAATGAAATTAGTTCAATTTCTTGTTTGTTCTTCTTGATTCTGATCTGAACTTCTAAATCGCTTGGCTTGAGTGGCATGTACAAGCCCTGATTAGGATTGAGAGGAGAAATTGAGGGATTTAACTAGGCATTCAACTGCATTCCCAAAGAAAAACTCTAAAAAATTAACTTTGAATTCTAGGGTATTAAAACTTTAGTTTCTTTTATCGTTATCACATAGTGTTGTAGTCAGTTCTGAATTATCTAATCTACAAAACAACCAAACCAAGTAAAAAAACCTTCTTCTTAAGTCCCTCTAAAGTGAATTCCTTGATCCTCTCCTTTGGATCAATTAATTCAGCTTAGAATCCCCTAAATTCTTCTACTCTTCTCATCTCCTCTACCTTCCTCTCTCAATATTCTTTCCAATTAGGTTAAATTGCCCCTCATTGAACATTAAGTGGTCCTAATTATAGAAAATCATCTAATTGAACTCCTTACTAGCCTCCCTTGGACGATATCTTCACTCATCATGTGCATCTTAAGTGAGGTTTTATAAATCTTATTGTATAAGCTAAAATTTACAGCGACAAGGGCTAAAACTGCATAATTTTTACCCTATTGTTGGCTTATCAATTGGCGCCGTTACCGGGGAGTCAACGCTAAGGAATTCAACTTACCTTTATTTATAAAAGAAATTTTGCAAGTGTTGATTGAATTTTTGATAAGTATCTTTGTCATCAATTTTAAATTGAAAAGTGATTTGGTGGCTAACGACTAACGGGTGTTGTGTTTGAATTAGTGGTTTTGTATGAAGCTTAGGTCTTGATTTGAATCAGGGAGCAGTGATAGAGATTCCCCAGTAGTAGACTCCTCCACACCCGAATCGTCCTTCACTGAACCTACATTCATAGAAGAGACGTCGATTAGAACCTTACCAATGGACCCTATAGGTAATGGAGCAGGAACCCCTGAAGTAGTTAATGATGGACGAAGGAGGATTAGAGAATATTCCACACCAGCTGAAACTCCCATCTTAACCAGGATACCTGCCCCTATTGGAGATGATGTGATGTTTAGAATTGACCCACACCAATTTCAGTTACTACCATCCTTTTTAGGAAAGGCAAACGAAGAGCCGTATGATTTCGTAGAAAAATTTTATGAAGCCTGTGATAGTTGTACTTACCCCAGAATTTCGAAGGAAGCAGTGAGAATGAAATTATTCCCTCATGCCCTTAAGGATAGAGCCAAAGATTGGTTTAGAACGCTAGGGACAAATTTCAAATCTTGGAACGAGATGGAGAAAAGTTTTTTAAAGAGATATTATACAGTGGCGAGGACAAACTCCTTCAGAAGGGAAATTAGGAATTTTCAGCAGGGAAACGATACCTTCAGTGAAGCTTGGGAAAGATTGATGGGGCTCATTAGGAAATGCCCCCACCATGGCATTCTCAAATGGGAGTTAGTGCAAATTTTTTTTGAGGGATTGAATGATGTCGAAAAAGGAAGAGTTGATATTTCAAGTGGAGGAGCAATAGCAGATATGTATGAAGATGAAGCCATGGCCCTCCTACAAAAGATGTCAGACAATCTGGCCAACCACCAAGATGCTTCCAATCATGTAAGGGTCACTCCTCGAAAAGGTGGATTGTTGGATGTTAGGGGGGTTGAACCTCAGATTACTATGGATCGAATTGAAAAACAGATAGGTGTCATGATGGGAAAAGCTATGGAAAAGATGAATGAAAAAATGATTTCATTATTGCAAGGGCAGAGTAGTGGAGGAGCACACAACCAAATAAATCGATGTGAAATGTGCTCAAGCGATAGCCACACGGGAGAAGAATGCCCTATGATTTCAGAAGTGAATGCTATAGGCAGGCTGGAAGGGAACAATGGTCAATGACCCCGAGGGGAAACTTAGGAGGACAGGGATGGAACAATAATAATCGGCCATCTCAACAACAGTTTCAACCAAAAGCGAACAATCCACATCACCAACAACATTATCAACCTTAGCGAGATTTTTCAGATCCCACTAACGCGACTCTCACCAAGGTAATTGAGGAGCTACAAGAAGACAAGAAGAGGATGATCAAGCTTTTCAAAGAAATGGAGGAGAGGCACCGGCGGGAGATGGATAAGCTCAAGGCGGAGGTCGGCCTTCACATCGGTCAACAATTCTTCCATGGTGGAGCACCACAAGGTACTTGAGAAGACCCCATGAAGATGGGCGCATAACCAGGTAAACTCCCTACTCAGGCCTGTATTAATCCTAGTAATTTTCTTTATGTTGATGATATGTGTAGCATAGCTAGTGAGCATACTCATAATATGCATGCCATGACTGAAAAAAAGGAAGAAGGAGAGTTAGGTGCTGTATCGAAACTTAAAAGTGAGAGAGAACTGTCTAATCCATTTGCGGCTGTAGAAAAACAAAAGGCGGCTGAGGATAATTTAGATGAACGAGAAAAAGATGAGGAAATTGTAGTAGAGGAAAATCTCAAAAAGGAACCCGATCCAAAAGCCTATTGTCCACCTATCCCTTTCCCTAGTGCCTTGCAAGCAAAGAAGGAAAAATCGAAAGATAGCCCACTTCTTGAGTATTTAAAGGAAGCCACTGTTGAAATTCCCATTTTAGATGCAATACAATACATCCCTGATTATTCCAAATTTGTGAAAAACCTTTGCACACCTTCTAGGAAGCAAAAGAGGATTCAACTTTATGAGAATATTAGCTCAATATTTTTGCATGAATTACCTCAAAAGCGCAAAGATCCGGGAGCACCAGTAATTAAATGTGAAATTAGAGGAGAAGTATTTACCAAAGCCTTGCTTGATCCAGGAGCTAGTGTGAATATTATGCCTAAGGTTTTATTTGAGACTTTTAAATTTGGCGAATTGCAACCAGTAAATTTAGAATTGCAGTTAGCGGATGGATCAATTAGAAGACCGTGTGGTTAGCTGGTGGATATTGTTATGAAAGTAGAAAAATGTTCATTTCCCATAGATTTTATAGTAGTGGATGTGAAAATTTCAGGAAAAATTAGTCATGCGCCCATTATTTTAGGACACCCATTTTTAGCTACCGCAAGAGTAAACACTGATTGGAATGAAGGGAAAATTAAATTGCGAATGGGAAAACAGGAGATTGAACTACCAATTTCTCAATTGATGAGATGTCCCAATAGTAGTCAGGAAGATATTTATACATGTTCCTTAAATGATGAAGAGGATGAATGCAATGCTATAGAGAACATAATGTATGATGTGTTCGCAGTGAATGAGAGTGTTTATGAGGGGGAAGAGGATGACGGTAACAAAATGAAGTGTGAGAGTATGAATAACCATATATCCATGCGCACTGATGAATTGGAGTTGAAACCTCTTCCGTCTCATCTTAAATATGCTTTCTTAGGTCCAAGAAAAATGTACCCTGTGATTTTCTCTTCGACCCTCACCATGGAGCAGGAAGCTAACCTATTAAATGTATTATGACAGCATAAGAGCTCCATTGGATGGACCATAGAAGACATCAAGGGAATCAGCCCTGATGTCTGCCAGCATAGAATTTTTATCGAGGAGGGGTCAAAGCCCTCAGTACAACATCAACGTCGACTAAACCCTTATCTATATGATTTAGTGTCAAAAGAAATTACCAAGTGGCTGAAAGCGGGATTCATTTACCCTATTTCAGATAGTAAGTGGGTTAGTCCAATTCATGTAGTGCCCAAAAAAGCAGGAATTACTTTTCAAAAGAATCAGGATGGAGAAGAGATCCAAACTAGGGTAGCATCAAGTTGGAGGGTATGCATAGATTATCAGAAGTTAAATTTAGCAACCAAAAAAGACCACTACCCTTTGCCTTTTATTGATCAAATACTTGAAAAATTAGCTGGACAAAGTTTCTATTGTTTCTTAGATGGGTATTCAGGATACAATCAAATTGGAATTCATGAAAGTGACCAAGATAAGACTACATTCACGTGTCCCCTAGGAACATTTGCTTTTAGAAAAATGCCATTTGGACTTTCTAATGCGCCAGTAACATTTCAAAGGTGCATGAGTGCAATGTTTTTTGATCTTATTGGTACATGCCTCGAGTTTTTCACTAATATTAGAATATATTGAATATGAATTCTCATAACTTATATATAACTAATATATGTAATGCATCAGCAAAAAAATGAAGCAGTTACTATGTTTGTTGGATATTCAGAGTTCAGATAGAGTATAAAATATGTTAGACTAGTATTAGAGACACGTTGTTTTTGGCAATTTGAATCGAGTGAATTTTCTGCTCATTTAAGCTTGAGCGGTAGTATCTTACAGATGATACCTTAAATAGATGTGATATTGGGGGGAATGGTTTGTATAAGTCAGAGAACTGTAGTTGGAGAACATAAATGAAGAACATAAATGGAATGGTTTTTATAAATGGAATTTGATAATAATATTATGACAAATAATTCAATGACAAATAATAGTTGGGGAGGAAGTAACATTAAATATTTTCACTATTTTTAAATCATAAGCTAGTGAACTGTAGTTGAAGAACAGAAATGATATTCAAATTCTGTTTTTATATTTTCCCCCGACCAAAGATATTAGTATGTTTGAAACATCTTGAATGTCCTAAAACCTTTTGTTAAAGCTAACGCCTCCCAAGAAAATTCTTGAGGGCTAAGACTCAGTGTGATGTGATGATTATGGCTCACAATACCTATTACTTGGCAGGCATGGGGCGAAAACCCTATAAAGGATAAATTTTCAGTAAATCATGGAGTAAATAAAATTTTATAGATAAACAATCATCATTTTATTCTAATAATAGTGTTCATCATCCGACCTCCCAGTTCTAGCCCTCAGGAACATGAACATGCTATAAACATGTAGTGGAAGGAATGTGTGTCTTACACTACTGATCAGCTGGATCCTGTAATACTCAATGATGAATATTTCAAAAATTAAAAGGACTAAGGACTAGCTACTCATTCGAAAAAGGGCAAGGGCATAGATGAAAAAAAATATTTATATCATAATTGTGTCCAGTGAAGACAAAAAAGGTAAGTGGGTATCAATAGGAGGATCATGAATAAGTAGTAGACAAGGGACCTCAACTTAAAGTAAAATATCATTCCATGAGACACGTTAGGAAAAAAAAAAGATTCACCTGTTGGATCTGTGCATCAAATGGACAATATAACCATATGAAGATGCGTGAAGGTAACCCTACTCATAATCAAGAAATAATCCCTATATTTTTACCCAGGAGGTAAGGTGATAGCAGAAGTGGGCTGATACAGTTCCATTACACACGAAAATATGTGATAAATAAAGAGGGTAAGTGATCACACAAGCCGATATCTGATACCTTAAATATTTATGCCATCTCACGAAAAGTAATCATGAAGAAAAATGTGGAGACGGAATAAGGGGAGGTGTACTAAATTGGGTACATAGAAAAGGGAACATTTGAAAGCACTGGAAATCAATTATGACTGGTGGATAGGAGATGGAAATTTCATGTGAAGGGAGCTACTTTATCTAGACACTATCCCACATATTTTGAAAGAATATATTGAGAGTCAACTTAACTATATTAGTGTATTAAAAGCAACATTTTATAAATATTTATTTAAGTAAGCATTTATATCACAAATTTTTTCTTGTGTTTATATATAAGGCATTAGTGGCCTACATTATTGTTTGGGAAATGATGACAGTGACTGTGGAGGACAAGAGGGTACCCAATGTACCATTACATAATATCATGGATCAGTATAACTCATTTTATCATTCATTGTCCTCAGCCTTACATGATACTACCACAAATATGCTTTAAACGACTTAGAATTTAATTAATAATTAATTTAAAGAAAAAAATAAATACCTGTTTCACTCCCCTTAGGTTTTTATATCCTAATCCATTATATTATTCTAAACATAGTTGTCATAGAATACTGATTGGTATCGCCACTTAAATATCCTTTCACTTTAAGATATTTTTGATGTTTAAATTTAAATTATCGTGCAGTACTATAACTTCAATAAACCTCTCTCTAATTTAGCTCAAGATCTAGTTGTCATGATGATTTTCACCCTTCCTTTTTCATTCTCCTTTAGTTATAGGTAAAAACTACTTCAGTTTCATTTTTTTATTCAAAATGTTCGAGTATAAAATTATTATATCATATATATTTCTTCTAACATGATCGTGGGATGCCTAATTCCGATTGCCATTTATAGAAAATGGATACTAAAATCTCACTTGAATCAATCATCAAGGCTAATTACATAATTGAACTTTAGGTACCCTAAATGAGAGTAATATTCATCTATTTTCCAGTTAATTTTCTGTTCTTATATCCCTGTGATATGTCTTTATTTTTCTAGAATCCTAACAGTGACTGTCCATATTTCTTTGCCAACATACTTGATCAAGGTGAATGTAACAAGCAGATAAATTGAGTATCAAATTTATTTTTCCGATAAAGTTGCAATCAGAAGAGGGATATCATGATGCTTAGAGAGTTGATAAAGGTGGATTAAAATTAAAACATTAAACCGAGTTTCATAAAATTGAAATGGTACAAAATTATTTAAATGAACCGGTACCTTTTTTTCATTATTGCATCAGAAATAATTCTATAAATAACTTCAAAAGACTTTGCATAATAACTCATTTCAAAACCTATGTTGTCATTACATTGTCTTTCAAAATGCAAAAATAAAAATTTAGGCCAAAGCTATAAAATATTGTAATAAATGACGTTCCAAAAATACTACTAAGTTCATTTTGGATCCGTATCATCTTGGGTAGCGCACGGGAATTGTGCAAACCCATATTTGATGTACGAAAAATAGAAAGCGCATGAATAGTGGGTAAATATTATCTTAAACAAATATTTCATGGAACTAAATAACGCAAATCCTAGAAACGACATAATTCACAATATTTCCCCCAAAATAACAAAAAAATCGGTACATTGTTTAGGGAATATATTGTTATCCAAGTTATTTTTCCTTTATTACATAAATTCAACGTTTGATCCTTGGAAATTTGCCAATATATTTTTCACGATGGACTTGAATAACTAAAGATTACAAATTGGTGTAAAAAAATAATTTAAGCACATCAAAATTAGTATTGTATAACATGAAAGAAAAAATGAACTCTCTTGTATTGAAGGGATTCTTATATATTCTAACAATCATTAATACATCGGGTAGTCAATAGCTTCACAATTGAAGTACGACTGGCGTGGTGTGGAGATGGCAGATGACTGGCCAAGAATCAGTGATACATTTTGGTTTGCGCAGTTATCACATTGAAAAAAACATGGAAAATATTTTTTTGATTTATTTTTTTCACCAAGGAAAGGCGACACCACCCTCAGCTCCAAAATCAATCTCGAGCAATTTCCTGACTTGTTGTGGTCGTCAAAGCATCAAGAAATAAAACAAGTATCTTTAGAGGAAAAATAATCATTTGATGTTAAATTAGGTAACCTGGGAGACGTAAATATGTTTCCAACAGCAGCCCCTCCCAGGGAATAAAATAAAATTGACTGGTTAAAATGGGACGAGAAGAAATCAGCACTACAAACGAGTAGTATATCAAGTAAATACAAGGCCTTGGAAAAATAATGGCCGCATTTCTGCAAATACTCAACTTGTGATCTCAAAAAACGCCTATCTTTTGGAGATGAAGCTTCACCGATTGTGGAGGGGATCAGGGCAGCTGGGCACACGTCGCTTGCTCTCTTCTTCATTGTCAGGGGACGGTGGGAAAGTTCTCTTACCAGGGAAGAAGACTCTCGCTCTAAACATTTGCTTATTCTCCTCCGTAAAAGATCCCCACGGCGGCACTTGAATCTGCTGCCCCCGTTGAGTAGCGGAGCATCCGATCCATAAGTGCACTGCCCACATCAGTAGTACAGCTACCCCGAAGAACATTCCTCTTCTCCCTCTCCCCTCCGCTCCCATGTCCAAACTTACCCACGTTGAACCAAGAGAGAGAAAGAGATAAAGAGAGAAAGATATGCAGAGAAAGAGAGATATGTAGAGAAAAAGAGAGAGATTTGTGAAGAAAGAGAAAGAGAGAAGTAGAGAGAGATATATCGAGTAACAGAGAGATATCTAGAGAAAGATATATAGAGAGGGATATGTAGTGTAAGAGAGATATATAGAGAGGTGTGTAGAGTAAGAGATACGTAGAGAAAGAGAGATGTAGAGTAAGATAGATTTTTGTAGAGAAAGAGAGATATAGCGAGAGATATTTGTAGACGAAGAGAGAGCGATAAGTAGTGTAAGAGAGATATAGAGAGAGATGTGTAGAGTAAGAGATACGTAGAGAAAGAGAGATGTAGAGTAAGATAGATTTTTGTAGAGAGAGAGATGTAGCGAGAGAGAATAGTAGATGAAGAGGGATTTAGCGAGAGAGATTTAATAGAGTAAGAGAGATGTAGAGAGAGATTTATGTAGAATAAGAGAGATACATACAGAGAGAAGGGAGAGGGATGTCGAGAGACAGAGAGAGGAAAGAGAGATAGATAAATAGATAGAGGGATGAGGCGAGAGATAGATAGATAGAGAGAGAGGAAAGAGAGAAAGAGAATAGAGACAGATACAGAGAGAGAGAGAGGTAGATAGATAGAGAGAGAGGAAAGAGAGAAAGAGAATAGAGACAGATACAGAGAGAGAGAGAGGTAGATAGATAGAGAGAGAGGAAAGAGAGAAAGAGAATAGAGACAGATACAGAGAGAGAGAGAGGTAGATAGATAGAGAGAGAGGAAAGAGAGAAAGAGAATAGAGACAGATACAGAGAGAGAGAGAGGTAGATAGATAGAGAGAGAGGAAAGAGAGAAAGAGAATAGAGACAGATACAGAGAGAGAGAGAGGTAGATAAATAGAGAGAGAGGAAAGAGAATAGAGACAGATAGAGAGATAGATAGATAGATAGAGAGAGAGAGAGGAAAGAGAGAAAGAGAAGAGAGACAGATATAGAGAGAGAGAGGTAGATAGATAGATAGATACAAGATAGGTAGAGAGAAAAGAGATATGAGAAGAAAGAGAGAGAGAGAGAGAGAGAGAGAGGAAAGAGAGAGAAAGGGATGTAGAGATATAGATAGCGAGAGAGGAAAATGAGAGAATAAAGAAAGAGAGGAAAGAGAGAGGAAGAGATGCAGAGAGATAGATGGCGAGAGAAAAGAAAAAAAGAGTGAATACAGAAAGAGAGGAAAGAGAGAGGGAGAGATGCAGAGAAATAGATGACAGAGAGAGACAAGTATAGAGAGAGAGGAAAGAGAAATAGATAGATAGATAGAGAGAGAGATAGACAAGGCGATCCAGACAGCCAGTGTGGGTCTAGTTACGTTACGTGCGGGTTAGGAAGTGGAAGAAGACGCGGGGATTCGCAGATCGGACCGCCAGCGGTGTCCCAAACGAGTTCTGGCGGTCCCGCTGTGATATCTGAGAGACTCAAACATAATTATTCGGACACTGTTCAGTCATCAGTTCTTACACTGGGTTTCATTAATCCGCCAGATGGAGGAGTTTTGTGTTTGAGCCCTTGTAAATTTGAAGTCTTTGATTCGTCTGACGATCAGACGATGTTAAGTGGCATCTCTCCCGATGATCTGATGATGTCGGAGCCATTTTTTCATTTATATTCAAGAAACGCAATAAATGAATGTTCACGCGGAGAGGCAGGTCTCTCTCTCTCTCTCTCTCTCTCTCTCTCTCTCTCTCTCTCTCGCTCAATCGTCCTCTCTCTCTATAATATATTCATGAAAACACGGGAGAAGCAAGAAAGGCAATGTGGACCGCATCCTTTCGTTCTGTCAATGAAAGCGAGCACGGGTCATGCCCGAAAGCTAAATTTGAGGAGGGGCGCGAGTTCACTCCCTTTCTATCGATCTAACCTTATCTCTTCACGGAAGTAAAGCGGGTTGACGCTCAAAAGTTAAGTTTCAGTGGCATGTACGCGTGAGAACCATCTTTTTTAATTAACGAGATCATCGGTCCACTCTCAAACGCTAATTTTAGAGAGAAAGAGAGATGATCTCTCTCACTCAGTCACCCAACTAGAAAGTTTCGACGATGGAAAAAGAGACGCTAAACCTCTCTCTATCTCCCTCTTTATCTCTCTATTTTACACTTTCTCTGCCTGTGAGGTGGTGTGGGAGACAAATCTGTAAATGCCAAAACCCAAGGCGCAAGAGGATTCTGATTCAATGCGATTAAATGAGCCCTTCAATTTGCTCCCAACTGCACTGACCGCAATCCCGTCGTCTTCCCCGCCTGCGCCTCTCGCACTTTCATCGTCACTGACTGAGTTCTCCAAAAACGAATCCACTCTATCCGGTTTCTGAATATCTCTCTCTCTCTCTCTCTATCTATCTATCTCTAGCTCTCCATCTCTCAATCGCTCTGTTTTCCTTTTTAAAACTTCCATCCAAATTTAAAATACTCTGTTGGGTCGGCCCTTGGCTGGCAAAGAGGCCAAAACAAGAAGTGGTACATGGATGACCATTCTGTTGAATACCAATAGCAGTCGGCGAGGCAGCACTATCCAGTTGTAAGGAGTTTGTTAAATGACTGTCTTAGTCTTCTTTTCGGCTGGTGTAGTTTGGGTGGATCTCTGCCTTGAGATGTCTTACATCACTGTAATAATATCTTAATTAGAAGATTTTAACGTAAAGTGTTCAATAATGGCAGTACCTTTCAGACCCTGATAGGGTAGTGGGCTAAGGAAATTGGAAGGGGATAGCTGGCCAGTCACAGCAGGGGCAGTTGGAGAATAGCAAAGCTTTGATATCTAGGGAACTAGATGCATCTCAATAACAAACCCTAATCGCAAACCTTTGATATCTAGCCAGCCGGATATGGAGTTGAAGAAGGTTATTGTCAGCCCCTTGGAAATTTTCAGGCGTGGGTTTTTCTGCAAGTTAGCTTGAAGTGCTTGAAATTTCCTTACTCGACCTTTTTCAGACTTTGTTTTAGCTTGGTTCTAAATCCTCAGCCATCGGATTGTCTTAGTATTTGCACATATTAAGCCTGCATTGCTCACATGGCAGGCTATTTTTAGGCTTGACCTTGCATGCTTTGTATTGTTGCTTTTTGTGCCTGGTCTGCTTCTTGGAATGATAGTTATCCTCAGAGCTCCGGCGTTAGAGGTCAGCATTAAATCTGCACTTTTTTCCTCTTTATTCCTTTAGTGGGCTTTGGTTCAATCTTTCTCAGGATCATCCGCTGCAGTCACGATTGGTAAAAGATTATCCTCGTGGTTCAATAGATGTAGTCACAAATCCCCATCTTCATCTCCTTCGACCCATAAACAAGTTCTTCAAGAAGATTACTGCATACTCCTTGTGCATCTTCTGCTCATCTTCTGTCATCCTCAGATCCATTATCAGTGTGTCTTGTATCATCATTCGCACCATTTGTACTATCAATTTACCGTTCCCACTGTCCCTGGGATACTATGTGCCATCAGTACACTCCTACACTAGCGCCTCCTGCTTTCTAAACATTGCCTCAGACGCCATCACCGATCCCATCACTGGACTCATTCTTCGTGCAATCACAGGCACTACCACCGATACCATGACTAGCACCATCACTGATACCTCACATTGAGGATGATCTCTTTAAACCATGGATAAGAGAAACAAGAACATCAACTCACCTATCACCTTGGGTGTGTTAAGGACAGTGAGATGCAATACTGTATTCAAGAAGAGGGAAGTAGAGAAGAAGAGAGAGGGCTTCTCTCAACCCTAACTCAATTGCCATTCAGGCTGAAACGTTAGACAACAGAAGAGAGATATGAGAATCAGAGAATGGACAGGGTGATGGGCAGAGCAGCCGCCCTGCGAGACTGTCAGAAATTCGCTGGAGAAACGACGCGGTTAGACGTCGCCAGTGAGATTACCACCGAATACCAGTGACAGAAGGAGCACCTCCGCTGTAAACTCACGAAAAGCTCTATTAAAAAGAATCTATTACATCTTCATAAATAGGGAAACAGCAGGGGAAGGAAAAATAACTACCGATCACCACGATCGGCCAGTGTTGCGCGGCGTGGAGAAACTCCCGCATCACCGCACACCATGCCCACGATGCAGTTACGTGGCCACGAACCCACGTGCAAGGCTCACGTTGACAATCTCCTCCTGAGCTTTGCTGTGCTCATCCTGGACATTAACGAGGCCAATCTTGGCGCAAAACTCATGGAACTTGCCTTTTCCGAATGGCTTCGTCAAAATATCACTTAAATCTTCTTCACTCTTGATGAACTCTACGCTGATGTGTCCCTTCTTTGCCGATTCCTGGACAATATGATACTTTACTTCAATGTGTTTGTTGCGTCCATGGAGAACCGGATTCTTGATCAGTGCAATGGCAGAAATGTTGTCCACCCTCAACGTTGGTACGCTTGGGGTTGAGCCCTGCATTTCTGCTAGCATCCAGGCGAGCCACAAACCTTGGCAAACGGCATTGGCAGCTGCAATGTACTCTGCCTCACAACTAGACTGAGCCACCACTTTCTGCTTCATTGATTGCCAAGTAATTGGGCTGTTGGCCAAGAAGAAAATGACTCCAGTTGTGCTCTTTCGAGCATCAACATCACCAGCGAAGTCACTATCGCTGAACCCTGTCAACTGGACCTCCTCCTTCTTTTTTTCAAACCTAAGACCCCAGCTCTTGGTTCCAGCTACATAGCGGAGAATTTGCTTCACAGCTGCCAGGTGATCCTTTCGTGGCTCCTCCAGAATACGACTAACATATCCAACAGCGAAAGCAAGATCTGGACAAGTATTGACCAGATACCTGAGACTCCCCACAACGCTTCTGTACGTTGTTGCATCAACCAGTGGTTCCTCGCTTCTCTTGCTCAGCTTCAAACGTGTAGCCATTGGTATTTGACAAGGATTACACCCTGTCATGCCGCTCCTCTCCAGAATCTTGGCGACGTAGGCTTTTTGGCTGATCGAGATGCCCCCCGTGCTTTGCTTCAATTCAATGCCGAGATAGTAGCGAAGCAGGCCGAGGTCGCTCATCGGGAATGCGTCAGCTATCTCCTTCTTGAACTGCCTGATGTCGTCGCAATTGGCGCCGGTGATGACTAGGTCGTCGACATACACCCCCACCACCAACTGCGCATTCCCTTTTTGCTTGGTGTAGATGGCGTGCTCCAAGGGACTCCTCCTGAATTTGAACGACGTTAGCGTGTTGTCCAACTTTGCGTTCCAGGCCCTTAGCGCTTGATGCAAGCCGTAGAGCACCTTCTTCAGCTTGAACACCTTGTGTTCATTGCCGCCGATGATAAAACCGGCGGGCTGCTCCACGTACACCTCCTCCTGGAGGTCTCCATTCAAGAATGCCGACTTCACGTCCATGTGATGCACCTCCCACCCCTCGTGTGCCGCGAGAGCAATGAGAAGGCGCACTGTGTCCAACCGTGCCACAAGTGTGAACACCTCGTCGTAGTCGATCCCGTGGCGCTGTGCGTAGCCCTTCACCACCAGGCGCACTTTGTACTTCACCACGGTTCCGCTTTCATCCTGCTTCACCTTGTACACCCACTTCAACCCAATCGCTCAGCGACCGTGAGGGGGGTCGACCAGGGACCAGGTGGGGTTCTCCTCGATCGACGCCATCTCCTCCTCCATAGCCTTATTCCAGCTTGGGTAGCGCTTTGCTTCAGCAAATGAAACCGGTTCATCAGAACTTACAGTGTGCAGCTCCTCTGCAATTAACGCCCATGATGCAAGCCCACGCGGCGAGGCCAGCCCGATGATGTCGTTGATGTTGCAAAAATGGAGTGGTGCATCATCACGGTGATCAGCATCCAGGTTGTTGACGCGGACACTAGGTGGAGTGGCGAACTCTACCTCCACTCCTCCATCTTCGATCGGTGCTGCTCCCCTCTGGAGTGCCCGGACGGTGGAGACATTTGCTCAGGTCCCGGCGCATCATCCTCCGCAAGCATCTGATTCTCGATGGTATACTCCACCATGAAACCGTTGCTGCCCTCATCGCCTTGTTCTGTGCAGCTGCTCCAGTTCCACTGGGCTTTTTCGTCGAAGACCATGTCCCTTGTTGCATGGACGCGCTTCGTGGTGGGATCATAAACATGATAGGCTTTTGATCCACGCTCGTAGCCGATGAAGATCATCTTGCGGCCGCGGTTTTCAAGCTTCTTGAGATGTGGCGTCGTGTTCCGACGCAGGCGATGCAACCGAACACCCTCAGATGGTGCACTGCCGGCTTCTTCCCGTGCCATGCCTCAAACAGCGTCATACCATCCACGCTCTTCTTCGGGCACCGGTTCAGGATGTATACAACAGTTGCCACTACCTCACCCCACAGGCAGCCCGGCAGCTTCTTCGCCTTGAGCATGCTCCTTGCGACTGCGACCACCGTACCATTTCTGCGCTCGACGACGCCATTCTACTACGGGCTGTATGGCGCTGTGTGTTGACGATGAATACCTTCTCCCGCTCAGTACTCTACGAACCCGTGTGAGGTGAATTCGCCGCCCCGATCAGTCCGGAGTGCTCCCATCTTCAGTCCGGACTCGCCTTCCGCCCCGAGCCTTGATCTACTTGATGGCTGTTGCAGCACGGTCCTTCGAAGGTAGCATGGCCACCAACATGTACCGGAATCAATCATCCATGAGTAGTAGGAAATACTTGCTGCCGTTTGGCATTTTCGGGGCAAGTGGACCACATAGGTCGCCGTGTACCAACTCCAGAATGCGCCGCGCCCGGTACTCACCCTGCTCAGGAAACGACGTCCGCTTTTGTTTGCCGGCGAGACACGCCTCACACAACTCGTCCAACCGACCAACTTCTGGCAATCCACGTACCAGCTCCTCCCGAGCCATCTTTCTCAATGCGGCCATGTTGACATGGCCAAAGCGCGCGTGCCATCTCCAGGCTTCCTGATGTAACACGACCTGCCGGGATCGAGCGGCGCACGTAAACATCACAAGGAATGGAGGGCAGAGCGACGGAGCACGAGGCGGACGCCTCGACGGTGGTTGCGGAGTAGGCCCGGCTTCGTTCTGCTATCGAACTGCAAAGGAAGACGTCGCTGGTGCGGACTGCGATCATATACTTACAGCGGTAAACAAGCGGCGGCGTGTCATCCAACGATCGTCTTCCCCTAAAGCTCCTCTAGGAGACCGGAGTGACAGGGGAGAGGTTAGGGACGGCGTAGCGGCGTAAGGCGGCTGCCTCTACGATCTGTCGGCGGACTACGAAGGCTCTAAACTACGAAGGCGGCGACTAACTTTCGCTCAACCTAAGAGGGTTCTAGGTAACTACGACTAGACGGTAACGGGCGAGGGTATCGGCGGC
The DNA here is from genome assembly GCF_029677425.1 of Wolffia australiana. NCBI lineage: Eukaryota > Viridiplantae > Streptophyta > Magnoliopsida > Alismatales > Araceae > Wolffia > Wolffia australiana. Next base: position 8,864,137 of record NC_135845.1, read on the forward strand.
GGTGGATCGTCAACAAGTTCTCGGAGTGATCTCGATGAAGAAATGTTGGCGACGACCACCAAGAGCCGAAGGTTTTGATTCTTATGGATTCGTTCCGGAGTGGTCTCGACGGGGGGAATCAAGATGACTGGAGGGGTCCGGGCCGGCAATGGGGCAAAGCAGGCAGAGGAGACCGGGGTCAGCCGGGGCAGTAGAGAGAGGATAGCCGGAGCGGACGAGGGCGACAGAAGCACGCGTAGTCGATCGGAGGAGGACGTCTTGGTCAGGCGGCCCGTGACGGCCGGGTCAAGGCCAGAGAGATTGGGGGGCGTCGGAAGGCCGGATGCCGCCAGAGAGCCCAGAGTTGGCATGGACGAGGCTGGCCCAGCTGCCAGCAGGCGGCTGTGGGCTGTTGGTTGGCCGAGCGGACGGCCGCAGAGAAGGTCGAGGGCGGCCAGGCAGCCGTGGCGATAGTGGAGGCCGCGACAGCCGCAGGGGTCGTGGCGGTCAGAGGCGGCCTTGGCGCCCGCGCGGGCGTAGCTGGTCAGAGATGGCCCGAGGCAGCCTCGGGCGGCCGGAGGCGAATGCAAGGGACCGGAGGCGATCGTACGGGGCTGGAGACGGGCGTGGGTGGTCGAAGGCGACCGTAGGGGAGGCCGTCGGTGGCTGACAGAAGGCCGGAGATCATCAACTTGGTGGCGGCGACGTGGAGGTTGACGAGGACAGAATCGACCGAGGATAGACGGAGAGGGCCAAGGGTGGCCGAGGAGCGCCCAGGGACGTCGTCGAGTTCGGCCGAAGGGGTTCATAGCCGCTGGGATGGCGGAGCTGGTGACGCCGGCGAATGCGGTACCGGAGCTGCTGGGCGGAAGAGGCAGGGCCAGAGAGAGCCAAGGACGTCCGCGGATCGCTCGAGGGAGCCATAGATGTCGATGAGAGCGGCTATGGCAGCTCATAGCTGCGGGGGCGGTGGAGCTAGCGGCACCGGCGAAGGCGGCGCTGGAGCTCCAGCGACGCGAACAGTACGAAGCCCTAACGCCCACATCTCGAGTGGAATTTTTGATATTTTGCCCAACTTCCGAAAATAGACTAAAATCTCTCAAAACTCTCCTAAATATTCCTAAAACTCAAAAAGACAAAGGGACTACATTTTGGAAAACTCTCAACTGCAATTTTTCAATTCTTCTTTTCAGTGCTTTCATACATGGGCACCCTCCCCTTTATAGGGAAGGAGGGACCATATCCGTTATGGAAGGTGAAAAGACAAAAGAAAGGAAACAACAGACAAAACAAAAAAGTAAGGAAGATATTTCCTTAAGGCTTGATGGTCCCCCATCACTTCCTCGTCGAACTTCGCCGCCAAGCACACCGGCCAAATCAGCTTGACGTGGAGGATGTACAGCCGGTTCTCTCCGCGCATCACCTTTGCTAGGAGCCGTCCGCCTGGTTCATGGATCTTCATTGCCCCCTTTTTCGATGTTGACTTGGTACCCGGCCTCATCGAGTTGGCTGACGCTGATGATGTTCGTCGTCAATCGGGGTATGAAATACACCCCCCCGAAAGACCGGTGCTCACCATTCTTGCACTGGAACATGACAGTCCCTCTACCTTCGATCTGTACCACCGAGTCGCAAAGCTGTACCGACCCGAGCACCGCCGCATCCAGCTCGGTGAAGGCCATACGGGAACCTGACATGTGGTTCGTGGCACCTGTGTCCAAGACCCATGTTTCTTCATCACGTTGTTCCTGGTCTCCAAGGTGGGCGAACACCTTCTCTTCCTGCAACTGGATCTGGGTCGGGGCATCTGGCCTCTTTCCTTCTACCTTCGGACTCGCAGTAGAGCTTTGTGGAGTGGAGGTTGGTGTCAGCGACGTCGATATGACTGGTGTTGACTCCACAAAAAACAGCGAAGCCCCCTCCTCTTCTTGGACGACGTGTGCCTGCTCCTTCTTGGACGTTGAGCGGCACTGACGAGCCCAACGGCCCAACTTCCCGCATTTTCTGCACTCATCGTTGGACCGGCCTGAGTTGCGCGACGAGCCCCCTCCCGACGACTCCTTTTCGCTGCCACAGCCAGGTCCGCGCCCATGTCTGCCACGGCGTGTTGCGTTGCTGCTGCCTCCGCCACCATGTTTGTTCTCAGCATTGCGCTTATTCCGCCACGCGTCCCACTCCTCCTTAGTCAAGTACAGCTTGCCCTCGTGGTGCGTAGCCGATAGTGTCTCCTCAAAGGCATCATCTGCCGCCTTGAGCCGACCCGTCAGATCAGCGATAGTGAGCGTTGATACGTCGAGCAACGTCATGATCGCGACCACGATCTGCCTGAAACGTTGGGGGACACTGCGAATTATTTTCTCCACCACCTGCGTCTCTTCGATTTTGTCACCGAGAGTGGTGAGAGTCGACGCCATGCTGTTGAGACGCAGCGCGTAGTCCTCAACGGACTCTCCCTCCTTGAAAGTCGCCGAGTCGAACTGCCGCCGCAAGTTCTGAGCCGACGTCTTCCTTACGTGGTCATCGCCGATCCGCATGGTGGCGATAGCTTCCCACGCTTTCTTGGTCGTATCCTTGTCCGCAATCACCGGCCACATCTCCGATGGCACAGCACTGTAGAGCGCGTCGAGCACCTGCATTTCTTCATGGGGTTCGGCGCCCCCTTCCTCAATGGCGCTCCAGAGCAGCCGGGTCTTTAGCTTTACCTTCATGAGACAGATTTTGGTAAACAAATTCTCACTGAAACAAGAGTAGTCATGGTTATTGCCGGACCTTCGTGTCGTCTCTTGAACAAGATTCATCTTTATCTCCTTAATAGGGTGATCCATCGTCACCGATATCTTTGGTCATTAATAGGAATGGGGAATCTGTTGTTTGTCGTCAAACAAACACTGTTAAAATTGGTCAACAATCGAACATGACAGATTCGGTGTCATGTTCGTGTTCAGTTTGTTCGTTATCTCTCGTGAATGGTTCACAAACAGATTTTGCGCTTTTAAAAATCCGTATTATCTGTGGGAAAATGGAAATCTTGACTTTAGCTATCTTTTCCTGGAAATAATCATCGGATGTGAAATACTATTTAGACAGTGTAAAAGTATCACTCTAAAATTGATGGTTTAAATCAGTAATGTAATTAATTTCGTCACTATTGATAATGAATTAGAATTTGGCTTTAGCTATCTTCTCTTGGAAAAAATAATAGTCGCGAAATACTATTTACATAATGTTTAGAAATATAAGTAATGGTAAAGGGTAAAACCATTACTCTATGTTTAATGATTTAAATCAGTAATCCACATAATTTTATCAATATTAATAACAAATTAGAATTTGACTTTAGCTTTCTCCTCCTAGAAAAAACTCAATAGTTTTCAAATACTATTTACATTATTTAGAAATATAAGTAATGGTAAAGTATAAAATCATTACTCTATATGTAATGATTTAAATTAGTAATTCAATAATTTTGATGGGGGACCATCGCGTCAACACCGATACGGGACGAGTCCAACCGCACCGAGCCGTAAGTTTTCCTTGTTGTTTGATTGTATTTTTAATTTTTGCTGGACAATCGGACTGGGCCATTATGTGTTGGGCCTCGTCCGTTAATCTTTCTTTCTCGTTGTAATGCTTGTCTAGGGGGGACTTCCTCTCGCGATGGTTTCTTCCCCTAGGGACGTCAACTTGGCAACCATCCTCCCTATATAAGGGGATGGCATGCCGAAGTGAGGTAGGATTTTGAAAATTGAAGGGTTGAAAGTTTCTTTCTTGTCTTTTAGAGAGATAAGATAGCAGTTAGGTTTGTAGAGAAAGTGGACAACGTGATCCGTCATCGTCGCCCTCGCTACCCACGTGGAGACATCTCTATGGATCGCTCTGCCACTGACCGATTGCCTTCCCAACCCGTCTTCTTGAAGCCCCTTCAAGAACCAGGTTCTTGGTTTGTTGTTGCATCCCCGATCTGCAAGAAATCGATCATCTTGACAGATCTTGATTGACGCCTCGACCGCTGCTACTTTTGCCGCAAACAAGAACAAAATCGGAGCTTGTCTCCGTCGCCAACGTCGTCCATGCTCACTACCGTGCAGTCGTTGCTGAGTTTGCTCTAGTTTCATCACGCGCCCTGCCCACGAGGTGCGCCCACCGTCGCCTACGTGCCACGCCCCCCTGGCGCTCCAGCGCCCGCGCATAGCCTGCGCGCCGCACCCGGCCGTGCACCGTGCACCGCGACCGCCCTCACTCTCCTGGCGCATCTGCGCCCACGCATCACCCGCGTGCCGCGCCTGCCTGGTGCAACCGCACCCACCTGATTCAACTGCGCCCGCCCGAGCATCGCGCACCGGGTCTGCCAGCGCTCGTCTGGACATCGTGTTTGGTTCATGTCTCCTCCATCCCGCACAACGCCCTGCCTGCATCGCCGTCCTTCTGTGCCACCGTGTTGGTGCTTGTGCACCCAATCTACTGTTCATGCGCCCAACCGTTCGTCCGCTCGTGCATCTGCATCGCAACTATCTCCTCAGTCACGCCTGCTTACAATAATCATATCATATTGGGGAATTGCGACTCGTGAGCTTCGGCCCCTACCAGTTTCAGTTTCTGCCAGTTATCTCCTTGTTGCCCCTCTTTCATATCAGTATTTTACTCCTTGAAGTGCCGTCATCCCCTATTGCTTCTATTGCCAAGGTTAACTAAGATACGAATTTTTAGGATAGCCCCTTGTGTTGAGGGGTAGGATATCCATTGATGTAGAAGATTAGATTCCTGATATAAAACTGTGAACACTCTTGAGCCGTAAAACACTCCTTTCGACATAGGTATTCTTGTGATTTCGCGGGTCATTGAGAGTCTATCGTGATTGCCTCAACCTCAAGATTTAGCTGGGTTGTTCACCTAAAATCAGTCGTGCTTCTTATTGCTCGTCACAAGTTTTTTTTCTTAAAATACTTTCATGCATGACATTCTATTTGTCCTAAGCATTCTGCCATCTAGTGTTGTGATATGAGCAGACGATCCCATAGTCTCGTATTACATCAAGATTAATATAAAAAAAAACACTGTACTATGAAAAACATTTATTTGCTGGAATTTGGAGAATGATGGTTTTAGTTACAAAGTATAAAGATGGTGTCGTGAAGATTACATAGTCAATGAAATTTCTGAAAAATAAATCAGGCTAGAGACCATGGAATATGGCTGGAAGGTTTGAGTGTGACTGAGGAAACATAGTGGTTCACTTGGTGAGCCATCTTTTGCTGATTCAATGCCCATGATTCCATGGGTAAAGTTGTGGAGAGGTGAAGCCACTGACACGATGTTTGATTGAGGTAACCATTTCTAGTGTGAAGTTATAAAAGTTCCAACATATGCTATTACTCCACCAGATGGAGTCTATTCCTCTCCCATGCCTGATCGGGATGTGGGGCTCAATCATGTAGCTAGGTAAAGGAGGCCTAGAAGGATGGGCTTGGTGATTACCCCCAATTACAGAAATTTGCTATGATGACAATTGACGTCCATCACCTATGATGGAATCGTTCATTGGTTCTCTGCCATCATCATGGTGACACTAGAGTCCTGGGGTTGGTTTCCCAGTCTTTATTGGAGAAGTTGTACACTCTCGCGTGGAATGCGTCGAGGTTGAGCTCTCACTTCATCTAGTGAACCGATGACATCGTTAACATTGGACGACCTCTCAAGACTGACTACAACATTGAACCACTACCTGCTTTTCTATATTTCATTTTCCATGTACGAAAGAAAACATCCAAAGGTCGCGTATACCAAATTTTATCAAGATTTTTTTGTAAATGGGATAATGTTTTTAGGCATCATATCAGCCTTTTGGAGAGTTCAAGATAAACTATTTCTCTAATCGATGTCCTGATTGTATTTAACAACTAACCCTTGCAGTACCTCGTAACATAGTGAAAGAAAAATAATCAATGTGCGTAATATAGAACTAGAAAGAAATAAAAAACAAATGCATATTAAAAATGTGTTATACCTGGAGATTTTGGACTACCATCCTTCTTGGGAAGTTTCATCATCAGAGTCTCCTTCCACCAATTCAACCCCTTTAATCTCAAGAGAAGGCTTGAAAAGTGATTCTAGATACTCTTGCCGCAACCAACATTTTAATGTCATCAATATGGATATGTTCTGAGCCTAAAGTCTTGAACGTTTGTACCTGCTAATTCCATGACCACTAGAGAAGAATCTTTGCACAAGTGTCCTGGATGCACAAACATGAAGGAAGTCTTGTTCCAAAACAGAAAGCTTAGGTAATATCTTAGATCCTTCACCATTACATAGAATCATTCAAGACATGAATTCTTTGTAGGTAGCTCTCTAGCTCATCTTCGATTGATGGGTTGACACGATCTTGACATGGGAACACCTTTGTAAGCTTGACTTGGCGGACGGTGCGGAACTCTCATTCATCACACCATCCTCTTCAGCACCCATGCATTAGTGTCGTGCCTTTTTTTGCCTCCTATATCATCATCATACCTAGAATTGGAGACTTCCTCCTCACTTATGTCATACAAAAAGTCCTCAAACATATGCAACCAAGCTCTCATGATCTTCATGTGCGGTGAAGTCTAATTTAATTTGTGGATATATAACTAAAGCAACTGAAAAATGCAGTATTTCCTCGAACACAATCCTCGTACGTAAAATGCTTTGATCTCATGGACATTTGATAACGTGATAAACCCATGGGTATTTAAATACATTTTAGATGTTTTGGTATTGTCAATTTAGAATTTATCATGCTATCATTTGAATTAACTAAATATTTATGCACTAGCTATATATTCCAATTTTTCACATTATGGTTATTTTTAATTAACTTCTGTGACTTCTTTCAAGTCAAGAAATATGATTACTGATGATTATTTTGCAGTTCCAATTGTGCAGAAATTTACAGGAATGAGAAGATAAATCCTTAACAAGTTGGAGAATTTTTGGGAGCTTAGTGATTCTCAAAATGGGCTGAAGTGATGAAATGATGTTGTGGGCTTCTAAAAGAGAAATCAGAAGAAGTTGGGCCATGACCTGACCTACCCATTCGGCTCTCAAAAGTATTACAAAGAAAGAAGCTGAAGATTACACGGGGAAACTCTCAACCCATGGAGAAAAGAGGCAAAATGGCAAGAAAACAGAATAGAAAATGACCAAAAGGGTAGTTTAACAATTCTTCCTATGTATAAATACTGTTTTTCTCCCTCATTTCCCCTCATTCTGGATGTAGTCTATCAAGTGGATGGCCAGTAGGACAAAGCGTATTTTAGAATCCAGGTTGTTCAACCTGCTTGATGTAACTTTAAGAAGTTTTCACTCAATCTCAACTCTTGTTTGCATGGAAAAATGCCTGATCCTGGCAGAATATAAGATCCAGACTTGAGAGGAAGCATTGAGGGTTCACAATAGTTGCATTGATGTTTTAGGAACCTAGATTTCCATTTTCCCATCATTATCTATCCATTTACCCTTAACATCCATCACTTTCTCACTCTAAACGCTCAATTTCCGTAATTTCTCTCTCTATAATGACACTTTATCTCTCTAGACCTTCATCTATATCCTTATTTCATCCACTAAAAATTTCATAAAAATGCTCCTTCATTTATACCTTCAGATTCCATCTCGAACAATCTCTACACCATTTCTTCATTTTCTCTTTCTCTATCTCCTCATTTCGACCTTTATCTTTCTAAAACATTGTATTTCTCTCTCTAAAATCCCTCCCTATCTCTCTCTATATTCTCCATCATTTCCTTTTTTGAATACCTTAAAAATAGCCTTAAAAAATCAATTTTTAACTTTGAAAACTTGGTTCTCTCCGCTCATCACCGCTGTCGTGCGGTGGTGTGCACCGCACAGTAGGGCTAAGGGCCGCGAGAGTTTCCTCCGCCTGCTGGTTGTGCGCATGCACAGTGGTGAAACCACTAGGAAAAAAGGGGCACCCCTTCAGAACTAAGTTCCGAACCGCCCAGAAGCGCCTCAACGTAGTTTGAATCGAGTAGAACCTAGTCTACCAGTGTTATAAAAAAATATAAAATATTTTTAATGTTTTAGAAAATTGTGAAAAAAACTTGCTCCACTGCTCTGTTGCTACCGCCGCTGGTGATCGCCAGGGCAGGTATTTTTTGTCATTTTCTGCATTTAAAAATCCTTAAAAATTAGGAAAAAATAGGAAAACTATTATATGCATGTTTAAATTCCAGATAAATCAGGAAAAATCCATATATGATCAGTTTCTAGTGATTTTAACATCTAAACAAATTTTGAGAAATTCTCATTTTTAATATCTCTACTTGTTTTTGGTGAAAATTAAATTCCATAAAATTCTAAACATAGTTTGTTTTTATATTTCTCTTGTTACTTAACAATAGGAAAAGTAGTCTTAAACATAGAAACTTATTCCTTGTATTTATGCTTCAATTTAAAACCATAGAAAATGATAAAAATTAAGCAAAAAGCCATAAAACTTACAAATGTTATATTTATTACTTTTGGAGTCAATTCATTCGTTACAAGCTTGAAAATTTCTGAAATGAAATTTTTGCCTCTCTATGGATCAAGCCCTTACTTGCCCTATATTAGTTATAGATTATTTAAGTGGAATTTTCATAAATGTTGTTGGTAAAGTACAAATTAAAACGACATAAAACCCCAAAATTTGGACTTATCACCCACCCATCTCCATTGTAATGGAGGTTTTCCATTTCATGTTTTAGAGTAGCCACGAGCAAGAAGATCGCTCGACAACCTGCCGCCACAAAATTCACCGCTGCTGAAGCTATTGCCGCCGTTGGAAGAACAGCCCTTGCCTAATCGCCATCAACGTCTTGCCTCTCGCTAGAGTAGCATAGGTGATGCTTTGATCGATCGTGAGCACCGCTCACCCACCGATCAGGCACATCGCCCACCTTGCTGCCGTGTCCCGCCTAGCCATTGTGACCGCCTAGAGGCCACACTCAGCCCGTTGGCCACACCTGTCCGGGAGCCTGCAATCCTGCTGTCTCCCATTTGCCATCACTCATCGTGTCATTTGAAAGCTCACGGCTGCCGGCAGCCCACGCTCTGTCCGGTTGCCGTGCTTTGCCTGGTCACCTGCGCCCAGCCCGATCGAGCGATCATTCGGCTCTAGAGCATGGCCCGCAAACGCTGCACGGGCTTTGCGCACTTAGGGCACACATACCCAGATTGCACTCTTTGTGTGTCTTTTTGCTGCTACCTACAACTAGCATGATCATCAAGAGTGACCTAGGGAGAAGCCCTTGATCTGCCACGCACACACGACCGCGACCAGTCGAGCCTCGATGACTCCATCATAGACAAGAACCCACGGCACACCACGACCTTCCGGGCATGGCCCGTATGTCAAAACTCCTTACCCTTTGGGTGCTTTTTGATGGAGCGCACTGGGCCACTTCATCGGAGATGTCTTTGGAGCCGCCATCATCATCATTGATGGCTTCGCCAGTTTGCATTCAGGCCAACCAGCACGCCAAGGCAAAGGTGAAGAGACTTAGGTTCAAATACCCGGGGTGAAAGCACGTATGTGCATCTGAACATTTTGATTTTCGTCAGTACTTACTCGTTCGGTTTGTCATTTTATCGTGTTCATGTGTTTGTTTTTGTCGTGTTGTGTTCGTGTCTGTCATGTGTCATGCCATGTGTTTATGTTGTCACGTTCTGTGTCATCCAATGTGTCAAGAATATTTATTATTTTTTGCTAACGGGGGGTCCTATGTATAAGACCCCCTCGACCCGCCCCCCCCCCCCCCCCGGTAAGGGCACTTGGGCCCTTACCCAGGGCTCATCTGCCCTTAGTAAGGGCCACATGCCCCTATATAAGGGAGCATGATGGTGCCTTAGCCACTCTCACACTAGTTTTATGAATTAAGAGTTTTCGTTTGTCCTTCACTGGTCTCACTAAGAGGAAGAAGGAGGGAGAGGAAGAAGGGAAGAAAGACAAAAAAGAAATGGAAAGGGAAAAAAGTTGCGGTCATTTGTCCTCTACACCAGCAATGGTCCGTCACCCGCCGCTGGCTACTCTTCAACTGCGCCCTTAGTTGCTCGCCCTCAGCGCCGACAACCGCCCACCGAGCGCTGTCCGTTGCCTGCTGGTTGCACCACCGGGTGCTTGCCTATCATTCTGTTGACAGCTTCTGAACGCTGTCGGCCGCCCATCGGTTGCACCATCAACTGGACAACCCACATGACCAAAGCCTTCTGACTATTTGGTGGTTTGCCTCAAGTGCTGACCGTCTGAAAGCTCACGGTCGTGCCATTGTTCGTTTGCGTGACGAGGCCACACTGGCTGTCCACGTCACTCGCCGAGTGACCGACGCGCTGTCCGTGAATTCAACTCCACGCCCGTGATACCGACCAGTTGCTGATTCCGTGCAACATCCGAATCAAAAAACAGCTATCATTATTACTGCGACAATTTGCGGCTATTGTGCTAGCTTTGCTCGTATCTCGCGCACCCGGACTTTGCACCCGTGTGTGCCCCTTGCACTACACGCGCTGTCCTGACTTGCGCACTATCAATGCTAGACATGTGACATCCACACCCTGAGTTGCCATTACTGCCACACACGTCCTACATCGTGTCGCCCGCAGCTTCCGTATCACATGTTGTCTTTGCCGCGTCCTGTGTTGCTAGACCCGCACTGTCGGGCCAATCTCACTGCATTATACACTACGATCTCATTCCACTCGTGCGTATCGACCACTTCAATCGTGCCTATGAACTATAATTGTCTGCTATTGCTGCCTTGTTGTCACGCCCCCATCCCACATATCCTCGTCTATCTCCATGACACGCTCCAGCACCGTGCCCACGTCGCCTATGGAGCTACACTGTGCTCATCCTTGGCATGCCTCCACCACAACTGCCCGTACTGGTTTGCACCGACGAAGACATCGACGTCAAACGACACCATCGACTAGCTATGTCGTTCCCCTCTGCTCGTCAGTTATATTATCTCTTTTAATATACTGTTGACTGCACTCCACCGTGCTCAGATTAGATTAGGTTATAGTTATATCTTGAAAACTATGATACGATTTATTTCTTAGGTACGGGTTGAGCTCGTCTGTAACGTGCAAGCACCAACAATAGTATTCCGCTTGATGCCATAGTCGACATCATCCCTCTGATGAGGGTCAGAGGGTCACCACCATCGTCACTGGTCATTTGCCTTGGAGCTCGGAGTTGGGAGCTCTACAAAACCCCTCGAGTTAGGGCCTATAACTACACCCGCCTAGGTTCACTGCATCACGTAGCTACATTTCCCTTAGGGAATTATCCATCGAACGACGTCACTGACGACGTTCCCTTATGTGTTCCACCGCTGGGGATTTAGAATTTTTGGATCAGATATAGGATTGAGGGATAGGAATTTTTGTTAATGGTGTTGATGATAAGCCTAAAAATGGTGTGATTAAATGCAATTTTAATTGTGTTGTTTGGATTTAAGCTTATGAAATAAATTTTAAAAATTCCCTTTTTCAATATATAGGATGTAGAGAATGAGAAAGGGGTCGATCCTCAGGGAGGCAACTATTCGTAAAATCTGAACTTATTTTATGTTTCTAAGAGCCAAAAATTATATGAACTAATGGAATGCCTAATAAATAGAGAGATGATGCACAATGAGAGAAGGAGATCAAGCAATTTGAACCTTCTACTGAAGATTTAGATCACCTAAATGTCTGATGATAATGATTTCAGTGTTTAGGGCATGATCCTCTTGAAAGGATCAATACCTATGTGAATAAGTGGATGGAAAGAAATCCTATCACTTCTTGATATTGATTCGCCTTTGAGGGAGTCAAGATCTTGAAGAGAAACTGAATGGAAGTGCTAAAAAAGACATAGTTACTAATAGATTCAATCTAAATGAGATCCTACAAATGGTAGATGACCTATCTAATCTGTTTTTTGATTTTAGATTGCACTCTTGAACTAAGGTGATGCTCTCCTCTCAATATCTACTCCTAGAGCATGAATATTTCACCCATGATTGGCGTTTAGGAAACAAATAAAAAGAAGAACAAAAGGGGAAGAAGAAACTCACCAGATTAACTCAAGAACTGCAGAAAACATTGACTCCAAAAGCTTGTTGTGTCCTTCCTGGTCAACTAGAGTTGGGGCAAGTTCAAAGTGGTTCCCCTTCCATTCCAGACATTATTTTAGAAATGCCTCTGGTAGATTAAAAGAGCAGAAAAAGAAAGAACTATCATCAAAATTTCAGGCCAATCTGATGGTCAGATCTTGAGATATGAAGGTTTCAATTTTCTTGAATTATGGCCATCGAAATTCTTCCATTTCTCACTCCTCCAGATGTCGCCAGCTTATCTTGCCTTCCACGTGAAGGAAGGAATCTCTATGCGAATATGGAATCAGAAAATGTCAGAAAATGTGGAACAAAGTCCAGAAAAGTTAGGAAACACCATTAGTAATTAAGTAGTGTTTGCCTTCTAAAATTAATTTCATCATGAATCTAAAGTCAATTAAATCTGTAAAAATTCCATAAAATCTTAAAAAATCATAAATTCATTGAATGAAAATTTTAATCATTTTAAAGCATGATAACATGTAAATATGGATATTAAGATGCAGATATTTATGATTATGCATGATATTTCTACAATAGTTTGCATGGTATGAGTCGCATAGGCTCACTCTCGTTAAATGGGTGTGGACCCTTGCAGCCAGTAGTCGTTCTCTCTTGGTTAGCCTTTGAGCTGACCTAGCCGGTCATTGGGATCCCTAGACCCACTCTGTACGCATCCCTAGACTCACTCGTGTGATTTTCTGGATTCCTCGCCCTAGATCAGCGGTCTTCTATCATGTGTTTTCAGTAATTTTCTAATGCCCGCATCATCCATCACCATTGCATAATTTGACTGCCTCGTTCACCCTGTGGTCATAAAATGGAGATCACTAGTCATTAGGCATGTGTTCTGAATATGCCTATTCAATGGATTCACGAGAATGATATCAAAATATCGCAATAGAACAGCACCATCTAATCTCTCTTTTGTGACATGTAAGGCTGATCTCATTTAAATAAGTGTCGAAGCACTAAGGATATATAGCGTGTGGTCTTTAGCCAAAAAATAGTTCATTGAAATAATCTGTTTTTATGTGTGAATGTTATTACATATATGCACGTCTCGGTTGTGTAACTGATCCTAAGGCTTGAGATACTAAATATTATGATCGCTCAGTTCCTAATGATGGGATTTAGAGGTCAAGAAGTTCATGAAAATGTCTGAGAGGTTAAGATGAGATCATCTTCCCTCAATAATAAGAGTTAGCTTAAGTTAGATGATGTGATGAAGTCATTGGCGAATGCAGTGGAATATTGCAGGAGTTCTTCAATGATTTCCCAATTCAATAGTACTAACTTTGAAGACCAATTACGGTATCATAGTTGACCATATCCTAAGTCCTCTTGGGAGTTTCAGGAGAGTGTATCAGTAACAAACGCCATACATATTCTAGAAGTGTTCAAATACATTGTTCTGTATCATATGGACCATGTTGTGTTGTTTGGTACCTCACAGGCTGGAAAATCTAGCAATTGATTGTATTAAATTGATCCATCATTAAATATCTTTGGAAGGCCAACAAAGTTTTTTGGGCCATTAGTGTTATTAACTAGACTAATACATGGGCCTATAGGGTCACATGCACATGTTTTTTGGAGGTTGGAACATATAGTTAAAGTTAAGGCATTTTAATGAAAAAACCCCAAAATATAGATACGGGAAATCACTGAATTAAATTATCTAGTCTACAAAATTTCAGGTGCCTATACCTTCTTCCTTCTGCCATCTACTTCTTTAGATTCTTGAGAAGGATGGATCTATCATGGGGATTTTCAAAGTGATGCTAAATATGAATGTTCTAGGGATCCTATATCAAAGTACAAAGGCTAGACACATTAACAGCGTAACCGGTCTCCCTCAGAGAACTGACAAATCATGAACTTGATTCATAAAGATATGTTTTGATCAATCAGTTTCCAATGTCATTAGGATTCTGTTCAATATCTTACGCTGCATGAATCTCTTTAGTTTTGTGTGAAATCAATGCATAAGGAGGATTTAACGTCACCTATTAATGAACCATACATTAGGGTCATAAATTTCATTTATGGCTTTTGGTTTACACAACATAATTTTTAATTTTCCTAGTGAGCATAATTATGTGTCAAATCCATAGAGAGCAAGCATTGAATAAATAAATTTAATCTTTAATTTTGTACATTTTAGTGTTGTCATATTTATATTGATACTTCAACCTAAAATGATCAAATTAAACTATTAAAAATAAATTTAAAATAATTTTAAGATGATTAGAAAATACTTTTCCTGGTTAACCTAATTTATTATAATTTTATAAAATTATTTTGAGAATATAAGTTATAATAAAAATAATAATTAATTTGAATTTAAGTAACTTAGCTCCCACTTTGGGAGCCCCGCATGATGGTGGATGGCGATGGACCTGAGTGGAATGGAGGGAATGAAAGATATCGCATTGGTTGAGTGGGAAATGATGTCAGATACACGCCTACAAGCAGTAAAGCATGGTGAGTGATGATGATTTTTTAGCATCGTCGATGCAACAAAAATGGAGGTAGACAGGCGACAGTGAGTAGTGGACTTGGAGGTGAAAACCTATGCTATTTACTGATGGCACATGCCATCTTGAACCGTCGAAGGCATCGTCCACGCCACCGCCATTGTGACCTCCGGGTGAAATTATGCTCAATCTTATTGTGTTCTGATTTCTGTCGTTCCCTCTGTCTATTCGTGTTTACATTTTTTTTTGTCCCATCCATTCATGTCGTTGTATTCGTGTCCGTCGTTTCGTTCGTGCTCATGTGTCTTCATCGTTGTGTAGGGAGGGTCCTTTGCCATTTGGACCCCCTCCCTTTCCCCCCCTTTTCTTTTATTAATTTTTTTTTCCTTTATTTTGTAATGGGGGGCCCATTATATAAGGGCCCCCTAATGGACCACCAATTCCCGATGTTTGTTGACCATTAGGGGCCCAATTCACACTAATTCCCCACCTGAGATTTATCGAAGTGATTTTGTGTGTGTCAAAAGTTCTGGTCTCACCCCCCCTATCCATAGAGGAAGGAGGAGGCGTGAGGTGGTAGAGCGATCAGAGGAAGAAGGGAGAATTGCCCAAGGAAATTCGCAGGAGGGAGGGAGAAAAGGGGTAATCAAGCCCCGATTTCCCTTTTCCATGTGCCATCACAGCATGGCCAAGGACGCGCGATCTGAAATCTCGCCAGCGTTCCAAAGAGGAACGGTAGACAACGGAGAAGAGAACGACGCCGACAGCATCCTGCGTGGGGGGAGTGGAAGGTGCAAATTCCTTCTTGAACCGCCGGCGGAATTCCCCATTCATCCCTCGTTGGGCTTTCTTCTTGGCGGCCAAGGGCCGTCTGGGCTCATCGGTGCTCACAGATCCACCATTGCCCGCTCGAGCGTCGAATTGCCGTGGAAGCAGATCTGCACAATTCGCCCATGCTGAGAGGGAGGGTCTGGATCCCCTGAACGACAATTCAAGTCTAGTGAAGAGACAAGATTGACTCTGGCATTGTGAATTCGTGCACTCACATTCTGCGCCAGCCTCATCTCACCGTGCGCACTGACTACCCAGAGAATGGTATCTTGCTGTCCGGCTAGTCCCGCCACTACTGTTCGCTTCTACGTGGCTGTCGCATTCTCCCGCCACCGTCTCACGCCATCCGACCTCTACTAATTGCTCCTGCGCCACGGCGCTAGTCGAGCTGCCGATGCTCTTTGGCTCCTCTCCACTGCAACCCACCCCTGGCTGCCACCATCAATGAAGGATCTGCACACGAGCCACACGCCGACGAGGTACATCATTCCTGGACCACTCGTTATATTATCCTTAGCAGTATATTTTTGTCTTGACTCCACCACGCTCGGGCTAGTTAGGTGAGAGAGGAAAGAATTGAGCAAAAACTACAAATGTAAGTGACCTCTTAGTGGTACGGCCAAGTCCGTCCGTTACGTGCGGCCCATACGGATTGATTCCATTCGATCGTAGACGTCTTCGTCCCTCTGAGGAGGATCGAGAGGTCACTTTGGAGCCCGGAGCTTAGTGCTTCCCTCGAGTCAGAGCCTGCATGTACGACATCTAGAACGCATCACTCGTTACATCGTAGTAACATATAACCCGTTAGGGTTTACTTATCTGTCGGAGAACGACACCCTCGACATCCGACAACTCTATCTAGGTACCGAGCCATCATCCTCGCTACCGACCAGATGACATCCTCGACAACATCCAACATCAGATTGGTATCAGAGCATCGTCTCAATCCCTTCCGGACGACGACACTGCCATCGTCCGACATCATTTACACGGACAGCTTAGGAAAGACATGAATTGGAAAAATATAAAGATCACACTAACCTTGTCATCGTGTGCCCAATGGGCTGAGTGGTGCTTTTTCTTCATGTGTCTTCATATGAACATCAATCCTTTAATACTTCACCCTTGGAGTATTAGAACAGACCCAAATAAGATTTTGAAAGAACAAATCATTCCACTAAGCGTAATTTGGAAAACAATCAAGGGTGTTTTTTAAGATGATAGGATTTCTATTTATAGATAAAAAAATGATGGATAGATAGAGGAGTGAAAGATAAAACTATCCGTAAATTTTCAGCCCAAAACTTATTCTAGATCATTAGGTATCATCGTTTTATCTTAGAGCAATCTAAGCCATCCGATTTTTGCTCTTGTCCAAATTGTATCCCAAATTACCAGCCTGGTGTTGCATTCTGGAGGGCATTATCTGGAGGAAAATATAAAATGATTCACATTGAAAGACTAAAAAGAGATCATTATAGCATCAAAAAAAAATGAAAAGAGTCGCATGTTCATGAATCACATTCATGATGTATTGGTTCCTCAAGAGAGAGAAATCAACATGCTCATTTGTGCAGCCTCTAGATCTATCCACGCGGTCCATGGCATGTCGAATCTCATCCTTACCCTTGACGAGCTACGTTCAGCCTCTATCGCCACAGTTATGATGTCCTAATCGCGTTGCGAATGGATAGAAGCTTTGGGGAGAAGGGAGAAGAAGGGAAGGCCCTTGAACAATTTTGGAATGGGTGAATTTTTTTAGGGCCTTCCCCTATTTACACCAAGTATTTTTCATAATAATTGTCAAAATAGAATTATATCTTTGGACGTCCAAAAAACCATTTGTGTGTGACCCTCTATATGTGTCAATCTAGCTGATGACTCTAGTGTCCCGATAACTTTTATTGGCCTTCCAAATTATTTAACTATATCATCATATAGATCAATTAATGTGAGATTGATTTTACCGAATTGATAGGTTGAGTGTCCAATCCACAGGGTGCCAAGCTACACCTCGTGCTATATAACATAGAAAGCAATGTGTATTTATTCACTCATGGAACCCGTTCATCCTCAGTAACCATGTACGTATAGTACCTCCTCCGCTTGATGCTCGTACGATCATTCAAGGTATGGTCAACTGTCAAAACCTTGAAAACTAAAGATTGAGGCCTAAACATTAACCTTGAATTTTGGTGAATTTTGATGAATTGACAACAATTAAATCAAGGCCAATCAAAAGTACCATGGCATGGGTTAACTTATAGCACGAGATCAAAGGGCCAAATGGACAAATTTGGACTTCAAATTTTAGGACCCCTAAATTCATATATTATCTATATGCCTGAAAATATTTATGAAAATTTGAAGTCAATTGATAGGTAATTTAGGGGTCAAATGTAGAAACCAATTTTTTGGTCGAAATTGCCTGTAATAATTTCGTATTTATTATCTGATAATCTATGAATAGTTTAAGGAAAAGTGTACACAAAAAACATCCTAAATCATATCTTGTTTGCAAGTATTATTTTTTTGGAATTTTTAGACGTATAGTTTATATCTATAAGGCTAAGTTTGTTGGATTAATTATAAAGTTTATTTACTTCTAATTAAGTTTATTATCTATACTGTTTTGACCTTTAAAGAATTATTCCTTACATAAAGCGAGGCGGATCTATCTGGAAATCCAGATATCCAGAATCGTTCGTAAGAACTCTTGGTGAGATTGATTTGTGTTTTTGTTTAGCATCTTGGTTATAGGTTAGTCGAAGTAGTTGATGATGAAAGACCACACGTGATGGAACTCAAGACAACTTAACACACAATCAAGCCTTTGAATCTCACCGCATACATTGAAATATCTGAATTATGATCCGCTAGAATCTGATCAGATTAAGAAGACTCCAGGAACAAAATTTCATCTTTATTTCAGAGAGATTAAGGAACAAATTTTTGAAAAACAATGATGTAAATAATTACCAGGGATCAACTGAAAAATTTCTGTGAGATAGAGCATTCTCTGATGATCAATGATCTATTTCTCGGTAGGATTTCTTTGATTAATTATGGATTGCAAGTAGTTTGGAATGTCCTCCAACTTAATTGGATTTTAGATACATGTATATATATATATATTATCAGACTGTCAGTTATATCTATTGATCGTAAATCTACCCTCTAATTTTTAAATCAAATTTTTAAACTTTAAATGAAATTATCATATCTAATTGAAGCTATCTGAGTTTAAATTAGTTGCTTAAAAATTAATCTGGTTGAAATAAATATATTTAATTCACTATTTAATTTTTCTCAAGCTAAATTTAATCCATCGATTTAAATTAATTCCTTAAATTCACGATTGAAATCTCTTGCGATTTGCTTCAATTTAGTGTGTTCTTGATTTGGTAAATTAATTTAAATTAACATCTGAAGTCAAATTGAATTACATAAGTTAATATGCAAGATAACAAATGATGTAGGATGACTAGAGGAGACAGAACAGAATGATACAGGATGACTAGAGGAGACAGGATGGGGTGACGACGGGTATAGGATACTGGGCCAACTAGGGAATGGGTAGGATAAAACCAAATTACAAATCACACGATCGATTCCAAAGAATTAAATCTGATGAAATAGTGATGGTGCAAGCCCCTTTCCTCGTAGAGGGCGGGAGTATTGTCTTCAACCACCGCGATGATGCCAAACACCAAAATCAATAGATTCGATCGATTGTCTGCTAGAAGATTCAAAAACCTATTCGACTAGGCTCTTAAAGATTCAAAATCCAAAGCAAACCCGACGGCGGTGGATAAACTCTCAAGGAACACTGGACGAAGAACATGGGACACCAAAAAAGTGTACAAGTACCTCACCACTAGTTAAGTGCGTGACGATTTTGTAGGGAATTCTTGTTGCGTCGATGATAGGGCGATGAAGTGCAATTTCGGCAGAGTTGGTGTCAATGCAACTGGACGCAGTGGTCCGTGCGGCCGGTAGTGTCCTGCGTGGGCGGCAGCGTCCTGCGTGGGTGGCAGCCTGTGCAAGGTGCGACCTGTGCGGGTGGCAGCGGCCTGCGTGGGCGGTGACCTACGCGGGCAGCGGCGTGCGCGGGCTTTGGAGGCCTGCGCGGGCGGTGGTCTGTGCAGGCGGTGGTCTATGAGGGCGGCGGCCTTCGCGGGCTGTGGCGGCCTGTGCGGGCGGCAGCCTGCGCGGGCTGTGACCACCTACGAGGGCGGCGACCTGCGAGGGTTGTGGTGGGCTGCACGAGCGGCGGCCTACATGGGCAATAGCAGCCTGTGTGGGCAGTGGCCTGTGCGGGCGGTGGTCTGTGCGGGCTGTGGCGGCTTGCGCGGGCAGCGACTTGGACGGGCGGTGGCCTACGCGGCTGGCGGAGATGGAGACGACAAGCAGCGGTGGCAGTAGATCGAAATGAAAGATAGTTAGGGCAAATTTTTCAAGAAAAAAGGAAATTTCAAATTTTGAAAAATGATTCACCAAGTGTATCATGCAACATTGGCCTACATATAGGCCTTGGAGTAAAGAGAAAATACGAGAAATAAGATAAAATAGATGACATGTTATTGTGTCACGTCAAAGGGAAGTTATGGATCTGGTGTTGATGATGTGTCATGATGCGCGACGTGTTGTGTGTAAGTTGAGACGCGTCTGATGCCAGCGCCTTGACTTGGTCGTTATCAGGGTGGTTCTGCAGTTGATATTGGCGACGAGTCATGATGCGGGGTGTCGCCGGTGACGGTGGGGGCGCGCCCAAAGATGGTGCGTTGATGTCGCCACCAACAGATTGTTCCTAAATATAGATCTAGATTTGCTGAATTTGGATTGGATATTATTAAACTCTGATTATTATTAGGTGACAGTGTCCTTACTTGATTATTTGCACTTGACCAGACTTAAACTTTAATCATTGCATTTAATTCGGATGTCTCAAATTTGAATTGAATTCCTTTTAAGTAAATTAATTGATTTTAAGTGAATTGAATTGAGTTGACTTGAATTGGTGGAAGTGAATTAAATTGAATTGAATTGAATTAACTTGACTTGAATTAAATAAGTATAAATTAAATTGGCTTCATAGAGTTTAAAGTCAATTGATATTGGTTGATTCTAATTGAACAAGATTAATCTTGATTAAACCTAAGTGATCAATACTCATTCTCTATCATTGAATTCATGTTTGTGTTAAATTAACAGTGCACGAAAGTCAACACATATCTGCCAAGGAAGAATAAGGAAGAATATCGAAGGATTTGCACAAATCCTTCCAGGTTTTGGTTGGTGTTTTAATGCATTTATATTTGAAGCGTTAAATTACTTCTAGGCAGATAAACATGAGAAATTTGAAGAGTTTGAGGAAATTTGGTTATTGAAGGAGATGTTAGATATGACTGATTGAGTTCAAGACCGAGGATAAAGTGATTTAGGCACCATGAATTTGAGAAGTTTGAAGGGCATTGATTGAATTGAAGTAAATCTGTGGAGATTGAGATATAAAAGCATTGTCTAAGTGATCACACAAATTCAAATTATTTAAGTTGATAATTTACATTAATCTGTCAAGTTTTATTGTTTTGATTCTTGTGAGTCTGTTACGCTACTGTGGTTAGGGAAAGTAAGGAGATAGGTGTATCTCTTAGTGAAGGCAGATGGGGCCGACCAAGAGGACCCAAGTGGTCTGAGTAAAAGGAGACGAGAAGGCATGTGTACCTACAGAGGCTAAGGGGGCTCGAGGAATGTATCCCTCACAATTCCCTGATAGGAGATATCAGTGTTAATTCCCTGATAGGAGATATCAGCGTATCCCTTTTACCAGGCTGATTTAGCTTGAGAGGATAAAAAGAATTGGTTATAGATTGATTAAGAAATCCGGTCGGATATCATGGAAGAGGAGTAAGGGACTACCCCTAAACTGTATAAAAAATATCATGTGTCATCCTTCCCTCGTCTATCGCTCTAAAAAATAGATAGGCCAAATCTAGGATTAGAATTAACCAAATTTAAAGAATTAACTTAATTATAAAAGAATAGCCTAATTCACCCCCCCTCTTGGGCTACCATTAGCAACATAAATCAACAGCCCTTATGGTGCATCAGAGTTATTTAATTTCATTGCATTGGCCAAGGACTTCAGCTCATCATCTTCTTTTATCTATCCCCTCTTCTTCCGACGGTGGACGATCCCATCTTAACCACTCAATCATCTTCGTGAACTTCGTGATGCAACCAAACTTTGACTGTTTATAATCCCAAGATTAAAAACTCGTAGGTCATAATCAAAGTACAATTGTTGATCCACAAGACATCTTTATTTTCTCATGTCTGAAGATCACTTACACAATTGTGATGTGAATTCACTTGATTGGCAGTTTGATATAATACCTTTCAACAGTTCGTAGGATCAATTTCAAGAATGCTTTACACTAAAGAGAACCCACTATATATGCTTAGTTTATCCACACTAATGGCTATGAGACCTACCATATTCATCATATGAGTGAGGCCAGATTGTGTTATTCCATTTGTACTTTGGTGTCAATCTCAAGTATCCTTTGAAAAGGAATATTTAGGACAGATGCTTAAAGAGTGGTGATCTCCATATTACAATCTCATCATAATTCACACAGTCCAATCATGTATTTCATGGACTTCATTATAAGCATCACAAGTGCACTGTAATGAATATGTTCTATTAATGAACATCGAACAAGATAAGAATGTGTGACTGGCTTCTTGGACACACATAATTCACCTAAATCATTGAAGATATTTAAATAAATATTAAATTAAACTTTTTGACTTATAAATTATGTTATTTATCAATTTAATCTCATAAAGTTCTTGAACAATACCAAAAAATAAAAAAAAATCATAATATCATTCTAAAGTATAGTAAACCATTAGAAAATTTGTGTAAATCAAAATTAACATTTTATGACATAGTAAATTATTTTCTTTATTTAAAATATCATAAAGTATAGAAAATCTAATAAAAATCTTTAGGCCTTAATAACATAGATTTATGATTATTTCAAAGGAAATAAAATCCATGAGATTAATACACAAATACATGAGATTAATACATAAAATACATGAGATTAATACACAAATATTCATGTTATTTGTGATTATGAATTATGTAGTTGTAGAATCTGTGAATTGAAGTCATTAAAGTACAAGAAGTAGATTTTTAATCTTGTTGAAAAAAATCACGAAGTTGATACCTTCTAGAACATATGAATAGATGATCCATCCAAAATGCACTTTATAATTGATACACATATGAGATGTTGTGGTGTGAAACATAGGAAGCTAGAAATTGCATTTAATAAATTAACTGGTCAATATCCATATAATTTCTTTCTACTAGTTGAAGATTACAATTGCCTGATATTTTTTCACGCATTAAATGTACAATAGTCGACAAATGCCCCAGTGCAAGATAAATAGCATGTGACCAAAAAGGTACAAAAAACATAGTTACTGTAATTTGGGGAGTAAATGCTTGATTTTGGTATCTATATATTTTTTTATAGAATCTGATATTTGTCATAGTTTCCATCAGTCATCTTGATATTCCCTATAAATCAGCATACATCACTTTATAGAGTCAAGGAATAACAAATTACACTTTTGTCTGACATAAAATGATTATGTTCATGATGGGTCTTTAAAATTGGAATAATCATTTTAAAATTTAAAAACGATTAATTTTTGCTGCAATTACTAAATCTTATTTTGTGTTATCCTTAATCCTTTAAAACTCAATGGAGACGAGAGAATGGTATTTAGGGTGAGAAATCCTCTTACTCTTCTAGGAGAAATTCCCTCTCGGTCTGCCGACTTCTTTCTCTTTTGTCTAAAACTGAAAGGGAGGGAGAGAGAGGGAGTGAGCAAGGGATACAGAGACACACAGAGATAGACACATAAAGAGGGATAAAGAAAGTGGGGTTAGGGATTGCTGGAGAGAGAGGTAGAGTGAAAGAGAGGGTGGGAAAGATGGACAAAGGGAGACAAAGAGATAGATGGAGGGAGAGATGGACAAAGGAAGTGATGGGGGGCCATCCAGTTGACGCCCGGACGAGACGAGTCCAACCACACCGGGCTGCTCGCGCCGACGCTCGCCGTCCGGGGTTCAAATACTCCGCGTAAATATCTTCCATTTTCGTGCTTTATTTTGTCGTGTTTGATTGTATTTTCGTTCATAGATCTTACGGACTGGGCTGGTGTTTTGGGCCTCGTCCAAGTAGTTTTCACCTTTCTTGTTACCGTTGAATAGAGGGCGAACCACGTCTCGCGACGGTTTCCCCTCTAAATGACATCACTTGGCACCTATCCTCACTATATAAGGGGATAGCATGCCCAAGTGAAAGAAGGCTTTGTTGAATTGAAGAATTGTGTTTCTTTTTCTACCATAGTGTTTAAAGAGATAGAGGTAGATAGAATCTTAGAGAGTAGTGGGGAACGTGTCTGCCTTCCCAACCTCACGTCGAGACCACTCTGTGGGTTGCCATCACCGCCCTCATCGAGACCACTCCGAGGTCGAGATTAAAGATTCAAGATTAGCATCTCTTGGGAGTCCTCATCGCTTCCTCGTTGAGACTACTTCGAGGTCGTCCTTGAAGATTCAAGATTTTCAGGTCGAGTGTCGTCGTCGATACATTACCTCGTTGAAAACACTCCGGGGACGTGTCATCGACTTCACCACCAGCGATCCCTCATTCTTGCCTCCAAGAACCTCCAAGAATCAAGAAACCGCCCACCTTCTTGGAGTTCTTGAGCAGTTACCCTCCAAGAACTCAGAGTTCTTGCTCTGCCGCCGCCATCGACCATGCCGACTCCAACACTCCGCCGCCGTTGCACCGCCTTTGCCTACACCGGAACCCCGCGCCCTGCGCCCCGATCCTCCTTGCGCCGTGCCGCGCCTACGTACCCGCGCCTGCACCCAGTGCGCCGCGCCCCGCGAGCCCAAGCCCAGCGCGCCCGCGCTATTGCGCGCCGCGCCTCTGTGCAGCCACGCCTCTGCGCCCCTCGCCTCCGCGCAGCCGTGCCTCCGCGTCCCAGCGCGTCCGCGCCCCATCGCGCCCACGACCCGGCGCGCTCGCACCCCGACGCGCCCGCGCCCAGCACGCCCTCACCCAGTGCGCGTGCGCCCAGCGCCCGTGCCCAGCGTGCCTTTGCCTCAGCGCCCCGCGCGCCTGTACCTCAGCGCCCCGCACCCCGCGTGCGCCCTCACCGCGTATCCGCGCCGCCGTGCGCCCACGCGCTCCGACCGCTGCCGCACGGTGCCGACTCTCCACGCTCGCATCCCACACTCCGCCGCTCCTGTGCCGTGCCTTCCATCTGCACACCGGCTCCTCTCCATCGTTGCCTCGCCGTATTCCACGCCACACCGTCGCCTCTGATTTCTCCTTACGGAATATCTTGCCGTGGACTCCATCAATTCAGGTATCTTCTTGTCTCACCCCACCGTTATTTTCAGTATTATTACCTGTTGCAGTGCTGTCATCCTCTATCACTTCCTCTGCCTAGGACTACGACGACACTGCTGTAGGATAGCCACTTGTCGAGAGATAGGAATTCGTTGGGGTAAACGATTACTTGCTGATCATTAGATTTGGAACATTTCAGGGCCGTTAGACGCCCCTTACACTGTTATCATCCTAATTGGCCTTAAGGGTCATTGGGAGTCTAATTTGATCAATATCTCTCTTAGTGGATGCCCTCAATCGTCTCCCTTCATTCGTGGTCGTCTCTTTTTGCTCAATTGGGGTTTTCTTATCGACATTCATTTCACCTAATCAGACTTATCAAACTCAACTCATCATTTTGTTGTGACGTAATACGAGCCATCCAATCCCGACGCCCTTCGTGTTACATCAGGAAGAGATGGACAGAGTGAAAAAGAGTGAGGGAAAGATGGAGAAAGGGAGACAAAGAGATATGAATATAGGGATAGAGGGAAAGAGAGAGTGTATGTGTTTGTCTGTAAGTGGGAGATGCAGACAGAGAGAGAGAGAGAAAGAGAGAGAGAGAGAGAGAGAGAGAGAGAGAGAGAGAGGAAAGAGAGACAGAAAGAGAGACTGATAGAGGGAAAGAGACAAGGAGAGATTGACAAACAGAAAGGGAGACAGAGAGTCGCTCAAATTTCAGTGCAGACATCTGTATCTAGCTTGAACAACAATACTGAAAAGAACAAGGATGACAACCACGAGAATCCACTGGCAATGAAACGTTGGCTTTGGACCAGCTGACAAAACATCTTCACCTTTTCCTTTTTCCAAGTCTAAAAGAGAGTACCTCCGAATAAGAACAAGGCAAAAGATCAAAGCTCACATCATATAAACTGACAAAAAAGCATAGCCTAAAATACAGATGAAACCATCACATGATCAAATACCAAGTTATCGGAGATGAGAGCTACCACATATTTCTGCTTATACTCGTAGCAGCATTCAAGTGTAACCAGCCAATCCAACGGTGGAGCTTGACTTGGTTGTCTTCTTTCCCACAGGCTGGTTTGTGGCCCTGTTGAAGTGCATGTAGAAGTAGACATTGAGGATCATGGTGAAGACGACAAACACGGCTCCAGCAATGAAGACGCCTTTTCGGAGCGACTCGCATGTCCAGTTCTGTGCATACACCATGCCCTTGTATTTTGTGTGGTATGCATTCTTCGCCGCACCTGCAATCAAGCAGGCTTCTGCTATAAAGAAGGTGAGCCTGCATAAAAGTTGGGCCACACATTAATCAAGCCATTAGATTGATGGAAGAACAGATGGATGGATGTATGGATTGATGGACAAATGGATGGAAGAACAGATGGATGGATGCATGGATAGATGGACAGAAGAATGGGAGAACAGATTGATGGATGGATGTATGGATAGATGGATAGATGGATATATGGACAGCTAGATACATGAACTGGTGGATGTATGTATGGATAGACAGACATATCGGCAGCAGGAAGCATGAACAGATGGATGGATTTTGATAGATGGACACATAGGGAGCTGGAAGCATGAACAGACAGATGGATGGATGGACAGATGGATAAGTAGATGGACATGTGGATGCAAAAATGCATTGGATAGAATGACACATGGATGCCTGAACGTGTGGATTCATGAATAGATGTGCAGATGTATGCATACATTGACAGGTGGATGCATGAACATGCGGATTGATGAATAGATGGGAGGATGTATGGATTGATTGACAGATGAAAGCAAGAAAGAATGGATAGATGGACGAATGCATGGGTATTGACTGATGATGGGCATATAGATTAGATGGACTGATGGCTGCATAAACAGATGGATGGATGGATAGATGGAAAGAAGAATGGGTGAGTGTATAGATGGGTAAATGGATGGATAGATGGATAGATGGATAGATGGTTGCCTGAACAGATGGATTGATGGAGAGGAGGGGATGACGAAAGAACAGAGAGGGATAAATGAAAGGATGGGTAGACAAATGGATGTATGGGACGATCTGTGTAAAACAGAATGCTGGAAGGGACTAGGGAAGGGAGGGATAGATAGATAAATAGAGAGAAAAGAAGTGAGATGAAATAATAGATCGGAAGTAATATATTGAAACAAGTGTACGTGATGCCTCAAGGATATGGTCCAACCCATGTAAAAACTAAATGTCAATCCTGTTAACCTTTCTCAGATATGCCGTAAATTGAAGGATCAATCATCTCATTATGCAACACTATAGAAATGGGGATGGCACAGAATCAACATAAAACTCAACTAATTACAATGCAAACAAGGGAAAACCCAAATCCTAGATAAAATGTCAAATATGCCGATAATTGCCGTTGACAAAAATTAACATAAAAAAAAGATTCAGAACGCACAGATAAATATACAATCAAAGCTTCTCAACAAAAATTAATATCAACCCTAATAGATTAATGCAGATACACTGATATATTAATGCTGGGAGACAAAAGTATATAGGCAGTAAAAACTCAATCCTTGACAACAATCAAAGTGTCTTTGCAGGACTAAGATGCAACGAAATAATCAGAGAACTATAATAAGAGATGGGTTAAAACTGAAACAATTTCACTAGAAAACAGAGGAAGAGGCACATACAAGGAGGAGGCAAAGTATATTATGGCCCACGCTCGGTTGCCGCCAGGGGCCAGAGGCCTACCAAAGCACAAGCACTTGGTGACCGCCATGAGGAGGCTCTCACTTGAGAGAAGGAAGAGGAAACCACCAACACCATAGCCAGTAGCCACATCAGAATCATACACA
The DNA here is from genome assembly GCF_029677425.1 of Wolffia australiana. Classification (NCBI taxonomy): domain Eukaryota; kingdom Viridiplantae; phylum Streptophyta; class Magnoliopsida; order Alismatales; family Araceae; genus Wolffia; species Wolffia australiana. Next base: position 8,891,860 of record NC_135845.1, read on the forward strand.
CAGAAGGTGTAGTTGCCATTAGTGATGTCAATCTCTACTCTCCCCTGCCAAACAATGAACCAAAAATTCAACAGTTGAGAGAGGAGTAAACAACAGTGAAATTAACACTCAACACAAAAATGAAAGATGTTGCGGGAAAATCATATCTTATAGTGGAGATCTGTCACTGAAAGTATGTCTATGTACCTAGGAAGATAGAACAGAGAGTACCATTGAGAGAAATGGGGGAAACAGAGTGTGGGAATGGGATGCAGTCGTACAATACTATTGAACTCAGTAAGATAGAGCAGAGAAAACCCATCAAGAGGGATTGGTGAAATCGAGTGTAGTCTTGCAGAGCCATTGAACCCAGTAAGATAGAGCAGAGAAAACCCATCAAGAGAGATGGGTGAAATGGAGAGAAGTCTTGCAGAGCCATTGAACCCAGTAAGATAGAGCAGAGAAAACCCATCAAGAGAGATGGGTGAAATGGAGAGAAGTCTTACAGTGCTCCTTCGGCGTTCAGCACCTATGGCGAAGCCGAAGGCAACGAGGCTGAGGACGATAACAAGGAGATAGACCAAAGATGAGCCCTTTCCTTCGCCCATGTTTTTCTTGTAGCCCACTAACAGCTGACGAAGAAGGATTAAGCAGCAGCGATCTGAAAAAAAGAAAGAATGGGAAGAGATGGGAAAGAGGTGGCGGTGAGAGCAACTGCGTGACAACCTGACGAGAATGATGAGCAGAGGTGTGGAGGAAGAGGTGCGAAGGGGGATCCAGCTGCGTCCTTTTTGAAATGTGAGCTCAACGATAGGACCCGCTTTCACACACCAGATGCTCCTTACGAGAGCTGCTATGAACAGATGCGACTGGATTCTACCGACAGTCATCAAGGTCGCCCGTTTGTACTAACAGATGCTTAACTGTTGGGCTAAGCCCAAATCTCTCTCTCTCTCTCTCTCTCTCTCTCTCTCTCTCTCTCTCTCTCTCTCTCTCTCTCTCTCTCTCTCTCTCTCTCTCTCTCTCTGTCTTTTCCTCTATCTCTCTCTCTGTGCCTCTCTCTCCCTCACTCTGTGCCTCTCTCTCTCTTTGTGCCTCTTTCTCCCTCTCTGTCTCTCTCTCTCAGTCTCTCTCTATCTCTCTCTTTTTATCTGTCTATCTCTCTCTATCTCTGTCTATCTCTCTCTCTATCTCTATCTTTCTATCTCTCTCTCTTTTTCTCTCTCCCTCTCCTTCTCCTCCCTCTCTCTCTCCCTCTCCCTCTCTCTCCCTCTCTCTCTTTCTCTCTCGCTCTCCCTCTCCCTCTCTCCCTCTCTCTCTTTCTCCCTCTCCCTCTCCCTCTTTCCCTCTCTCTCTCGCTCTCCCTCTCCCTCTCTCCCTCCCTCTCTTTCTCCCTCTCCTTCTCTATCTCTCTCCCTCTCTCTCTCCCTCTCTTTCTCCCTCTCTCTCTCCCTCTCTTTCTCCCTCTCCCTCTCCCTCTCTCTCTCGCTCTCCCTCTCTCTCCCTCTCCCTTGCCCTCTCTCTCCCACTCCCTCTCCCTCTCCCTCTCCCTCTCCCTCTCTCTCTCGCACTCTCTCTCTCTCTCTCTCTCTCCCTCTTTCTCTCTCTCTCACTCTCTCTCTCTCTTTCTCTCTTTCTCTCACTCTCTCAGTCTCTCTCTCTCACACACACTTTCTCTCTCTCTCAGTCTCTCTCTTACTTTCACATTCTATCTTCCTCTCTTCGTCTCTCTCTCTCACACGCACTTTATCTCTCTGTCTCTCTCTCACTCTCATACTCTCTCTCTCTCCCCTCTATCTTTCCCTCTCTCTCTCTCAATCCCTCAAGTGATCAATCGACTATAAATCTTTGTATTTTTTCATTCGTATTTATAAAATAATTTAAAGTTTGATTATTAGTATTTATACGAATAAGTATTATATTAGTTGTGATGCAAAAGATAGAGACGGCTGTGGAACATTCAATGGAGGATATAATTGAAGAGGAGCTGCATCCTAAGTTAGCGCATGATGCACAAGTCCATACAAGCAAGAGAACCTATCCACCATGCTTTAGTATTAGCTGCATTGACAGAATTAGTTCACTAAATCATGCTAAACTCTCAATCTATTTGATTCAAGTCACAGTTGTGTAAGTGGTCCTTAAACCTGACATACCAAAGATGTCTTGTGGATGGACAGTTGTATTTTGACTATAGCCAACAAGTTCTTAATCGTCGGATTCCAAATAATTTTAGCTCAGTTGTATAAGGTTCACATATGTAAGTGATTCTTTAAGTCTAGGCGGCTCAAGAAAGATGATGTGATGCCGTCCTTTGCCAATCTAGCAGAATATTAAATAGAGTTATTCAATGATTTTTCAATGGATTAGTACTAAATAGGATGGCTGATTAGGATTTGATATTTGACCTTCAAATTCCTGTTATCCCTTCTCTCCTTGAGTGACCTATGCGATGTGGTTAGAATGGCAAAACGATGATGGTAGATCAATAACTGTGCTCACCGAGATGAAAAGGAAGATTTACAATGTTCCAAAGATAGCTTTGAGACATCTAGAGGTCAGACATTTCAACAGCTCAACATAACTCACTTGAGGAATGGGGGAATGATGATTTGATCTTTATAGTTTCCATTATCTTATAGGTTTTTTATGATTCCATTTTATCTTCTGCTTAGTGAATCATCCCTATATCACATCAAAACCTAACTTTGAAACCAAATTTTTTTGAAGTGGAGTAACCTGGCATAAAGGTAGCATTGTGTCAAGGCATTATTTGTTTCAGTGATGCATCACTAATGCCAATATAGTCATTTGCCTAATTAGTCAAATTACAATGCACACACTTGAGAGTTGTGAAGGCAGAAAAAGTTGAAGCCATAATTAATTGAGCTCTACTGTCCCACTTGGTGGAACATTTCCCATGATAGGCTTGAGGAAAACATTGATAACCACAATGTTATTGATGATAAGCTCAAATTATGGATTTTTTACTAGTTGTTTACTGATTAGTCGTGTGAGTATTTGAGCTAATCAACAATAAGAATTAACCTCACAGCTATAGAGCGAGCAAGGTGTCGATCCACAGGGAGCAGGTAATAAAATAATATTTCCTTTCAGTTTATCTTATGCTATTAAATCCTTATAACTTATCCTAACAAACAATTCAAAGATGTGCAGTAAAATTCTGTAGAATATTCTTCAGTAGAATCAGTTTAGCAGGATCTCCAACAGATGATTTACTTTAAATGGATTTTAACTAACTTCTATTAGAGTCTTTCTTCTGAAATTAGGTTAAAAGAAATCTAATCTTCAGAAGAAATTTAAAGTTGATAAGCTCTTAGTTACAAGCTCTCACTTGTAACCGCTCAGTTACAAGCTTGCGCTTGTAACTCTGAGTGAGTACGGACCGAGCAAGGTCCCTTGGCTGCGCGTAACCTGTCTACGCGCGGCCGAGGGGCAGCGCACAGTGTGCCTGCGCGCGGGTTTGCCTGCACGCGGCTTGTCTGCGCGCAGCTTGCCTGTGCGCGGCTTGCCTGTGCGCAGCTTGCTTGTGCGCGGGCTGCACGCAGTGCTGCCTGCGCGCGGCCTTGCTGCATTCGGTCTGGCAGGGCGCGGTCTTCGCTGCGCGCAGCACACTCTGTGTGCTGGTCGCGCGCGGCCTTGGCTGCTCTTGGCCTGGCTGGGCGCGATCTTGGCGGCGCTAGGCCTTGGCTGGGCGCGGCCTTGGCTGTGCTCGGCTTGGCCGGGCGTGGCCTTGGTTGTGCTCGGCCTTATCTGAGCCAAACCTTAGCTATGCTTTCACAGGGGTTGCAGTTGAGCGAGAAACTTTGGGTGGCGGTGAAATCGAACAAGAACTAGATGATAGAGAACGATTTTGAACAAACAAACTTGAAATTAACCTAGAACGAAGAACAATGTCAGTTGGAAATGTTGGAAAGACACTGATGTGTGCTTTCCAACCCAACCTAGATTTTCTGATAGGGAGAGTTGCACAATCACTAGAACTTAAGGTATCACTCCAACCTTGTGTCACGATCCTTGCGGCGAGGTGGAGGTCGTCTTGCTCAAGCTACTCTTCAGCTTGCTCCTTCTCCCCAACTCCAATGCTCATCAGACCTTAGAGGGTCTGGAGAACTCTTCTTCTCCAAGCCCTAACCTGTTTAGACAGAAATTCTGGACAGCCCTCAAATGGCTCTTTGAAGGAATATTTATAGGTTCCTCCCTTGAGCTTCTTGAGTCTTTTTTTAGGGCTTCTTCTTGTAAGTTTTTGCAAGTCTTGATTAATCCGGTGCCTTCATTGTATTTTATCCACATCTAAACTCATTGAGATGAAAGGTGAGATCCAATCCACTTGATTCTCTGAACCAAGTAGGGTTAGTAAATATGGAAATAATACATGCAAATAATGGTAAATATGGAATCAATGTATGCAAATGATGTTCTGATTACTGGCAAATCCCTGATTATTTTATGACATAATTAGAGTCATCAATTGACCCATGATCTGATTTGTTCAATGTGGAGGGAAGAAAGCAATTATATTTTATGAAAAGCTAACTTGGAAGAGGATGTTAATAACAAGTGATGTGCTTTTTTGTTTTGTTTACCACCGACCATTCAGATGGAGGGCCTGAAAAAACCAATGAATTTATGTTTTTCGGTGGGGGGGGGGGGGGGGGTAGAGGAGAACTTTGCGAGAGAGAAAAGAGGAAGAAATAGAGAACAAGAGTTAAGAAGAGATAAAGAGCGAGAGAGAACAAGAGATAAAAAGATATAGAGAGCCAGAGAGAGTGAGAGAGATAAGAAGAGATAGAGAACGAGCGAGAACGAGATAGGAAGGGATAGAGAGCGAGAGAGATAAGAAGAGATAGAGAACAAGCGAGAACGAGATAGGAAGCAATAGAGAGCAAGAGAGATAAGAAGAGATACAAAACGAGTGAGAACGAGATGGGATGGGATAGAGAGCGATAGAGATAAGAAGAGAAGGAGAACGAGCGAGAACGAGATATAGGAAGAGATATAGAGTGAGAGAGATAAGAGAGAACGAGAGAGAACGAGAGATAAGAAGAGATAGAGAGCGAGAGAGAATGAGAGATCAGAAGATATGGAGAGCGAGAGAGAAGGAGAGAGAGAACCAGAAGGGAGAGAGAGGGCGTGGGAGAGAAGAGAACCAGAGGGAGAGAGAGAACCAGAAGACAAAGAGAGAGAGCTTGCGAGAGAAGAGATCAGCTGAGCGAGAGAGAGAAGGGGGAGAAGGAGAGATAGAGAGAGAGAGAGAGAGAGAGAGAGAGAGAGAACGTGAACGGGAGAGAGAGAGCCAGGGGAGAGATAAAACAAGCTATAAAGAGAATGAGAGAATTAAAACAAGCAAGAGAGAGAAAGAGAGACAGAAAACAAGCAAGCGAGAGAAAGAGAGAATGAGAGAGATCAAGAGGGAGAAAGAAAAGCAAAACAGAGAGACAGAAAACAAGCAAGCGAGAGAAAGAGAGAATGAGAGAGATCAAGAGGGAGAAAGAAAAGCAAAACAGAGAGACAGAGAAACGAGAAAATGAGAGAGAGAGCCAGAGTGAGAGATAAAGAACACACCAGAGTGAGAAAGAGAGAACGAGAGAGAGAGAGCACGAGGGTGGAGAGAGAAAGGGAGAGAATGAGAGATGGAGAGAGAGAAAGGAAGAGAATGAGACAGAGAAAGGGAGAGAATGGAAGCAATAGTGCGATAGAGAACAGGCGAGTGAGGGAGAGAAAAAGGGAGAAACAAGAGCACTAGACAGAGAGAGAGATTAAGAACGAGAAAGAGAGATAACAAGCGTGAGAGGGTAACGGATATAAACGAGAGAGAGGGAACGAGAGAGACAGAGGACAAGCAAGAGAGAGAAAAAGGAAGAGAGTGAGAGGGAGAGAGAAGAAGAGAGAGAGTGAGAGAGAGAGAAGAAGAGAGAGAGTGAGAGAGAGAAAGGAGAGAACATGTTGGAACCCAGCTCTCTCACTTCAGCAACTCACACAGAGAAGGGAAGGACAGGCACTCACTCTCTTGATCTCACACAGAGAAAAAGGTTTTTAAGCCCTCACTCTCTTGATCTCACACAGAGAAAAAGGTTTTTAAGCCCTCACTCTCTTGATCTCACACAGAGAAGCAAGATGCAAGAACACTTTGAGAGAGAAAGGAACCTTGGTGCACACAGCATGCTACAACAATCAAAACTCCTACATATTCATAGGCACTCCCCCATAACTGCCTATGGATTCAAACTAATCCTGACCACACACCTGCCCATGTGCTTGGTCTTCAAAGACACCAGTCTTTAGCTCCTCAGAATAAGCTGTTGCCTCCACATCTCCTTATGCCATGCTGACTTGGTTATTCTTGACTCATTCAAAAACTACCGACTCCTAAAATAACTGATTCAAGATTAAACTCCAACAGAACAATAGAGAGCACGAAAGAGAGAGAGGGAGAGAACAAGCGAGATAAAGAGAGAGAACGAGAGAGAAAGGGAGAGAAAGACAAAGTGAGGAAGCAAGCAAGAGAGAGAGAGATAATGCGTGAGAGAGAGCGAGAAAAAGATGATGCCAGCCATACAGATAGAGCGAGAAAGAGAGGAAGCAAGCAAGAGAGAGATATTAAGGGAGAGGGAGAAAACAAATGAGTGACATAGAGAGCCAGGTACCATTGTTTTTCCTCGATTATTCATTTTTGTTTCAGCTGTTCGAAGAAGTCATTTTCGTCATTCTGATTGTCACGTCGCGGGGGCCTGCCATTCTTGTCAACTATCATGGCTAATGAAATGCCTGAAAAGAGGAAAGAATAAGAGTTTAACAAAATGAGGAAGATCTTACTGTCCTATCTTCTGTAGGAAGATCACATGGCCAAGACTATATTGACTTACTTTACACGGGCCCAGTATGACACCAGCTTGAAGTGAGTTAATGGCTGGTCAATGGTCATGTCTTCTTCTAATTTTTGCAAGTTTGTAGCCCAATGGGCCGCATTCCATTTCTAATATTCTCGGGCTGACCCATGTGATTCTGAAACTTAAAAGAGAGTCATTTTGACATCTAAGTTGCAGTCCCGTCTTCACTGGTGTGTCGTGCAGTCAGCTAAACTTAACAGAAAAACAGACCGAATTATGTCAATACTTAATTGTGGAGGCCACAAAATGACTATTATTCTGATTAAGATGATTATCATACAAGGACTCTTAGAAGATTCATGAGGTAATCCCCCCTTCCTGTAACAATAGCCATTGTAGTAAATAATCTCCAAAGTTTTGGTTCTATGACTTGGCATTTGCAGGAATGCCCATCGATCAAGTAGCACTACTTAATATGCACGTACGCAATGGTGTTGGCTCAAAATTGCTGAAGCTCACTCTCTAATAATTTTTTCTTCTATTACATGCAAGCACTTTCATCAAGAACCCTTCATTGTTTTGTTCACAATTCTCCCATCCTACTCCTCCCTCTCTCTCTCTCTCTATCTCGCTATGTATATACATATCTTGCTTGCTCTGGCTATCTATCTCTTTGTTTGTCTCTTTCTTTCTCTCTCTCCCTGTTGGACGTTGTTTTAGTCTTACCAAAGCGCATAAAAATGAAAATAAAATTTTAAAAGGAAAAGATGGGGAAAATGGCTTTTGCGATATTCTCATCCGAGCGCCGTTCGCAGATATCCAAAATTGCGCTTAGGCTGCCGAACAAAAATGCGGGAAAACTGCCACATTGACAAATTTTGTTTATTTGAGTTGAAACTGGTTGAAGAAAACAATGACCGGATGGAATAAATCCAAAACCAATATGCTATGGTGGAAATGCAGAATCAACTCGGACAAGATAAATGCCAACGTATAGAGACAGATAATAAGAACCTCTTACGTCACCAACGTGATGTCAACGTCCAAGGCTCTCGATGTAGGGCACTGGCTTCTCGTGTGGTGCAGTAGAACAACTCCTTCAACTACCAAGCCAAAGGAGTAACCACCAAGGAATGATGATGACAAACCAAGGGAGAGAGAGAAAGGAGAAGCGATGCAAGATGACAAGGGGAAACTAGGTAGGAAGACTATCTAGTGCGGGTTTGGATAAAACACACCACAAGTCACACGATCGAATTCAAAGATTAAAGTCTGGTGTAAATACTGATGGTGCAGCCCCTTTCCTCGTCGAGGGTGGGAGTACTGTCTTATAACCACCGCGGTGAAAACAAAGGCACAATTTCAATAAATTTGAATGATGATCGCTAGAAGATTCAAAGGCCTAATCAACTAATCGCTAGAAGATTCAAAATCCCAAAACTAATCCGACGATGGTGGGCAAACAATCGAAGAATACTGGATGAAGAGCACTAACACCAAAGAGGAAAGAATGTACCTCGGCACTAGAGTAGTGTGAAGTGGTGATGCGGGTAATTCTTGATGCGTGGTTGGCGGGGGCGACTGATGTGCACTTCGACAGTGTGTCATGGATCCAACTGCGCGGTCAATTGGCGGGGAGTCAAGGGAGAGTCGCCCCCTTGCGGGGTTCGGGACAGTGCCCCAAAACCTAAATGGTATACGTGGCGTGCACATGTAGAACAAAGATCTGAAGTCTTTGGATATTGAAGGCAGAGACCGCGTTGGTGGGCGGCTGCATGGGCGGGCGACCACTTGGGCGGGCAATCGCGTGGGCGGGCGACCCCTTGGGCTGGCGGCCGCGTGGGCTGGCGGCCTCATGGACGAGCGGCCTGCGAGCGACAAGCGTAGGCAGGCAGCCTGCGCGATGCGGGCGTGGGCAATGGCCCAACGCGAGACAGGAGCAGATGGGTGGCCTGCGCGCTGCGGGCGCGGGCGGTGGCCCAACGTGAGATGGGCACAGATGGGTGGCTTGTGTGCAGAGGCACCAACAGACGGCCTGCGCGCAGCAAGCACGGGCGGGCAGCGTGGCGTGGCAGTGCAAGAGGATGGCCTGCGTTTGGCAAGCGCGGCTGGGTGATCGACGTGCTGCAGGTGGCGTAGGCAGGAGGCTGTACGGTTTCACCTCAATGGCAGTGGCGATGGCAAGAGGCAGTGGCGGCGGCTCGAGAGTGACAACGGCTAGGGCAAACTTTCTTTCTGAAGAAAAACTTCAATTCAAATGAAAATTCACCAAGTATTTCTTACAACATTGGCCTATGTATAGGTGTCACACAGTCAAATCCCGAGCTAGGTCTCTTGCTTGAATCTGACGTGCGCCAACCTTAGTGCTTGGGCCAAAACACTAAGCAGCCTTGATCTCTTGCAACGGAGGTCTTTGCAATTGCTTAAGATCGTATATAGAAGGGTTTAGAGGAGATGGTGGGGATGCAGCCCCGTCAGGGAATAAGGTCATTGCACTTATATCATAAAAGGTTACATTGTAGTTGGGATTATTACATGGGGAAAGACAAGGGGTGATACAAACGAACGAGACGCGGTGCCTTGCACCAAGGTAGTATCGCCTCTTCGCCTCGAGGCCGCCGCTCCACGCTCACGCATTCGCTTATCTACTACACATGTGCCCAAAGACGGGTGCCTCACGCCCACAGGCGTGGCGATCACACACGCCACCCCTGCCTGGACGATCACACATGCCACCAGCAACCGCGCCAACACCGTTGCGCGCAATCTGCGTGACGACGCTGCCTTTGACGCATCAAGCTGGGCGTATGCGCCCAACACTACCCACGAGAGCGCTACACGCCCTCTATGCCGCCCCAGCGCTCTCAGGGTGCCACATGCCTTAGTCTCCTAGCGGATGTCTCCCTACTCCACGTCCCACACACGCAATGCGCACGCTGCCCGAGCGGCCAATGCACTGCACCCACGACACGGCGCCCGGCTTGCGCGTCTCGTGCCAGGGCGACGCTTGCCGCGCGCGTGCTCACGCATGTCAGCCCGCGCGCCCAGCACACATGGACTTTACCTGATCCATCCCGCCTTGGGCGTGAACGGGCACGTGCACCATCGATAGTGTATCACCACATACAAGGGCGATGGCCTGAAAGATCAGGTTTGGGCATTACTACCCATAATGACTCTGTCCTTTAATATCGTGAGTCTACAATGTGAGCACGCCCTCCCAATAAGCACGCAGGCCTCTGAGCAAGGAATGCCACCTAGTTAGGGGCCTAACACGCCCCCATCGCTTGAACTTGTCAACTCCCACTGCTCCGCTTCATATGCTCGCAGTTGGTCCTCGATTTGGCATAAGTCTGAGTCGCGCTCCCATGTTGCTGATTCGGCCAGTCTGTTCTTCCACTTGATTAGGTATTGATATTGTGATAGCAACCGTAACGTCCTCCCTAATCAATGTCCCTCTTCGCCTGGACTACTTTTGCCTCCTGCTCAAAATGTGCCCGCACGTTTGGCGGCGCTGGCTTGGGCTGGTTCCTAGCCATGTTTTTGGGATCTGGTACATATTTCTTCAAAACCGACACATGGAAGACCGGATGGACCGCCAGTTGACGGGCAATTTTAAGCCAATAGGCAACCCATCCAATCTTTGCTACCATCTTGAAAGGTCCATCGTAGCGGGGTACTAGACCCTTGTGTCGTTGCTTTGCTTGCTTCGTCTTCAACATCTGCGCGTTGGTCTTCAACAAAACCAGGTTGCCGACTTGGAACTCTACATCCCGTTTGTGTTGATCGGTGTACTTCTCCATTCTCTGAGCAGCACATTCTAGTGCCTTGCGGCCTTCCTCAATGCGAGCATGATAATCGCGCGCAAAGTGGAAGGGCGCAGGGAAATGTTCGTTCCCCTTTCTCTTCACCACTTCCGGAGGAGTTTGTGGCTGTCTTCTTATTGCAATCTCAAATGGCAAGTGACTTGTAGCTGAGCTCCTGTTGATGTTGTGTGCAAATTGCACTGCATCCAACATCTCCACCCAATTCTCCTGATTGGCCAAAACGTAATGCCGTAGATACTCTTCAAGCATGGATTTTACATGTTCCTGTCTTGCCATCTGTCTAGGGGTGGAAGCTCGTAGAAAATTTGAGCTTGGAGCCCAATGTACTTTAACATCGACTCACAGAAATGACCCGTGAATCTTGTATTGCGGTCGCTAATGATGTCTAGTGGAAGACCCCAGTACTTCACCACATAGGACATGAACAGACGAGCCACACCATTTGCATGCACCTCCGATGTGGTGGGGATGAACGTCGCACAGCTAGAAAAGCGATCCACGATGACCAAGATGGCATTGTGCCCATCCACACGTGGAAGGCAAGTGATGAAATCCATTGAAATAGACTCCCACGGTCTGCTCGCGCTAGGAAGAGGTTCTTGCGTTCCTACAACCTTTGCCTTCTCCTTCTTGTCTTGTTGACACACCAAGCATGAACGAACATAATCCTCCACATCTCATTCCATTCCCGGCCAGTGATAGTTGTTGGACGAGAGAGCAAGCATTCGTGCCTACCCTGGGTGTCCGGCATGGGGTGCGTCGTGTGCTTCGTAGAGGAGCTTCCAGCGCAGCCCACCCGCACGCGGCACATATGGTATGTTCCCGTTTGCATAGATAATGTCATCTTCAGTCTAGAAGCTCCTTGTCTTGCCCGCAGCAATGCGCTTCATGAGGCGAACAGCTTTTGGATCATCTTTCAGCGCCAACTTGATTTCATCAAGAATGCTTCCTTGGACTGCTGAAATTGCGGCCACAAAAACTTCTGGTTCTTTGTAGCTCAAGGCATCGGCCACCTGATTAGCCCGCCCCGACTTGTATTTCAAGACAAAGTCAAACTCTGCCAGGAAATCTTGCCATTTGGCTTGCTTCGGGGTCAATTTCTTATGGGACTCGAAGCAGCTCATGGCCACATTGTCAAGGCAATGAACCACCACTGTCATCTCCTTCTTGTGCACTGAATATCTCCTCTTTGCGTCATTCAACTTTTGGCTCTCGTAAGCCACGGGGTGTCCATCCTGCATCAAGACACCTCCAAGTGCAAAGTCAGAAGAATTAGTGTGCACCTCATCTGGTTTGTCGAACTTGGGCAATAGAAGCACTGATTCACTAGAGATTGCACTCTTCAACTTGTCAAATGCTCTTTGACACGGGTCTCTCCACTACCACTTGACGCCCTTCTTCAACAAATCCGTTAATGGGGCAGCTAGTCAGGATAAGACTTTGAGAAAATTCCGTTAGTAATTAGCCACATCAATGAAAGATCTCAACTATGGCACTCCCTTCGGCTCTGTCCAATTCTTAATGGCCTTCTCGTTCGAGGGATCCATGCACACACTTCCTTTCCCGACCAGGTGTCCAAGAAACTCAATCTCGTACGAGGCAAACTCACATTTCTTCGGGTTGAGGTGAGCTCGTGCTCCTTCATCTTGGCCATCACCTTCCTCAGGTGTCTCACATGGTCACCCAAGCTGCAGTTATATACGAGAATATCATCTAAGTACACAATGATAAAATCATCAATATAGTCCCAAAAAATGGATTTCATGAGGCAACAAAAGGTAGCAGGAGCGTTCGTGAGCCCAAAAGGCATCACGCAAAATTCAAATGATCCGTAGAGCGTCACGCACACCATCTTTGCTTTGTCCCCCTCCTTAATCCCCACTTGGTGGTACCCGCTCTCCAAGTCCATCAGTGAGAAGTAGCGAGCCTCGCCAAGCCTGTCAGACAATTCTTCAACGTTGGGTACAGGATATTTATTTTTACCTGTTACCTTGTTCAGCGCTCGATAGTCCACACAAAGTTGGAGCGACCCGTCCTTTTTCTAGAACAGGACTAGGGCGCCGAAGGGATCCTTGGACGGCCGGATGAGCTTGCTCTCAAGCAATTCTTGAAGTTGTTTCCTCAGCTCCTCCAGGTAGGCGGGAGGCATCTTGTTGGTTGCCCGCATCGTGGGACGGGTGCCAAGGAGTAGTTCAATCTCATGGTCCACGTCCTGCCTGAGAGGCAGCTTCGCGGGGAGTTGCGTGGGCATCACCCTGACAAACTCCGGCAGTACTTCCGCAATTGCCCCCGGTAGTCTTCCCGGGGTTGTTGTCATCGTCGTCACCCCAACTAAGTGCCGCCAACCGGGCTGGTGCGCACCCCTGCCTTTCACCCTTTTTTCCGGGTGCCGGCCCTCATATGGTGACGTGGAAGGTCTCTTCCCCTTTTCTCAGTCCGTCCATGACTTGCATGGCGGACAGGAGATCAGTGTTATGCGGCTTTCGGACCCCTTGGTCCCTTACAAAACATGGGTGAGATCCCTCAGGGGATATTACACCGTGGTACTAGGGAAACACAACAGCGTGTGATCCCATTAAGAGGTCGAGACCCAGGACGACCGTGAAGTCATCCATGGGGGACACCATGAAGTTGGTCGGGCCCTCCCACGATCCCACCTACAGCAACACCCATTTGGCTACGCCGACGATGTCACATGCTTTCGAATTGAGGGCCTTGATCTTCCCTGTATTTGGGGAAAGCTTCAAGTTGAGCTTCTTCGCTTCTCTCTCAGGGAGGACGTTGTGTGTATCCCTCGTGTCGACCATGGCTGTGGAAGGTTTGCAGTTTATCAATACCAGCAAGAGGTTCAGACCCTCATACTAGACTAGGGCGCCCCCCTGTAGTGCTGCTAAGCACTAGAGGGGGTTCAGGGTCACCGTATTGCTACCCCAAGAACATCCGGTTGGGCGGGCGGCACGACCATCGCATTGACGTTGGTTGCCGCCGCCATACCCTTCGGGCAATCCTTTATGAAGTGGGGGCCTCTGCAAGCAAAACATGTCAATTTGTTGCCCCTACTGCCTGGAGTTGTTCTCCACAGCTATCGCCGGCAGCGCTGGGGGTGCGGTGGCGGAGCGGCGGCGGCAGACCGAATGCGCCGGTCGTCCTTGTGTAGCCCTTAGAGGGCTGGCCTTAGTGGGTCACCCCACTAAGGTTCAGCCCAATTCAGCTAAGTCAAGACTTAGCCAAATGGGCTAAGACCTAATTGGCTTGACCCAATATCTCTAGGACTTAGTCAATTTGACTAAGTCCTCCACTCTTCATTTTTTTGTCCTAAATGATGGAATTCAAACACGATTTTTTTTTTGAAATTTGAAAGTAAGAGTGAAGGATGATCTAGAGAGAGACTGGAATGGATTTTAAAGAGAGAAAGAAATGGTTTTAGCGAGAGAGAAAATGACTGAAATGAAGAGATATAGAGAGAAAATGAAGAGAGAGTGTAGAAGAAGTTCGCGATAGAATTTGAAGGTGAAAATGAAGGATACTTTTGATGAAATTTTGAGAGGATGAACTAGGGATGTGTATGAAGATCTAAAAAGAGAATGAAATGATTCTAGAGAGATAAAGTAGGGAAATGTGTATTTAGAGTGAGAAAATGATGGATTTTAATGGTAAATGGATGGATGATGATGTGAAAATGGAAATCTAGGTTTCTTGAACCTCAATGCAAGCCTTGTGAGCCCTCAATCCTTCCTCTCAAGTTTGGATCCTTATATTTCACTTGGATCAGGCATTTTTCAATGCAAACAAGAGACGAGATTGAGTGAAAACTTCAACAAACGTACATTAAGCAGGTTGAACAATCTAGATTCTGAAATATGCCTTGTCCTGCTGGCCAGCCACTTGCTAGAGCACGTCCAGAATGAGGGGAAATGAGAGAGAAAATATTATTTATGCAGTGGAAGAATTACTAAAATACCCTTTTGGGTATTTTCTATTTTATTTTGTTGCCATTTTTGCCTCTTTTTCTACATGGGTTGAGAGTTTCCCCTTGTAATCCTCAAATTTTTTCGTTGAAAGGCTTTTGAGAGCCCAATGGACAGGTCAGGTAGTGGCCCATCTTCCTCTGATTTCTCATTTGAGGACCCCAAACACCCTTTTTTCTCCTTTCAAGCCCCTTTTTGAGAATCACTCAACTGTCAAAAGTTCTCCAACTCTTGAAGAATTATATCTTCTTATTCCTGTGAATTTCTGCACAGGTGAAACTATAGAATACTCATCAGTACCAAAACTGCTTGACTTCAAAAAAGTCAAGGAGTTTAGTTAAAAAATAACCATAATGTGCAAAAATTAGAATTTATTGCTTATGCATAAATATTTAGTTGATTCAAATAATAATATGATCAATTCTGAATGAATAATACCATAATCATTTAAAATGTATCTAAATATGCATTAAGTTATCATGTTATCACCCCACCATATTGTCGCACGCTACTACAACGAGATCTGTGATTCCTCCTCTTGTGGAGCTCCTCGAGTCCTTATCGCCCCTTTGCGGGCCTTTGAGATTGCCCCTACACAGGCCTCCCATATAGTACCTTCATGTTTGTTGGTGGCGTCTGCAAGCCCCGGTTATATGGAGACTCCTTGAGCTCCCACTGTGCCTTCAAGGGCTCTCGAGACTACTCCCTTGGGGGCTACTCATACTGCACTGTTGCATTCATCTGCAATGAGGTTTACGAGCCCCGCTCCTTCACAGGGGGCCCCTACTCTGCCTGTTCCATAGTTGGGCCCACCGCCTACTTTGTTGTCGATACTATCATTGGTCCCGTAGCCTTCCACTCCTACACACCCACATCACGCCGCCGAGGCCATTCTCACACGAGCATCACCAACCGCACCATCGCATCACCCTATATGTATGCTCTTTTCTCCCTTTGAGTTGAGTACAGTTTCTTGAAAGTTCATTTTGAGCAAGAAGTCTCTTACTCCGCCCTCTCTCTTTCTATCTTGGAGTTGGTGCTCTCTTGATGATGACAACACAAGGACGTGACGAGGCTGACGACTAAGCATTGAAGTTTCTCCTTGTATTGTCTTGGGTTCATTCTTGACATCTTTTGCAGTTGTTCACGTCCAAGTATGCTTTTGCAAGTGTTTGCACCCAACAAGTGGTATCAGAGTTACATTTTTTAGGGGATGTGCTACGTCTTACGAAATTGCAACTTCCATTTTTTGTCAATACGACATTGAGAAATTGAGCAGCTCGATCAACTTTAGTCTGTGGCAACAAAAAGTGAAGGACATATTGATCGAAAAGGAGGTTATTGAGTCTTTGGATGATTTAAAATCTAAAGGTGTCAAGGATACCAATTGGGGATGGATGAAAATGAAAGCCGCAAACACTATTCTTGAATGTTTGTTGGATGGTGCCAAATATCATGTTTTTGTTCTTGAAGATCGTCCTTAGATATGAAAGACATTGGCTCGACGATATGCGGGGAAGACGTCTCTAAGCAAAACTCTATTGAAAACAAATTTATTTGAACTCCAGATGACCAAAGGTACCAAGTTTCATGCTCATATTGAACATTTTTAAAGCCTTTGCATTGAATTGCATAAGATTGAGGGCGACTTGTCTGCGGAGGGCAAGACGATTATCTTGTTGATTTAATTGCCCAACAAGTGCGAGAACCTTGTGATGATTATGATTCATGGGACAAATATGTCGAGTCTTGATGAGGTGATTTCAACATTGATGGAGTTTGACAAGAGGCGGTCTGCATCTGATGCTGATTAGAGTCAAGGTTTGTTCATCTAAGACGGGTAAGAAAGAGGTCGTACGAGGGAGAGAAGCAAGGCCAGGGAGAAGAAGGGAGGTCCAAGTCAAGGGACAACTGGTTGAAAAACCAGGAATGCCACAAGTGTCATAATAAAGGGCACTTAAGACGTGATTGTCCAAAGCCGAATGGTGGTAAGGGAGTAGGAGGAGAGACAAGTTTGACAAATGTCTTAAAGGTTGAGGATAGTGATGATGGGGAAGTCTATTATGCCCTAGCTGTGGTTGCAAAGTTGATAGGCACGTGGATCCTTGATTCTGGCTGCTCTTATCATATGTCCCCAAATGCTGACTGGTTTGACTCCTACAGGAGTTAGAGGGGTACTATTTCTATGGGAAACAATGTTCCGTGCAATGTTGTTGGCATCAGGAGCGTGAAGATTTAAATTATATTTGATGGCGTGGTGTTGGGGAATGTGTCGCATGTACTAGCCTTGTCTCAAAGCTTGATTTTGCTTGGTGCGCTTGAGGCAAATGGATGTTCTTATTGGGCCGATAACAAGGTTCTCAAGGTTTGTAAAGGTTCTCTTGTCATCATGAAGGGGAGTCAACGACGAGCCAACATTTACAGACTTGGAGGGAGCACCGTTGTAGGTGGCGCTGCTATAGTAACACCCCATGAGCCGTCAACTAGTGGCACCCTATTATGGTACTTGCAACTAGGCCATATGAGTGAAAAAGGCATGCAGGTGCTTGATGCATGTGGACTGCTACCTGAAGTTTGTTCTTGTAAGTTGGATTTTTGCAAGTATTGTGTTTTGGGCATGCAGTGCAGGGTGAGCTTCAAAGTGACAAGCACACTATGTAGAACATCCTTGACTACATTCATGCAGATGTGTGGGATTCTGTTGATGTTATGTTGAGAAGAGGTGCTCATTATTTCTTGACCTTTGTTGAAAATTTCTCTAGGAAGGTTTGTCATGTCGGACGTCCTCTAGGACGCCATCCAGCCCACACCGAATATGATGGTTCGGTACCGAGGATAGATGGCATCGAATGTCGACAGTGTCGTCATCCAATGGGTGAACCCTAACGGGTCGATGTGACTATGATGGAACAAATGAATGCCCTACATGTCGTACATGCAGGCTCCAACTCGAGGGAGGCACTGAGCTCCAAACTTGGATGGGGTCATTAGGGAATGGCGAGGGTGGCCTCTAGAACCTCGTTGGAGTGACGCAGGGTCTTCGGCTGAACGAAATCAATCCGTAGGGCTCGCACGTAATGGACAATCTCGTCCGTACCGTTAAGACACTCAGATATGTCGTAGTTTCTTTCAAACCTCTCTCACCTACCTAGCCCGAGCAGGGTGGAGTCAAGACGAAGATTTACTACAAGAGATAATTAGACGAGCGACGGGAGAGGACGGTGTACCTTCTTAGTATGGCTCGTGGTGCAGAGTTCATCGACGGTCGGCTGCGGACAAAGCGGGTAGGGCGGAGAGGCACTGAAGAGCGGATGTAGCTCGACGAATGAATGATGATGCCAAAGCTATGGGTAAAGATTGGAAGATGGAATATGGTGGGGCCGCGACGAACTGGCTCAAGAGTGATCCTGAATTGGGCACGCCCTAATGGGGGGACGGGCATGTACGAGTCAGGTCGGTGACGTGAGCAATGGTTTTGGGCCCTTCATCACAAGCATGTTGATCCACACTTGAAGGATCGAGAGTTGGAGATGAGCGTTCATGGACACAGAGGGTCCCCGTCCTAGCAGTCACCCATGGAATGGCTGGCGTGCGGAAATTCTCAATTCAACCTTGGGTGTGGGGCACTACTACTTATTGATCAGATATGATCGTCTTTCAGCACTACGACGTTTGCCGCTCAAGGTGGTAGTGACACGCTGTTGAAGACGAGTTGTTGATGTGGTCCTTTTGACCTGGCAGGGAGTCGGTGAGCCAACGTCAGTATTCCCCACCCCCCCCCCCCCCCCCCGATGTAATACGACGTGTGCCGGGATCGGCGGCTCACATTACAACACAATGAGAATGACGATTTACTAAGTGACAAATATAAAATGTGCAGGTATTTCGAGAAAAAAAACTCTTGAATGAGCGATAATTAACTCTGTTGACTAGGTGAACCATCTAGTAAATTTCTGAATGAAGAGATACCCACGATAGACTCTCAATGACCCTCGAGATCACTAGAACACCTAGGACGGATGAGCATTTTACGGTTCGAGAATGTTCATGCTTATATATCAGGACATAATCGTCCACCTCAAGAATTGTCCTACCTGTCGATGAGGGCGGCTATCCTACTCAATCAATTTCAAATAATCGAGGCAGAGGAAATGATAGGGGAAGACGACACTACAATAGGTAATAATACTGAAAATGAAAGGGGATACAAAATGAACCTGGTTCTAGGCAATGACAGAATATGATAATCCTTTAGGGACGTTGTTGGAGAAGTGGATGGTGATGCTATCGAGCAGAACTTGGTGCGGGTACATGGACAGAGCGAGCAGCAATGCTTGGACAGAAGATAGAATAGAGCGTTCAAGGGCTTGGCACACATATAGACCAGAACGTGGGGTGCCTAGGGAGGGTGCAATGATGGGTCACACGATCGAGCACCGTTCAGAGTCAGCGCACATGGTGGACAGGCGCACACGTGGACACGGAGAGGATTGGCAGGCGCACGATGGGGCTGGGTGGCGGTGCGGAGTAATGTGTAAGCGGTCGCAACTCAAAGGTGACGCGCAGCCGTGAAGAGCAACCACGCACGCAGCGGGCAGGCACGCACAGAATGGGTGGGCGCACTGGCATGCGTGGAGACGGACTATCTGGCGCTCGTAGGTGTTGGTGGCAGATGCAGAAGCTTTGACCCGTCAAAGAAGATCCAGGCAAGGTGGCGAATGGGCTAGCGCTGGTGTTGGTTGCTCAAATCTTCAAGAATTCGACTGACCAATGGTTCTTGAAATTCTTGAACAATAAAAAACCAAAGACCCTTCGATCTTCATGGGCTTCAAGAAATAAAACATGGAGAGGAATCGTCAAGGGTGAAGATAATGAACCACGATCCACTCTCTACCTATCTAATTCTATCTAATCTCTCTAAGAAGGGAACACAAGGAGAGAAAAAAAAAGAACCTTTCAATTTCAATTTTCAAATCCTGCATGTACTTGGGCATGCCATCTCCTTATATAAAAGGTTGGGTGCCAAGTGAACGACCCTATGGAAAGAAATCGGCGCGAGACAAAGTCCTTTCCCTAGACAACCATTACAACGATAAATGAAATTACATGGACGAGGCCCAAACATAATGGCGTGGTCCGATAGTTTAGCAAAATTAAAATACAACAAAATACAATGGAAATAGCATTGGAAATGCATGAACTATTCAAACCAGATACTTGAAGTCGGGGTTGCGAGCATCGGCATGAGCGGCTCAGTGCGGTTGGACTCATCCCATGTTGTTGTTGTAACGATGGTCCCCCCCATCACCCCCCAGCCGGAGTCGTCAAGAAAAGTTTCCCTCCACTTTCATGGAGTATTTGACCAGATTTAGATGCGTCGTCCTTACAGTGGGACCTCTCCCACTTCGACTAGATCAGCAAGTTGATCTCCGTAGATTCCCCATCGAACAAGACAGTCGTCTGGCCTGTTGGATTCAACGGTTCTTGGACCGAGTTGCCCGTCAGTTCTGTCAGTACATTTGCCGGGGTTGACCAATGTGCACACGGCCCGGGGATTTGACCACCATGGACAAATGATTACGACAGTAGGGACTCGACGGAGCGGCAAATTGGCTGCATCCGCTGGTGATTCGGGCATGACTGAAGGTGGACCTGCTCAAGTGGTCGTCGAATTAGCCACCTTAGAGGTGAGATGCCGCACCAGAGGCTCAATCATCGACTGAGATTAGCTCCTTTTCTTCCCCCCGCCGTGGAGCACCAGGGGCGTAAAGGTTCGCCTTGGTTGTGAGAATCAGTCACCCAGGAAGGGGTAAGGATACTCATAATAGAGTAGTAAATTAAAGGGGGATGGGGGATCTCAGATTCCGCCATCAATTCTTCCTTCTTATTCCTCCACTCCCTCTTCCTCCTTCCTTTGTGTTCTTCTCTTGAGCGAGGAAGGGAGACCAAGAGAGAACAAACACGATGGTTCTTCCTTTGATTCTTCCTGGTCTAAGGGGGCTAGGGCGCCCCCCTCTTACCTTATAAAGGGGAATAGGTCAATGCCCCCCCCCCCCCTAGTGAGTCAACAAAACAAGAAAAAAATCCATTAGGGGCCCTTATAGAATGGGCCCCCATTACACATAGAAGGGTAAATTGAAAATATGAAAGGGGAAAGGAATAGGGGACCCCTTCCCATGACGGCGAGGACAAACATCTGTGACGCGTCACGAATGCAACAAAAATAAAATGACAAATACGGAAAACACGAGACAACTAGGAAATCGACGAAAATCAAAATGTGATAATTGAGCATCTTCACCCGGTTGTTGATGACGGTGGCGTGTGGCGTAGACGACGTTGTTGACGAACTTTGATGGCATGCGCCATCAGTTTGGGTTCACTTCTTGGTGCACAAGTTTGAGGTGTTTTCTCGATTTTAGACATGGTGTGCTAAGGTGGAGAATCAAGCTAGGGGGAAGATCAAGGTCCCGTATACTGAGAACGTGATGGAGTTCAAGAACTAAGAGTTTGGTGAGTTTTGTGATGAGCACATGATCCAGCTTTACTTTACGGTGAAGAAGAATCCTTAGTAGAATGGTGTAGTTGAACGCATGAATCGCGCTACTGAAGAGGGTAGGGTACTTGAGGTTGAATGCGGAGTTGCCCAAGGAGTTTTGGGTGGAGGTAGTGAATGCACTTGTCTTAATTTGGCTCTTGATGGGAAGATAGCTGAAGACGCATAAAGTGGCAAGCCTGTTGACTATTCCATTCTATGTATTTCTGAATATCCTGGCTATGATCTCATTCCCGCTAATAAGAGATTGAAGCTTGATCCAAAGTCTAAAAGATGCATTCTTTTGGGCTATGGAAGTGGAGTAAAGGGCTTTAGGCTCTAGGATCCTAAAGCAAATAAGAGCTTGGTCAGCCGGGATGTGGTGTTTGATGAAGACCGTATCTTGAAGGTATTCATTGCTGAGCTATTGTCTCATAAAATATAGGATACTCTTGTAAAGAAGATGACTTGGATAGAGGTGGAGGAAATGAAAAGTCCACCCAACTTGATGGTTGAACCTATAGAGACTCCAGAGTTGGTGGAGGAGAGCATAAATCTAGACAAGGCCAGCGAGTGACAAGACCTTCTGCTCATCTAGAAGACTTTGTTGTGTTTGCTTTGTTTGCACGAGACAGTGACCAACATCATTCAAAGAGGCAAATCTTGTCCTGAGAAGGAGAAGTGACTGAAGGCGATGTCAGAGGAGAGAGCATCCTTGGACAATAACCACACATGGAATCTAGTGGAGCTACCTATGGGGAAGCATGTTATTGGATGCAAGTGGATCTTCAAGAAGAAGCCTCCAATATCGAGGGTGGGCCAAACACAATAAAAAGCAAGACTTAATGCGAAAGCGTTTGCTCAAAAGGAAGGAGTCAATTTCAATGATTCTCACCGATAGTGAAGCACACATCAGTTTGCTTGGTGCTGGCTATTGTTGCTCATGAGGATATGGAGTTGGAGCAGTTGGATGGGAAGACAGCATTTCTCCATGGAGATTTGGAGGAGACTATTTACATGCAGCAGCTAGAGGGTTTCATTGTGCTTCTGCTGAACATCTTATCTGCAAATTGAGATTTATGGATTAAAGCAATCTTTGAGGCAGTGGTACAAAAAGTTTGACTCTTACATGATGCAGATTGGCTACCCCAGTTGTGAGTTTGATTGTTGTGTCTACATGAAGAGATGTGAAGATGAGTCATGCATTATATTGATGCTCCATGCGGATGACATGCTCATTGCGTTAAGGAACTTACATGAGATTGAAGACTGAAGGCACTATTGGGAACGGAAATTGACATGAAGGATCTTGTACCTGCGAGGAAGATTTTTGGTATTGAGATCCATAGGGACCGGGAGAGAGGTCACGTATGGTTGACTAAAAGGAGCTACCTTGAGAAGATTGTTGATCTCTTTGGAATGTCCGATGCTAAAGTGGCAAGTACTCCTCTTGCACATCATTTCAAGCTATCTAAAGCTCAATGCCCGAAGACTGAAGATGACTAAGTTAAGATGAAGCAAATTCCTTTTTTCTAGTGTTGTCAGCTCTCTTATGTATGCTATGGTCTGTACGAGGCCAGACATTGCTCATGCAGTTGGAGTGGTGAGCATATTTATGAGCAACTCTGGGAAAGAGCATTGGAATGCAGTGAAGTGGATTCTCCGATATCGAAAGGGGTCAATGAGCATGAGAATTCTCTTTGAGAAGTAGAATTCTATATCAGTAATGGGTTTTGTTGACTCTGATTTTTCAGGTGCTTTAGATAATCAGAGATCTACGATGGGATATGTGTTTACGGTTGCTAGAGGACTTGTGAGCTGGAAGTCAACATTGCCATCTACTGTCATTTTATCTACAACTGAGGTGGAGTACATGGAAGCTAGTGAAGCAGCGAAGGAGGTCTTGTGGTTGAAGTGATTGATGAAGGAGCTAGGGATCCTCAAATGGGAGGTACCTTTATTGGGCCACAGTGAAAGTGCCATATGCTTGGCGAAGAATCATGTGTACCATGCAAAACACATTGATGTAAAGTATCACATGATCCGGGAGTTGCTGAATTTGGGAGAGATTGCTCTTTGAAAGGTGAACACGGAGAAGAATGACGCAGACATGTTGAGAAAAGTGGTTACGATGGAGAAATTTTACCAGTGTTCGCACATTCACATTGGAGGTACCTCAATGAAGGTGGATCATTTAAAAGATGATAGAATGACATGTGCATGGGCTGGGGAAATTGCCAAGGTGGATATTGTTGAAAACGTCAAACCCCCCATCCCTATGATTCACAGTCGTGGGGCTTGACTTGGTACATCCTAGAAAGTAGGATGACTTAACACATCCTTGAAATTAGGATCGTGCCTAGTTTTTAGGGGGAATTTAGGCCATGAGTTGTGTCTACAAAAGGCCCCCCTTTCTCTTGTTTTTACCACCCCAACACACCCTTGATAAATTCTCTTTACTCCCTTTGAGTTGAGTAGAGTTTCTCGGAAGTTCTTTTTGAATTATGAGTCTCTTCCTCCTTCCCTCTCTCTCTCTCACTCGGTGCTCTCTTGAGAATGACAGCACGATGACGTGACGAGGATGATGACTAAGCCTCAAGTTTATCCTCGTATTGTCTTGGGTTCATCCTCGACATCTTCTGTAGTTGTCCACGTCAAGTATGCTTCTGCAAGTGTTTGCGCCCAACACAACACATACTATCTCTTCTTCTTGCTCGTTCTCTATCTCTTCTTATCTCCCTTGCTCTCTATCTCTTTCTATCGCTCATTCTCGCTTGTTCTCTAACTCTTCTTATCTCTTGTTCTCTCTAGCTCTCTATCTCTATGTATCTCTTGTTCTCTCTCGCTCTTTATCTCTTCTTATCTCTCGTTCTCTATTTCTTCCTCTTTTCTCTCTCGCACATTTTCTCTCTTTCTCTCTCTCTCTCTCTCTCTTGTCTCATCTCTCTCTCATTTCATTTATTATATATTTTTTGTTAATTTTTTATTAACTTGAACAACTCAATGCGATTCGATTTGAACTGCGAGTTCGAATCAAATCGGATCTTATTATTCGATCGAAAAATTATATCCAGCAAAGAAAGCCATATAACAACCATATAACTATTGGCACTAGTACGAGAACTTTAAAAACTGGTCTACAACCCCTACTTTTTATCTCGTGACAAACCTTTTTGCCGCTTGGGGTTTTCCTGGCCGTTGGAACTAATATGAGAACTCCCTGAGACTTGGGGAGTTCAATATGACATTGATGGCGCTCCAGATCATCCTGGATTTGCACCAAGATAGAGAAAGGTGGACAAAGATGCACACAAACATATAAAGGTGGTAATTGGCTGCCGCATTCTTTGCCCACTGGAAGTAGTGTAATTCAGGTAAGTACTCCACTATATTGGATGGATTTGTACCGTTATTTTATGCTCAGATTCATATGTGGAGTTAAATCTATCTCTCAAGTTTGATTTGTTTGAAATTACATAGTTTAGACACTCACGATATTTTGACAAACATCTCATAGGCACCAAGTATTTTTCATGACTTTTTACATAATTTTGTCTTGAATTTATATAATAAAAATATTTAAAAAATCACTTATGCATTCCATAAACTTATCTCAACTACATCCTATTACTTTAGACTATATGTAACACATCTTTCTTTGCTAGGGTCTTGGAATACTTTGGATAAGATGATCAAATTTTGATAAGATGTTCTCAAATGACTGAAACAAGTTTAAAAAATACTGCTTTATTTTTTAAACTTGTTTCAGTCATTTTTTGTGGTGGAGATGATGTTGCAAAAAATACTGGTTCAATGGTTCTTGAATGTGGGTCATTGTGGACTGCTTTATTATGTGAATAATATTGTTGAAGATGAGAATCTATGATCGGTCTCAAAAGGAATGGAGAGATGTGAAGAAAAACAATCATATAAATTATTGATTTTGATTTTATAGGGCATATCTTTTAAGGACACTTTCCCCCATCTTATTGCGGTGACTATATATTAATGTTGGTGGAATACATATTTTAGTGGATTGAGGCAATTCATTCTTGAAAAAATGATCACAAAGTTGTACTGCAATTTTGGAACCATCATATATTGTTTAGATATGAATTCTCGTGACCAAGAATTTGTGATGGTATGTCCCACTTGAGGATTAATTTGTGATGGTTGCAAATTCGTATTAAAAAATGGTCCACCGTATTATGACTACTCCTTAGCCTCCTTTAGCCAATGGCCTGATTGAATTAAGTGATAGCGAGACAACAATACTCTAAAAAACATAATACATCCTGATGGTTAATATTAGAGTGAAAAATTACCTGATGCATTTCATCATCTTACTTGCTTAAAGCTTTTGAATACTCATTAATCTATCAAAATGGTACCGTTATCTTGTCGTATAACTATCTTAACTTTTTTCTTTAGTACTTTTCACTATCACTACATACTATTAATTATCATTTATAATCCTAATTTTCCCATAACCTATACTTAGCTGTAAATGTAACTTACAAGGCAAGTCCATATGGAGATGATCTCACTCTGGTTATATGATTTTCAGTGAGTTTTATATTACAATACGTTTATTTGATTTGGCTATGGAGTTGTATTCATATCATATGTGAAGACAAAATGATAATTTAAAGTAAACCAACAAAGCTTAAGCCATATCTCGAACTAGAGCATTAAATAAATGTGTGGAGTGCAGTTGATACGGTGCAGCATAGTTGTGGGGCACAACGTGATTGATGGCAAAAACAAGCAAGAGAGAAAGAAAGAATGAGAGAGAGCCAGAGGGAGAAAGAGAGAGCACAACAGAGCATAAACATTACTATATTTACATATTCTATCTAAATTTTATTGATGGAGCACACCAGGCCACTCTATCGGAGACTTCTTCGGAGCCATCATTGTCATCCTTGTCTGCCCCGCCGATTCGCATTCAGCCTGACTGACATGCCAAGGCGAAAGTGAAAACACTTGGGTTCTAATATCCTGGATAAAGCACGTCCGTACAGCTCGAACATTTTTTTTTTCTACAGCTCATGCTTGTAGTGTTTGTTGTTTTCCCACTTTCGTATGTTTGTCTTTGTGTGTTCGTGTTCATTGCATTCATAGTGTTTGTGTTAGTGCCAGTTTGTTCTGTAGTTATGTTTTCTTTTTCTGTCATTTTACTTCTGTTTTAAAGGGGGGTCCGTATTTATAAGGCCCCTCTCCTTCATGGACCCTTTTAAGGTATATTGGGCACCTTCTGTAAGGGCCCATTATGCCCCCTATACAGGGGCATGATGGGTGCCCTATCTCTTTAGCGACGTTTATTTTCTTGTGAAAGAACTCTCAAGGTCAAACGTTGCTCATTGTGGGGAAGAATAATAGGAAGAAGAAGAAGAGGAGTAAGAAGAGGAGGGGAGGAAGAATAGAAGGGCCCCACTATCCGTTGCCGTCACCGGCCAGATTGCCGCCTATACCCTCGTGACGTCAACTCGTGTGTGCCAATTTACCGGCACTGACTGTCTCCTTCCGTGCCCTAAGGCGCACTGACTATCCTGTGAAGTCAGTGCAAATGCGTGATCGCTGTTTAGCACTACGTCGCTCACTGTCAATGCCTTGAGTGGTGGCCTTCTGTCTTCAGAAAGGCCAAGCCATCAGATCTAAGACGTGCATCGTGCATTTCCTGCATAGGGCCGGTGTCCCCACGACGATCGGTCTTGCCACTCGACCATAACAAAGCATCACCAGGCTCGTGACCACGGACGTTGTGCAAACTGAATCGTGGCCTTCTATGATGTTGTCTCCTCTCCCCCGAGGTGCAACACCTTGTCAGCATCTTGGTGCTTCTGCCTTTTTCTTTCCAGCGATCATACCACTGCACGTTCTCCCACATGTGCATCCTGCTCAGCACCATGCCGTCGTCGTAGGTGCCCATAGTGTTGCCACCGCTAGTGACGCCATATCTATGCCGGCTGCCGCACTCACCCTGTTGCATGATATGACGACCGCTCACCCGTGTGTCAGCACGCAATCGCTGCCTGTGCTTGCCATACCAGCCTGGCCAATGGACCGTGTGTGTCGTTCCCCTAGGCCGCCGGAGACTTTGCTCGATCACCCTACGTCTCTAGTGGCCGCTCATGTTTGTGCCATTGTCGATTGCAGTAGTCTCTCGGGTCACTGAACCTTTGGCCACCAAGTCCCTCGGGGCATTGCCATCATCGCCGTCCCAATACTCTCTCTTCATCCCTCCAGTGCCACACTCTAGTGTTGTGTCTCCGCTGCCTGTTGAACGGGGTCATGTCCATCCCCGATAATCCTCCACGACACCTGCCCATACCAGTTTGCACACCGACAGATACATGGACGATGAGCAACACCACCAACAAGGTATGTCATTCTCTGTGCTTCTCAGTTATATTATCTCATTCAGTATATTTTCCGCTGCACTCAACCACGCTCAGGTTAGATTAGGTGATAGTTTATATCTTGAACACTACAACACGAGTGAATTATTAGGTAGGGGTCGAGCCCGTCCATTACGTGCAAGCACCAACTGGATTATTTTGCTTGACGACGTAGTCCCTATCGTTGCTCTAACAAGGGCCATAACGTCACCGTCATTGTCATCGGTCACTTGCCCCATAGCTCGGAGCTCGACAAATTCCCACGAGTCGTGGCCTGCATGCGCACCCTTCTTGATTCAATGCACCATGTAGTTACATCTCCTTAGGGGATTACCTATTAGACAATGTCACTGATGACGTCTGGCATCATCTTTGTACCAGAGCATCATCTTGGTAGCGATCGGATAATTTCCCCGATGACGTCCAACATCAATAATCTGACTACTAATTAAGATAAAAAATAAGACCAAAAAAACAGTTTCTACTAAGGATAGCTCAATGTTAATTTCTAGATCTATCGGTCCTACCTTGTCCTAAACTCTAAAAATAGTTATTCAATAAAACATTTTAATACCAGCCTTTTATTACAAAACTACAAGTCCATTTCATCATCTTACTTGCTTACAGTCTTGAATACACATTAATCAATCAAAATGGTACAGTTATATTATCTGATACAATCTTGACATTCTTTTCGAGTATTTTTTCCATCGCTACATACTATTAATTATCATATATAGACCTAATTTCCCCATTACCCTAACTCAGCTATAGATGTAACTTTCAAGGCAAGTCACTATGGAGATGATCTCATTCCCATTATATGTCTTTTAGTGAGTTTTCTATTATCATACAGTTATTTCATTTGGCTATGAGGTTGTGTTCATTACAGATCCAGGTACAAAGGACAAATCAAAGTAACCAGACAAAGCTTCAGCCATATCTCAAACTAGAGCATGAAAAAACTTTGTAGAGAGCGGTTGATAACTCTGGTGGCACAACGCGAGCGACGGGGGCAACACAGCATGGGAGCAATGGGGCGGTGCGAGGGCGGCACAGTGCCATGGAGAGCCATAATGAGAGAGAGAGAACAAGTGAGAAAGAAGAGGAGAAAGAGAGAAAAGGAGAGAGAGAGAACACGACAGAGAGAGCAAGTGAGAAAGAATGAGAGAGAGAGAGAGAGAGAACGTCCAACGACTAAGGATAGTCCAACTAGGTTTCTCCTGCTTCGGGCCACAATAGTCGCGACGGCTGACATAGCAGATCAACTTCCACGACTTCGACGCATCCTTGCCATCGAAGGAGTGATGGGAGGACTCGGCTAAGCTACTGAGATGGGAGGGCGTGGACTTCGAGAGGACGAGCAGAGACGGTATCGACTCGGCCCTAGTCTCCTCCTTGCTGCGCCCTTTCTTCCTCTCCCCCTCGCATTGGAAGCCTCTCTTGGTGACCTTCCACGGCGCCTACGATGTTGCCTACCTTGCCAAGCTGCTGCTCCCATGTGCCCCGCTGCCGCTTGGGCTACCAGACTTTACGCGACTGCTGGGAGACGTCCTCAGCTGGGTCATCGACGTGAAGCACTTCGACCACCTGTGCACCTTGGTCTCTGTCGCCTAGCCGAGTCTCTAGGCGTCGTGAACACGTCCGCACACCAGGCAGGCGCTCAGAGCCAGCTGGTAGGCAAGATTTTCGAGGTTCTGATGCCGCGCTCAACTCATCAGCCGAGGAGTAGAATCAGACGTGGGCATCCTCCATGGGTTAGAGGAGAGGATAGCCCACCCTTCTCCTCCAACGTTGGAGCAGAGCCGGCGCTTTCTTCTGCCAAGCAATCCGTCCTTAATATATTCGCCGCCAATATTTCATCCCAGCTCTTCCCTTACGCCGGGCCGTGCTGAGGAGATCCCAGAGCCTTCTTCGGGTACTGTTATCGTTTTGCGCCTCCCTTATGATCATGGTATAGTGGAAAGAAAAAAGCCCTCTTCATGTGTCGCAAGTTGGATGGTCTCCTTTTATCACTCGATATCCTTCTCGCAATTTATTGCGCGACCTTTAGAGGGTTTTCTGTTTTAACACTCCTCTGGAAAGATACTAAGCCAAAAAGAATGCTGAAGGTGTACGTACCAAGATAGCTTGCTCACTCATGAAATGCTGTTGGTATTAATCCGCACTGCGTAATGCACGTTTGATTCTTGAGTATATTGCCTTTCTGTTCTTTATTTACCTCCTTATTTTCGCTGAAGTTGGGATTTATTTTGTTTTATCAGGACAGTTTAGGATTGATGCGGATGACAAAGTGATTTTTCCTTAGTACATTCCAATACGGATCAAGACATAATTTTGAAATTGTTGGGGTTTGTCAGGCCCACCCGTCGCAGGAATGCGGGAGAGGGGAGGGCTTGACTTGTCAAGCCCAACTAAAGGAGAGGCACACGAGAATTGAGGTGCGCCCCCCTCCCCTCTTGTCTCTTTGTGAGAAATGGCCCATTTGGGGCCATTTCTCTGTTATTTAAAGGGGTTTTCATGCCCCTTGAACCCTAATCCATTTTGCAGCCATCATGAGTTGTTCGTTCATTCTTCTAGTCTCTTCTTCTCTTCTTGGTGGTGCCCACGACAGCGCATGGACGTGCTTCCACCTTCTCACGAGACGTCACGCGTAATGACACATCGTCAACACCAGCTTCAGAACTGTCCTTTGACATGGCACGTTGACACGTTGCCGACATCGTTTAAATATTAGTTTTTAAAATTAACGATGGAGGCAAATTACGTGTTAATTTTAATTTGTCGTTGTACTTAATTTTCCTACAATCAAATAAATTTATAATATGTAGAAACTTACTCAAAGATGTATAAGTGAGAGTAAGGTAGTCTCCACAGGGACTGGCCTTTAGGTATATATTCAATAATTGAGTTATTATTTATTAAGATATAGTAATAATACTAAAGATAAGAGGGACAGGAAGCGATAATTAATAAGAAAGTATAGAGAATATTAGTTTAATAAGATAAGTAGAGAATATAAAATATCTAGATCATATATATATGTACTAGAGATACTAAGAATAATAAGTAAGGAATTTGATATTATATTTAAGAAGGATAAGAACCTAGTTAGTGAAAACATAGATAAGTATTTAATAAGACTACTAAGTTTAATAAGAGAGAGAATAATAAGGAGTTAGATAGAAAGAATTAGTAATTATCTAATTATAGTATACTAAGTAAGTATAAGTATAGAGAAATATTAAGGAGTAAAGAGGGAGTAATAGAAATTAATAAGTATTTATAGCAATATAAGAAGGTAGAATATTCCTTATAATTAGTATAGGTATTTATATATATATTTATTTATATGATTTATAATCTTATATATGGTTTATATAATCGATTTCAATAATTAATAGGTCGATTTATTTGAACACCCGAGAGGTGTTCGACTAAATGCCTGATAAGGGGTCGAGAACTAGAGAGATATGTATAGTATTTAAGTATGGTAAGTTTTTTAATGTATATTGTTTAGATTTCATGAGAGAAGATCGATTATTATAGGGTGTTTCTGTCCAACGCCCCACGGGTTTTTGATAGAATACCCGAAAGAAGACGGAACAGAGAGGACAATATATTTTTTATATTTTTATAAAGTTGAGTGGTGTAGAACTGATGTAAATCAAGACATATTCATCGAACACGTGAGATGTTCGATGAAATGTCCAAAAGAAATCGCGGTGACTAGTTTTGGTCGAAGTGGATTATATCAGGGATAGAACAATCTTGAAGCAAACTTTAACTATAAAACTATTGAAATTCAACAAAGAAGAGTTCAGATTACTGTATTCCGCCCTGAATCGAGGCAAGGGGGTGGCAGCGCTGATTGTCGCCGCCAAACTTCGGTATGCGGTCTGCCCCTTGCTTCTCTCCCTTGCTGGCGCAAAATCTAGCGATCCTAGGACTTCTATGAAGCCTCTCAGAGCTTCTCGGATGATCAGGAGGTTGTCATGACCCTTCTGCCGTCCTCGCTGCCAGCGGACGGGTCCTCCACTGTTCTCAGATCTCGGTCGAAAGGTTGGTCAGAAGATGCTGGAATTCGGGGCATTCGGCCCCTTTTAATGGCTTGGGAAGGATCCTAGAGGCCGTCTGATGGAGGGGAACGGCCTTGGTGGCCCTCCCCGGCCGTCGGATCATGGCTGGTTCCCCCTCACCGGCCGATAACGGATTCCAGCCGACGGAGTCGACGGGTAGGGGCACAAATGGATGGAACTGCCCCTGGTCGTTCGATCATCTTTATAGACGTCCAACGGCTACGAGTAAATCTCAGCCGTGGACCCTTCTTATGGTGTATCCATTCTCCTACCCCGTCAGCATGCGTCGTCACCGCCTTGTCAGCAGTACACGTCCCCTTCCCCTTTTTTCATTCGTCCGTCGACGGGTCCTGCGGCCGCATCAGCCTAAACAAGAGAAAT
The DNA here is from genome assembly GCF_029677425.1 of Wolffia australiana. Lineage (NCBI taxonomy): Eukaryota > Viridiplantae > Streptophyta > Magnoliopsida > Alismatales > Araceae > Wolffia > Wolffia australiana. The sequence goes on from NC_135845.1 coordinate 8,923,881, forward strand.
AAGATAGTTAAATTTGGCGAGATAGATCTCCACCGTCCGATCTTTTTAAAAAGATCGGACAGCTGAGATCATATCCGCCTCTTTAAATAAGCCCGAAAAGGCACGGGCTTCGGGTCAGATTGGCTCGAAGCTCGGTTCATTTTTTTCTTCTTATTTTCTTGAGATCGCGAGCCGTTGGGCGCGATCGTATTCTCTCTGTGGCCCGGCCCTATGCGAACAATATAAACATGGGATTTGCATCCCATATTAAAAATATTACGAAAACAATGTACTATATAAATTCTGGCATTCAAATGCTAATGAATTTGAAAGACATACCTCCGTAGTGCGAACATAATTTGCCTTGTTGGGCCTCTTCTTGGGCTTGATGTGGGCTTGTTAGCGGCCCACTCTTAGGGCTCCTTGCATGGCGGGCTTGCTGGCAGCCGGGCCGGCTTGAGCTTGGTGCTCGCTGGTCTGGTTGCTGGCTTGAGGCACGGCGCGCCTCCTCAGCTCATTAGCCGGCCTAATAAGGCCTTTTTATTGTATTTACAATTAATTTTATCTTGAGGCGTGGCGCGCCTCCTCAGCTCATTAGTCGGCCCAATAAGCCATTTTTATTGTATTTAAAATTAATTTATGTTGAGGCACGGCGCGTCTGCTCAGTTCATTAGCCGGCCCAATAAGCCCTTTTTTATTATATTTACAATTATATATCTTTTCTTTTTCAATTAATTTTATCTATTTATTTCTTCAAATTCAATACCGGCTTCACCGCTGCACTTTCATAAACCTAATAATTTTCACATTAGAAAATTAAACAAGTCTGAAATGTAAATTTAAACTAAGAAATATTTCAATTGTATAACATGCATAAAAATGACGTTAAAATGCAATTTCTATCATTTCCTCTATTTAGTGCATGAAGTGCAATATTTCATAAAATTAGGTAAAATACACATGAAATGATCCCAAAATGCCCTTAAAATATGTATAATTACATCACATATTTTGGGTCTATCAATTAACAATTATCCTATTTTCTCTTTCCTCCAAGACCTATACATAGGCCAATGTTGTAAGAACACTTGGTGAATTTTCTTTTGAATTGAAGTTTCTTTTGCCCTAGACGTCGTCCCTCTTGAGCCACCGCAGCTGCCTCTTGCCGTCACCGCCACTGTTGAGGGGAGACCGTAATGGCTCTTGCCTGCGCCCTCTGCGCGAGGAGTCACCTGCAGCACGCCGTTCACCCAGCCGCGCCTGCCCCATGCAGGCCATCCTCCTGCGCTGTCATGCGCAGGCCGCCCACCCGCGCTTGCTGCGCGCAGGCCGTTCGTCCGTGCCACCGTGCACAGGCCACCCATTTGCGTCCGTCTCGCATTCAACCACCGCCCGCGCTTGCAGTGTGCAGGCCGCCCATCCACGCGGCCGCCCGCCCACGTGACCGCCCACCCACGCGGTCTCTGCCTTCAATATCCAAAGGCTTCAGATCTTCTTTCTGCAAGTGCATGCCCCGTATACTGTTTCGGTTTTGGGGCGCTGCCCCGAACTCCGCAAGGGGGTGACTCCCCCCTTGACCCGCTGCCAACTGTCAGCGCTGTTGAACCCACCACACTCTGTCGAAACGCACATCAGTTACCCCACCAACGATGCGTCAAGAATTATGCACATCGCCACATCGCACTGCTCCAGTGCCAAGGTACATTTAATCCTCTTTGTTGTTTGTGTTCTTCATCCAATACTCTTCGATTGTTTGCCCACCGCCGTCGGATTAGTTTTGGGATTTTGAATCGTCTAGCAATTAGTTGATTAGGCCTTTGAATCTTCTAGCAATCGTCGCTCGAATTTATTGAAATTGATGTTTTGTTTTTATCGCGGTGGTTGTAAGACACTATTCCCACCCTCGACGAGGAAAGGGGCTGCACCATCAGTATTTACATCGGACTTAAATCATCGAATTTGATCGTGTGAATTGTGGTCTGTTTTATCCCACCCCGTTCTAGATAGTCTTCCAACCCAGCTTCCCCTTGTCATCCTGCATCAAATTGGTATCAGAGCGAAGGATCCTTATCTGATGGCTCCCGGTCTCGTCTCATCCAGGCTGGAGCGTCTTGAAGGCCAAGTTTCTACATTCATTACCAGAGCATTGGCGAGAGATGATCGCTTTGACCGCATTCAAAAAATGCTCGGGCTTGTCATCGCGCACCTAGACCAAGCATGTCTCGTCCACAACCAAGCCATCAGCATCTCTCTTGTCGTGGAGAAAACCACCTTAGCACCAGCAGAAGAAGAGGATAAATGGGATGCCCTTGAAGGGGTTCTCATAGTGCTGCCAGAAAAGGATGTCAACCGCAATGCCACTAGTGAAATCACCAAGGTTACTGACGTAGAAACACATGCCCCCGTGATTGCTATGGGTCAATTGCCCCAAAACCATTCTATACAGATGGTTTGTAGGGCAACAAAGGGATTATCTAAATGTGAACCCACAACCAGAAGCCGTGTGTCATGTCACGAGCTGGACCAAGAAGGTCCTAAAGAACCACACATAATTGGGCCCCCTTCAGCCCAATCGATGGCCTGTGAGCCCAAGGTCGACTGATAAACCAAAAATAGGGGTAAAATTTATGCAATTTTAAACCCTTGTTGTCGTCAATTTTAGCTTATACAATAAAATTTATAAAAACTCTACTTAAGATGTGTAGTGATAAGTACGAGTTTCGTCCAAGGGAAGCTAGTAAGGAATTCAATTTGATGGTTTTCTTGGTAATTCAACCCTAATTAGAGTTAATTTGATCTTCAATGAAGATCAAACCACCCTAATTAGATGAGAAATTTAGAAAGGGGGGTAGAAGAGATGGGATGAATAGAAGAAATAGGGAGCTCTAAATTGGCTTCTTTGATCCAAAGAAAAGGGTCCAAGGGGTCAATTAGAGAGGTTGAGAGGGAAATTTTTATTTGAGTTGGTTGGTTTTGTAGGTCTTATAATTCAGAAATAACTGCACAACTAGATAATACAAAGGGAAATTTACTCTCCTAGAAATTGAAGTTTTTTATAGTTTTTTAATGTGCACTTGGAATAGCTAGGAAAATATCTCATTATCTCCTCTCAATCTCAATAAGGGCTTGTACCTTCTGCTCAAGCCTAGCGATTTAGAAGTTCAGACAAAGATCAAGAAGAATGAAGAAGAAATTTCACTAAAACATCATCCAAAATACACTAAAAGTTCAAATACAAACAAGAAAAAGGTACCAGATAAGTTGATCCAAGCTAGAGCTCCTCTCTGTCTTGCAGTTGTGATAGAGCACCATCAAGAATAACCCCCTCCTCTCGAAATTCGGCTTTTATACCTAGGTAAAATGGAATAAATTACCATTTTACCCCTAATTAGTAATTAATTTATATCTATCAATACAGGTTTTATCTCAATGATCCAACTGTACAGATAGAAAGAAGGGATGAATACAAGCAAATTCATAAAAAAATCATCTCAATCGGACTTCTGGATCAAAAGTAATGAATAAATGAATTTAAACCAATATTAGCCATTGGATTAATTGATTTATTTATTTTTTTCTTCTCCTAACCGCACGCTGAGGTGTCTCCATTTCATTGGCGGTGCCGTTTCAACTTCTTCAGGCGGGTGCTTCCTCGTTGCGCCACATACCCCCTGGCGAAAAAAATAAAATAGAAAGAGAGAGGTAAAACAAATAGGTGCGTAAATAGAGCACGCACGTGGCACCTGCGTTTCTCGCTGCGCAGACGAATCCGCATGCGCCACGTCACCGCCCGTGCGTGCGCGTTGTACGCACCGCGTGGGCGGTGAACTTATCTCCCGTCACTGACATCTCCTCAAGTACCATCGGATTCTTATCCGACAGCCACCATTATGCCACATCGACGCGCGAAAAGCTCTTAGTGGCGTTTTTGCAGAAAAACCCACTGAAAATTCGCAACTACGAATGGACGCCGCCCAAACATATTGGTGTATATGCCCTTTGCGCCTTCTCTTTCCTCCTGTTTTTTCTAAAACATTAAAACAATTAATAAACCATTTGCAATAAAACCCTAGAACATTTTAAATCACATCTTTACGCCTGCAGTGACGACTGAGCGCTGTTTTGAGGGTCTTTTGCAACAAAACTTTGCAAAAAGACCCTTCAAAGTTCAAAAATGATGTCAATACTTTTTTTCTCTTATCAATATATCTTTTTTTCTTAGAATAAATGCATTTCCGCTTCAAATAAATCTCATAAAAATCCTAAAAATTCGTAAAAAATTCTAGAAAATTCTAGCAAATTCACTGATTCATCCCCATACTGATAAATCTCGAAATTAAATATTAAACTTGCCATTTTCATTCAAAAATATTTATTTCAAGCTCCAATAAATCTTTTAAAATTCATAAAATTAACAAAAAATTAGGGAAAAATCAGAAATCAGTTGAAAACAATATTTTCATGTAAATATATGATAACAACCCCATTTTAAGCTCTTTAAATGCATAAAATTGTGCGAATAACATGAAATAAAGACCAAATTTAGGGTGTTATCACCACCTCAGAGAACCTGTGGTCCCAATGGAGCCCGTTGGTCGTTGGGGTTCAGCGGCCCAGGGAGAACCAGTTGGAGGGGACAGTCCACAAGATGCCAGCTGCACCATCCCTCACACCAGCCTCACCACCTACACCGCAATGATCTCGCCGCCAATCATGGTCGGGTCAGAGAGGTTGCCATCCGCTTCCCTCGCACCAAAAATGGTGACGCTAGTTGCGAGCATTGCTGATTTATCTACAACAGAGGAGCCACCCATAGCCACGGCTCAATCAATCAACGTGGTCGCCCCATCCATCACTACACAGACCGGTTTGTCGGTTACGGTCATGCCAACTACCGCCCTGCCAGCAGACAACTCATCCTCTTCCACATAGCCTTGGGAAACCATTGAACTACTGGAGAAAATGACCATTGAGCTGTCCGATGTCATGGGGCAGAATGCCGGCCATGATCCCAATCACAACGTGGCAGCTAGTGTTTGCCTTAGTGGCCAAAGGGACCAGCGCTCTCCTACCTCTGGTAGTCTGGGCGGGGACCATTATTCAGCCCAAACTGGGGTTAGCAGGCCCAAAGGCCCCTACAGAGCTGAGGGTCCATCATCGATCCGATTTCCCTCAACCGGTTATGGGGATTCTAGACAGGCCAGCATGCCATCAGCTGCCAACATCGATCCAGCTGACTAGCGGAGCACTAGTCCAGAGCGAGTAAACTCCACCCACTATAAACCATACCATAAAGGTGCAAGGCATCCCAATGATACTATGTACAACTACAACTATGCATATGACGACAATAACTATGAATATGATGAGAAAGGCTACACCTATGACAACGGACTTCCAACATCAAGACAAATGACACACAATCTGCGAAAAGCCCCATCACAGATTACAAGGTATCATAATGTCATTTGAACATTTCATGATACATATTGGGGAGGATGCATGGAGCTACACTATGAAGACTATGACCACGAACAATGGGAACGACGATGCAATTTCAAGAAGCACTGGTCAAGGGGCGCGGGTTACTAACCTGCCTCCATGCCTCCTTCAAAGTTAGTTGCTCGAGCTAACTCACTTATCTCGCCAGAGTTGAGTTCTTCGAAGGACAGGGTAGTTGGTGGAGATTGCACAACAAGCAAACCCACGTTTGTGGCCGTTGGAGTAACAACTGCCGCCACCCTCTTCCCCCACGCTTCCCACTTTCTTCTTCCACTCTATGGATCTATAAGATCCCAAAACTTCATTGTTTTCAATGGCAAATTTAATTTGAAGAAAAGTTTCCTTTGAGAAATTTTTTCCATCGGTTTCTCCTCAGTCGCTGCCGAAAGTGCCACCGCTGCTGCCGTTGATGGGATGCCCTCTTGCTACCGTCTCCCTTCAGTGAACCAGCCAAGGATCATTCAAAAATTCTCTTTTTCCCTTTCTCTTTTTCTTCCCATGCCATTCCCTCTCCATCTTCTTTCTTTATTGTTTGTATTTTCGCTATCACGTTCTCACTCTCTTTTCTCTCTCGAGTTCTAAGTCTTTTGCTATTGGGATCCCTCCCTCTCTCTCTCTATTGAACTTGTTCTGGCCATCTCGGTCCCGCTCTTTCTCATTTGCTCTCTCTCTTTGCATTCTCGCTCGATCGTCTATCTTTCTAGTTCTCTCCCAATCGCCCTCTCTTTCCCCTTTATGTGTCTCATTCTTCTCTCTTTCTAGATCTCCCTCTTGTTCGCCCTCTCTTTTCCCATTCTCTCTCTCAATCGTCTCTCCTTCTAGTTATTTCTCAATCGCTCTCTCTTTCCCCATTATCTCTCTCAATCTTATCTCTTTCTAGATCCCCCTCTCGGTCGCCCTCTCTTTCCCCGTTATCTCTCTCAATCGTCTCCCTTTTTAGATCTCCCTCTCATTCGCCCTCTCTCTTCCTGTTCTGTCTCAATCATCTCTCTTTCATGTTCTTTATTTGAAATTGCTCTCTCTCTATCTCTTTATTGGTAACACACTCCCTTCCTCTCGCCCGTGCTACTTCTCTCTCATTCGCACTCTCTGTTGGATTCACTCTTCTTTCTCTATCAGCTATCTCTTTCCCTCTCTCCATCATTCTTTCTCTCTATCGGACCCTCTCTCTTAATTGTATCTCTCTCTCCAGTTATTTCTCTCAGTCAACTCTTTTTCTAGTTCTCTTCAGATCCCTCTCTCTCTCTCTGTGAGCTCCCTCTCTGACTTATCTCTCTATCGCGCGCACACACTCTCTCTCTCTACTGCCTGCTCCCTCTCCTTCTGTCGCCTAATATTTCTCTCATTCACATGCTCTATCATTCACGCTCTCTCCTCTATTTTCCCCTCATTCTATTTTCTCTCATTCTATCTTCTCTATTTTCTCCCGTTATCTCCCACATCCACGCTTGTTATAACCTCTCTCTCTCTGTCTGGGCCACGTTCGTGAGCCATATTGCATCAAATTGGTTGATCTAAAGAGTGGTTATCATCAAGTCCAAATCCGTCCTGGAGATGAATGGAAAACTGCTTTTAAAATTAAGGATGGATTATATGAGTGGAACGTCATGCCGTTTGGATTATCGAATGCTCCTAGCACTTTTCAACGATGGATGAACCATATCCTAAGACCATTCATTGGGGACTTTGTTGTTGTTTGCTTTGATGATATACTCATTTATAATAAATATAGGAACGATCATGTCCATCACCTACGCCTAGTATGTGAAGTTTTAAAGGCCAAACAGTTATATGCCCATCTGAAGAAATGTTCATTCCTTGTTGATCATGTCTCATTCCTTGGATTTATCTTATCTGCACAAGGTGTTTCAGTAGACCCTGCTAAAATAGGTGCCATAACCCAATGGCCTACTTCTAGAAGTGTCCATGATATTCATAGTTTCCATGGTTTAACTACTTTCTATCGTCACTTCATTTCAAACTTTAGTTTTATTATGGCACCCATGACTGAATGCTTGAAGGGTAAACATTTTGAGTGGACTACATTAGCACAAAAATCATTTGAGGATATAAAGATTAAGATGACACAAGCTCCCATCCTCCGCTTATCAAATTTTAATAAAGTGTTTGAGATCGCTTGTGATGCATCCGAGTTAGGAATCGGAGGAGTTTTGAGTCAAGAGAATCATCCCATTGCATTTTTTAGTGAGAAGTTGAATGATGCCAAGCTCAAATATTCTATATATGATAAGGAATTTTATGTCATTGTTCAATCCCTACGTTACTAGCGCCACTATTTGCTTTCTAACCTAGATTAGGTTAGGAGGAAGAAGATGATGAGACCAGAAGGAGAAGAAGAACTATAATCTCATACCTAGAAGGTTACACGAGAACGGGTACTTGTACCCTAGGAGAGAGAATGTGAGTAAGACTAATGGGCTAATAGACAAGGGCCCATTTTTTATGTCATTTTTAAATATTCTATCAATAGGAATTATTATTTAGAGCTAAAATGATCATCACTCTTTGATTTCATCGTAATTTACTAATTATTTCACATTTTCCTAGACTACATCAAAAGCTTAGTACAACCATAAGAATGAATATATTTGTATTGATGAATCCTCGACGAGATAAGGAATGTCTGACTGGATTCCAGGACATACATAATTGCATCATGAGGGAGAGATTGATTTTAGGATGACCAGGCTAGAAATTTTCAGAAGGGCAAGAGACTGAGATAGATAAAATGAGATGGGAGCCAATACCTTGATGACATCATGTGTAGATCTAGGATCATACAACTCCCTCACCATGTATACTGGGTGAAAACAAGTTTAGGTATACTGGGTGGTGTCACCGTGCATGTTTTCTGGGTGCACTGTTTCCTAAACCGTCATTTTTGTATTCTTTTGGAGACTTAACAATTTTCAAGAGCTAGATTTGACGCAATCAGGCATATTGATGCTAAGTCAGACTTTGGTAACTTCAACTTCATCAACAAGGACTTATGAATCACTTTTGAGTCTGCATGTTTATGTCAAGGTGCTCGTATAATATATGTTATCAGAACTGGGTGTGTTTTCTATCGTTTGCGCAAAAAATAAAGCTTGTGATTGAATGTAAAAGACAGCTGAGTGATGTGGGGTTGAGAAAAAAGAACAATGGATAATTTCAGAGTTTATATTATAGCCGAAGCTGAGATGTTTCTCACCAACAAAAAACATATATATACGCCATTACACTGCTCATATGTTGGGAATCGGCTAACGACGACGGAAGAAGGGGAAATTGAAGATGATCCGAGGAGGAAAGGGATGAGCAACGGAACATAGGGGTACGCAGAAAGCTTCAAGAAAGAGGAGAAGGGGGTGCGATGGCCCCCATCTCGGCGGCTGGCTTAGGTGGGCTTGTAGGCGATGAAGCTGACGCACTGCACTTGGCGCTTGTTGTCGAAGCCGATGATCCTGACGAAGTAGTCAGGGTAGGCCTTCTTGGCCTCCTCAACCTCGGCGATCACCTGGGATGCATCGGTGCAGCCGAACATGGGCAGCTTCCACATTGTCCAGTAGCGGCCATCGTAGTACCCGGGGGAGGCGTGGTACTCACGGTAGACGAAGCCCTCCTGTTCATTGTGAAGCGCGGAATTCGTTAGAAACGCCGAAATTTGAATCTCTCTACGAGACTCGTGTGAGATAATTATGGGGACAGCGAGAACTACTCGCCCCTAAGATCACCCTTCATCAGGAAGGCCGTAAGAGTGAATCTTTGGGAGATCCGCATGAGAAATATCAAGGAAAAGTCCGAAAGAAAACAACTTTCAAGAGAGACCCAGATGCGATTGTTTCCAAGGTGGAGACGTAATGGAGACCAGTCACATAATCCAGATACCCAATCTATAGGGAGCGTGAGACGAAACCTCAAAGGAAGATAGAGGTCTATAGACCCCCATAGTGGACATTTCAAAAGAGTCCCAGATGAGAGAGAGGGGGCGAATTTCAAGGAAGAGAGAGATCCAATTGAGACACCTTTGAAAGAGGGAGAAGAAGAGGGACCCAGATACGATAATTTCCAGAGAGAGAGAGAGATAATGCAGGACCCAGATGACAGAGAGGGCAGACTTCAAGAAATAGAGAGAGACCCGGATGAGATACGGTAGAGGGAGAGAAGAGAGAGAGACAGTACCTTGGAGAACTCGATGCAGGGGATCCAGCCGTTGCGGATGAGGTACTCAACCTCCTTGGCGAGGGCTTCGGTGGAGAGGGGAGGCAGGTAGGACAGGGTCTCGAACTTCTTCAGACCCTCCGGGGGCCACACCTGCATGCACCGGGCCTTGCCGCCGTTGCTGGGCAGGGTCGACAGGTCGGCGTTGGCCTTGCGCGTGGCCGGGAAGGCGGCGGAGGAGCGGAGCCCGTTGAAGGGGGCCACCATGTTGGACTGAGCCGGAGTGGCGCGGGCCACGGCGGCGGAGGAGACCATCATCGAGGAAGCCATGGCGATCCTTCTTGCTCGCTCCCCCTCTCTTCCTTCTTCAAACCCGAATCCAAGCTCAGCTTGAGAGGATCTCTACGTCTTCTCGCCGTCTTAAATAAGCATCTGCCTATCCAACGTCTCCCGTCCCCTCCACCACACATGCCGTCTCCTCAAAGATTACGGCCTTATCGCTAGGAATTCTCTCCTGTTGACATGTGGCATGGGCCTCGATCCCCTTATCCGACGCCGAGTGAGAATGTGTGAATGGGCTTCGCCTGCCTGTCCTCTCTTCTCCTTCTCTTGTGTGTGGCCAGAGCTATCCTCCCTTCTCTCATCCTCTTGGGGAAGGGGAATATGTTACCGAAAAGACCCCGTTTCGCTCCTCTGCCGGAGATTATTTAGTAGAAGAAACCGAATCCTCCGCTTCCCAGCTAGCTTTTAAATTTTACTTCTTTCTGTGAGGAACACTTAACCGTGTCACTGCAATAAGAATATCATTAGGCGGAAATGGGTATCTCACTAAAATTCCAAAAAAGATCTGGTAGACAGAATTATCCTTTTCTTGAGGGGGGAAAGAGGATGATCATGGTCTGTTAATTATTACATCATCAGTGGAGGGCGTTGTCGATTCAACTATATTATTTAACAACTCTGTCCACTGATCCCGTAATAAATTTCTTGAACTGTGTACAACCCCTAATTTTTTTAACGTCTGGGTCCGTTTTACCAGAAATTTGTCTTATCTTGTTGGACTCGTTTCATTTACTCTTAGAGGAATTACTCCTTGCCATATCTGTCATAAAGTTTCCCAATTCGTGATTAACCTTTTCTTGAGATCGAGGGAAGAGGATGATGAATGGGTTTGGTAATTATTGCGTCATTGTTAGCGGCTGTTGTCGGTATTTAACGAAGATGTCGCGGATTCTGCTCTGCATTCATGTCACGAGATCGATTTAAAAAAGACCACCAGCTCACCCCGGTCCATCAACAAATGTCTCGAAATGAATCCTATTTTTTTAACTTCTCTAGCCGTTTAATCGGAACTTTGACTGCTATAGTTGGTCTCGTTTCGTTAACTCGGACAAAAATGACTTCTTGCCCTTTCTCTCACAAAACTTCCAGACTCAGAGTTCCCTGGCTTTTTGCCTTACGTTATTAAAAAATTCTCTTGTGCCAGTTAATGGGAACAGCAGTAACTTTTTGTAAGGCAGTCTTTCACTGCAGGGCATGACGTGAATGTCGTCATCGTAGAGTGCTGAAATTTAAACCGAAGGTAACACTCGTGACTAAGAGAAACCCAAAAGGTGCCGTTCCAATCCAATCTCGTGACGATCAGAGGATGAACTAAACAATGGGGAGTCTACGTCTCTCTTTGCAACAGACATTTCCGGATGAGCTCACCTCTCTTGGGCCCTTAAATCCCCTTTCTGCCTTAGCCTCTCCTTGTGGACTTGAAATCTCTCATAATCGCAAATTGGTGGCTGATGTGAAGAGAGCTTGGAGGTCCCCCACAGGCGACAGTGGCCTTCCTTGGACAGAAGGGTTCTTCCAAGGATAACGCTCACAGATGATCACCACCACATATACAAACCAAACAATCGATTAATGGGTGGACCATCCTGTAACATAGATGAATTTGGTTTTCATTTTCATGAATCATGACTGGAAGAAGTCATTTTCCCGGTGGAATCTTTTTGGCATCTCATGGCTCTAGACAAACGGGAGATAAACCTCTGGATTTCTTCAAGGGGTTTCTGAGCAAACGCACACTGTTTTTTTTTCTTTTGAATCTCACCTCTGTCTTTTGTATGGAATTCTAACTTTCCATTTTTTTTTTTCTTTTGAATCTCACCTCTGTCTCTAACTGATAATTATCGAATGAGAATATCATTTTCTTAGAGAATCCAGTCTTTTTCGACTCAATACTTGTTTCAATCGTGCCACGTGTGTGACTAATAATACTGAAAGTTGTCCATCGCTATGGACCATCCTGTAACATAGATGAATTTGGTTTTCATTTTCATGAATCATGACTGGAAGAAGTCATTTTCCCGGTGGAATCTTTTTGGCATCTCATGGCTCTAGACAAACGGGAGATAAACCTCTGGTTTTCTTCAAGGGGTTTCTGAGCAAACGCACACTGTTTTTTTTTCTTTTGAATCTCACCTCTGTCTTTTGTATGGAATTCTAACTTTCCATATTTTTTTTTCTTTTGAATCTCACCTCTGTCTCTAACTGATAATTATCGAATGAGAATATCATTTCTTAGAGAATCCAGTCTTTTTCGACTCAATACTTGTTTCAATCGTGCCACGTGTGTGACTAATAATACTGAAAGTTGTCCATCGCTATGGAGCACGGTTTAGCCATATGAATTGGTTGTCTTACTTGTCGTTTTGAGAAGCAATATCAAAGAAACATCCTTTGAGTAACTCTAATAATCATTGTACTGATATGGATTGCAGCTACAGTTATGACATTATGAGCGGCTAATTTAGTCATCTTGACGTTAGTTGTGATCTAAACTAGGCTTTCCTACTATAGGTAGACCATTTCATACTGATTTAAAACATACTCTTTTTAGACAAGTTAAATTATGCACCAGATAAGTGTACACCGATGCGGCGCCAAACTACAATTAATAAGGTGCCCACATCTACCCAGCAGAGGGAATGTGAGCCGCACAAATCCAATCCCCAATGATCCTTTTTGGGAAACCAAAAGTAACACAGACTGGTCGGATCATATTGGGAGAAATACATGTTGAACATCATTACCAATACCAAATTAGAAAAATTAATATAAAATTTTTTTTCAAGACCACTTGTGTACTAATCTAAAAACATGGACGAGTCCAAAATTACGAGTTCGATTCAAATAGATTAAACGCTTTTCAGGGATAAGGGAATACAAAGATTGAATCTGAGCACGGAGGAGGTATTTCCTCATTTTGAGGTCAACAGTCTCAACAAACATTGATGAATACATTTCAAACAAAATGATCAATCATTGGGGTAGGATTGCAACTTCATTTTTTGCAAATAGCGACATTAAAGAATAAACAGATCTCAATTACATTTGCACTTGGAGCTAGTTAATTACTTTTCATGCAAACCATTTCGCAATTAGGAGCCATCCAAGGGTTGAATTATATCGTAGTTGCCAAATGACTTTTGCGCTCAATTGTCCAAATATTTATGTCAATAATTATAACAAGAATTAAATGTTGTGTGTGAGCTGGCATTCTTAGTTATCCTTGGATATCCATAATGACTTTATCCTTTTGATAATATATCCTTACAATACTTCAAAGCTCAAACTATATTATTTAACAACTCTGTTGATGCACCCGTGTTACATTTTGCTCTAGGCTTGTTGGATGAATGATGAATGACGTTTTTGGATGGACGGAATGGGACTGAACAGATTTCCGTTGAGTCATCTGTCCACAACTTTTCAGTTTGTCCATTTCATCTTCGTCTATGTTTAGTCATCGTCACAACTTTGTCTTTCGCCTTGTTCAGCCATTCGTCCATTACAGAAAATGGGACTGATGACAGACGGATGGATGACAAAGTAGACTAAATATGCTTTGAGAGGCTGAAGGGAACGATTGATAGAGAGAGAGAGATCAAGATAGAGAGAGAGAGAAAGAAAGAAAGAAAGAGAGAGAGAGAGAAAGAAAGAAAGAGAGAGAGAGAGAAAGAAAGAGAGATGGAGAGAGAGAGAGGGAGGGGGAGAGGGAGAGAGAGAGAGGAAGGGAGAGAAATAGTGAGTGATAGAGAGGGAAAAAGAGAAAGGGAGAGAAACAGAGAGAGAGAGTTAGAGGGAGAGGGTGAAAGAACTCGTATTGCTCAAGAATGAGAGGAGATGAGAAGTGAAGGAAGAAGAGAGAAGGCAGTGGAAAGAGAGCGGAAGTAGTCGTTAGAATCATGTTATTCCCATAAGAAAATGCGATTAACATGTGTTTGTATTTATACTGTAAAGTTTATGGTTGTAACGTATATAGTTAGCCTGTTATGATCGTAGCTGTCATAACAAGTATAACTGATAGATCAAGATTAATCTGAGCCGTTGAATCCTACCTATATGTATTCCTAACTATGTGAAATCCTATCTATATTTCATCCATTCTCTATGTTTAAACTTATATTGAATCCTATCTCTTTTTTCTTAACGAGTATAAGGGGTTACGTGTTCTTTTATTACTAGTTACTCTTTATTAAGGGTCCTATTGGTCCACGTCAGCTCTATAAGGCATTGGGCGAGTTGCTGACTCCTCATCAGCCCCCCCCAAGCTAAACGGCTTCTCGGAGACGTTGAGTTTGGACCTCAACAAGATAAATCTTTCTCGCTACAGAGGCTCAGTTAGGACGTCGTCCAGTTGATCTTCCCCCTTGACAAATTTGACTTGAATATTCCTCGATGCTACCTGTTCATGAACAAAATGAAAATATAGTTCTATGTGTTTAGTCTTGGCGTGAAAAACCGGATTTGCCGCAAGATAGGTAGCTCCAATGTTATCACACCACAATATTGGAGCTTGATCTTGATGCAAATTAATTTCTCGGAAAAGAGATTGAACCCAGAGTATTTCTGATGCACAGTTGGCCAAGGCCTTATACTCTACTTCAGTACTTGATCTTGGAACAGTCGGTTGCTTCTTAGAACTCCAGGAAATGAGATTCTTACCAATATAGATTAAAAATGCACTAGTTGATCTTCTGTCTAATTTATCACCTGCCCAATCTGCATCACTAAACGCATGTAATGTAAATGATGAATTTTTATTGATAAATAATCCTTGTAGAACTGCTCCTTTCAAGTAACAAAGTAAATGTTTTAGTGCTTTCCAGTCTAAGGCATTGGGGGAGTGCATTTTTTGACACACCTTATTTACTGCAAATGCAATATCGGGCCATGTAAGAGTGAGACATTGATGAGCACAAACCGTTTGTCGATAAATGGAATAATCCTCATGTAAATCATTTTTGTCAGACGAATCTGATCAAATGCACAGAGTAGAAAGAGGCTTGCAGTTTTCCATGTTGTTTCTTTTAAGTATTGAAGAAATATACTTTGATTGAGACAGAAGATAACCAGTGTGATGTTTAATTAATTCACTACCCAAGAAATAATATGCGGATCCTAAATCTTTGATTGCAAATTCAGTATGTAGTTGTCTTACAATAACAGAAATAGCAGAAGATTTAGTACTCATAATCAAGATATCATCTACATAAATCAAGACAAAAATTGGATCATGTAATATATTAAAAAATAAAGACGTGATGGTTTTAGAACCAACAAAACCCAGTTTTTGTAAATGGGAAGTGAGTTTTGTAAACCATGCTCTTGGGGATTGTTTTAGACCGTATATAGATTTTTTAATCCAACAAACATGATTTGGAAATTGTTTATTTTCAAAACCACAAGGTTGTTCCATAAAAATTGTTTCATGTAAATCTCCATGAAAGAATGCATTTGATATATCTTCCAATTCTGGCTAATTCCTAGAGACAGCCTTAAACGAATAGTAGTATGTTTACTACTGGACTAAATGTTTTGTGAAAGTCAAAACCTTCTTGGTTACTATATCCCTTTGCAACTAAACGTGCTTTATATTTATCTATTTCACCAGTGGGTCTATATTTTAATTTATAGACCCACTTACATCCGATTACATGATAGTTTTGATTCCTTGGAACTAACACCCAAGTATCACTAGATAAGAGTGCATCAAAATTCTAATTTCATAGCTTGCATCCAGTTGATAACTTTTGATACCACAGTAAACGAGGGAGTTTCAACAATATTGTGAACCAATAAACATTCGGGAATAGGGTATCTTGATATGACATGAAACAATTGTTTTGCCGAATGTTTTAATATTGCAAGAGATGTTTCAGTTATATGTCTACGTTTCCTTTCAGCTGTTCCATTTCCTTCAAGGGTATGTGGACAGGATACCCGATGAACAATGCCTTTTGATGTTAATTAGGTGTGGAGTGATTGATACTCTCCACCCCAATCTGATTGGAAGTATTAAAATTAAGAGTTAAACTGCTTTTCTACTCGGTTTTGAAAATCAACAAAAGTAGCTAACACATCAATTTTCCTTTTAAAGCCAAGTATATTTACTAAAATCATCAATGAATACCACATAATATGAATATCTTGATCGCGAAATAATTGGAGAAGGCCCCCAAAAGTCAGAATGGATTATTTCAAGACACTTATTCGAAAATTGATTTGTTGGTAAGAATGGTAATCTATAAGAGTTAGGAGAATTGCAAGCATCACATATCAGTTTTCTGTCTAATTGTGAAACAGGAAGACCAAACTTGTTTATTACAGAAGTCAGAACACGAAATTGAGGATGTCCTAATCTTGAGTGCTAGATGGTTGACGATGCCTTTTCTCCATTGAACACAGCTTTGATGGGTCATCGAGTTTCCAGATGATAAAGTCCATCCTTAACTGTTCCTCTCAGCAGGATTTGGTTGGTTATTTTTCCCTTTGTTGTCATTTGTAAACTAATGTACTGATAATAAATTCTTGTAATGTCTTGAACGTGTAATATATCTTTGAAATGAAGTATTCTATTTGAAGTTGAAATTTTAGATGAACCAATAGACAAAATCCTCAAACATGTACCATTACCTATCTGGAGCTGATCGTTCTACGGATAAGGTTGTTGTTGACTTAATATATTCTGATCGGTAGTAACATGATGCGTAGCTCCACTATCAAGAAACCATTCCTGATTCTCTGAGGATGTTGAGACAAAAGCTTGGGCATTAGGACGAGTTGTTGTTGTTGCAGTTGATCTGTGTTGTTGTAATTCTGGGCCTTCTTTTGCTCTATGACCAAATTGTGAGCACAGGTGACATCGAGGTTGAAATCTTTGATTTCTTCCTCTTCCTTGTCCTCGATTTTGGAAATTCCTATTTTGATCATATTCTTTCCGTTGTCCGAAGCGGGATTGGGATTGGGAATTCCTTTGGGTCGGCATATTGTTAGCCATGGGAGGAAAAGAAGTTCTTTCTTCCTCTTGTTCAAATAACAGAAAAACTTCATGTGACTTCAGGTTAGTAAAGATCTCTTCAAGTTTTAGATGATAGAGATTAGCATTAACACTAACCACAAACTGAGAATATGCAGATCCTAATCCTCTAAAGAACGTGAAAGTTGCAGATGATTCATTCACAAGATATCCCATTTGTTCTAAAGATTCAACCACAGTCTTAAAATGTTTGATGTAATCATCTATAGTCAAAGTATCTTTCTTCATGTTATGGAATTTTCGATGTAGTTCCATAACTCTTGATTCCATCGAATGAACGTGGTTTCAAGCTTTTTCCAAGCTTCACGTGAAGATTTTGTGATGCCGGATGTCATCGATGACGTCGTCCAGTCGGTACCAAGTATGATGGCTCAGTACCTAGATAGTGATATGTGGGACGTCGACGGTGTCGCCATCTGACGGATAATAAAACCCTAATTGGGTAATATGTAACTGTGATTCAATGCGTCCTTAGTGTCATATGTGCAGGCTCCGACTCGAGGGAGGCACCAAGCTCCGAGCTTGGACGGGGTCACCGGGTGAAGTTGACGTTGGCCTCTTAAAACTTGTCAGAACGACGCAGACGTCTATGGCCAAACGGAATCAATCCGTAGGGCTCGCACGTAACGGACGGACTTGTCCGTACTGGTAAGCCGCTCACTTGCTTCGTAGTTTCTCTCAATTACCTCTCTCACCTATCTAGCACGAGCGCGGTGGAGTCAAGACGAAATTAGACTGCAAAGGATAATTAAACAAGCAACGGGAGAGGATGACGTACCTCATCGGCACGTGGTTTGTCGTGCAGAGTCGTCGATGGTTGTGGCGGTCAGAGCGGGTGTGATGGAGAGGCACCGGGGAGTGAACGGCAGCTCGACTTATGTAGCGTAGGAGCGATTTGGAGAGGAGGCAGAGTCGAGGAAGCGAGGGAGGCAGCTGTCTCGGCTCCAGCTAGTAGTCGGTCTTAGTCGGCGTGACTGTAGAGGTAGTGCAACGCTGACGAATAGGGGCAGCTATGGCGAGCGAGGCGACAATGAAAGGTTCTGCCCTCGAGGCAGAATTTTTGACCGGTACGCGACGGCTGTCGGGGGGTGTGTGGTCGGTCACCAAGGATAGTGACTTCCGGCGTAATGCGGTTCGGTTGGAGGTGATCAGCCCAACAAGGATTAAGGTCGGGATCGTGGCAAGCTGAGAATCATGAATGAGACGCTCAATAATCAGGTAGCCGTTCACCGCCAGAGATGCGCGCCTGACACTAGAGCATCCTGTAGTGCGGCCTACAACCGAGCGGCGACCAGGGGCAGGGTCGAGGACTCCCGTCGAGACACTCATGCCGTACACGGTGGGACGACAGATTTCAACGTCGCCTTGCTCGAATTGCAATCAAGGTGTGGACAGTAGAACTGTTCAATCTGCGGCTCACAAGAACGGGAACCTCCTTTGGGATTGTCGCTCGTTCGGCCGTCCACCGGCATCGACAGCCACGATCTAGTGTCTGGCCACCTAGAGTCGAGCGGATGCCGACTCAAGGATGAGTCACGATTCAATGGGTTGGGCGGTCGGGTGAGTTGAGGGATGGCGGAGGATCCGATCTCAACTGGTACAACTCGTCAGATGGCCTCAGACCTGCTCAGGGCAGCGCTTGTCGCATTCCCAGGCGAGGAGATCGTTCAAACATCCTGTATTTCCACCATTCGAGCTGGGCAACGGGAATTGATCATTGTATCGGACAGCCTCTTGTGTGCTCGTTGACGATCGTAGGTGGCTCAGGCTTTTGATCAACCAGCGAATTTTTACAAGCCACACACCCTGCGACCAAGAGGCAGGGGAACAACCTACAAGTAGGTGGAATTCCCTTCCCCTGTCCCTTCTCATCTTCCTCTTCCCCCCTCCCCTTTCTGTATTTTCTTCTCTGAACAGAGGGGTGAGACCAAGAACCTGTTAAACAAAAACACTTGAAAATTCCTGGTCTGATTCTTACGTCGCCCCCCTCTTCCCTTATAAAGGGGAGGTCAATTGCGCGCCCTAATGGGTCAACAAAAGGGGAAATTGGGGTCCATTAAGGGGCCCTTATATAATGGGGCCCCCATTACAAAATAAAGGAAGAATTAAAACATATAAAAAAGAAAAGAGGAAAAGACAGGGGAGGGGGTCCAAATGACTAAGGACCCCTCCCCATGACGATGAAAGCATGGACATATGGGACGCGTCGCTATGTGGCGAAAACAAACCGACGAGTACGAAAACACAAAATACGACTAAAGAAGATGATGAAAATCAAAATGCAATAAACGAGCATGCTTCACCCGGCTGTCGACGTCGGTGGGGGGTGGTGCGGATGACGAATCGAGATGGCGTGAGCCATCATTTTGCTTTGCTAATGCATGGTAGGACTGTTTCAGAGATGGTTTGATGAAGGAACCCCAGGACTTGTTGATCGATCCTACACCATTTCTTGAATTCTGGGTTTTCTACTATATTTCCCTTGGCATCTGCAATCAAAGTTAGAGGTGATACACCTTCTATGAACCTTATTAAATCATACCTGTTTAATACTGGAAGCATATATCTTTTCCACATCTGGTAGTTGTTTCTGCTTAGCTTCGAGTTGATGATCATTCCCGTAAGAATAGCAGTTGGGACTAGTCCACCAGTTGAAGTGTGATATCACAGCTGGGCCTGGCGGAAGTGGCGAATGAAGAATCTGCTCCAGCCATCTTGATCTCCGTCCATGGCTCTGATACCATGAAAGAACTCCTATCCCTCAAGAATGAGAGGAGATGAGAAGAGAAGGAAGAAAAGAGAAGACAGTGGGAAGAGAGAGGAAGTAGCCGTTAGAATCGTGTTATTCCCATAAGAAAATATGATTAACGTGTTTATATTTATAATTAGCCGTTATAACAAGTATAACTTATAGATCAAGATTAATTTGAGCCATTGAATCCTATCTATATGTATTCCTAACTATGTGAAATCCTATCTATATTTCATCCAATCTCTATGTTTAAACATATATTGAATCCTATCTCTATTCTCTTAATGAGTATAAGGGGGTATGTGTTCTTTTATTACTAGCTACTCTTTATTAAGGGTCATATTGGTCCACGTCAGCTCTGTAAGGCATTGGGCGAGTTGCTGACTCCTCTTCATGGGGAGCAATCAAAAGAGAGAGAAAGGAACTTATCAAAAGAGAGATAGAGAGAGAGGGAGTGATTCTGTCCTTGTTGATGGTCCCTATCTAGCGATGCGGTGAGATGTGGATGGCCAGGAGTAGGGATGGACGGAACTGCCCCTAGCCACCAGATCCCCTTCAGATGAGGTTCAACGGCTGCGATGAAATCACATATATGGACCCCTTTAAGATGGTGTACCCATGGCCCATCATCAGCCTTGTCAGCGTGCCCCATCACCATGCCTTCTTCATGATTCACCTGCTCTTGTGGCCCCATCGCCCGCATTAGCAGCTACAACCAATCACACTCTACAAAAGAAAGAATACTATAAATCATGTCTAAAATTTCACCATTCGATCTTCTTTAACAAGATTAAATGGTCATGATTATATCAGAATATTTAGAAAGCCCGTCATGATGCATGCTTTGAGCTAGGTCGGCTCGGGACCTTGTGAATATTTCTTCCATTTGTCTTAAGATCGCAGACTGTTGGGCCGCGATTGATGAAGGCAAATTGCGCAATAAATTTAATTGTAGTTGTATTTTTAATTTTCCTACAATCAAATAAATTTTGATAAAATATATAGACTTACTCAAATGTATAGTGTGAGTAAGGTCGTATCCACATAGACTGGCCTTTAGAGAGATATTCAATATTCGAGTTGTTAGTTAATAAGATATAGTAATAATACTAAAGATAATGAATACAAGAAGCATTTACTTATTAGTAAATAGAGAGAATATTAGTTTAATAAGATAAATAGAGAGGAGAGAATATCTGATACAATATGTATATGTATTTTATAGGTTCTAAGAATAATAAAGAATTAAGATATTAGATATTACATTTAAGATGATAGTAACATAATTAGTGAAGAAGTATAGAGTACTTAATAAGAGTAATTAGTAATATCTAAAAATACCTATAGTAATTTATTATGGAATTACTATAGGTATTTTTAGATATTTTTATATTTGGTTGAACACCTAGGAGGTGTTCGACCAAATGCCTGAAAGGGGGTCGATATAAGAGTTTATATTTAGTTTTTATTGTTTTTATATGATCATATAGTTTATATAGTTTCTATATGATTTCTATATATTCTATATATTTTTTAATAGAATAAAATCAGATAGAAGAGGCAGTTCTGTCGAACGCCCCGATAGAAGTCGATTAGGTGAGAGGTATGGATATGTATTTAAATTTTTTAAGCTTGATAAAGTCGAACTTAGGTAAATCAATAAAATAATTGACCAACACAAAAGGTGTTCAATGAAATGCCAGAGAGAAATCACCATAACAACTTTTTTTATCAAAATCAATTGAATTAATGACTAAACTAATTGGAGTCTAATGGGCGATAAAATTCTACTGAATTTGAACAAAAGTGACTGTAAAAGACTCACTGATCTGCCTGATTCGAAGATGAGAGAGATGGCGCCCATTGCCGCCGCCTAGCTTCAGTTTAAGGGTTCCCTCGTTGTTCTCCTCCGTCCGGGTGCAGATCCGAGCTTCGCCAGCCCCTCTTGAAGCCTCCCTGAGTTCTTCCACAGCCGCCTGCGTTGTCACGATGCCGCGGTCTGCCTTTGAGTCCAAGAGGGATCCCCATCACCAATATGGCTTATGGTCAAAAGATCCTTGAAATGGGGGCCTTCGGGCCTCAGGGGTCCTCCCAGGCCATTGGATGGCCTGGCCGTCCCCCCTCGCCGGCCAAACATGGTCTCCGGTGGCGGCGTCGATGGCCAGGGCTGGGGTTTGACTGAACTGCCCCTGGCCGTTAGATCTGATCTTGAAATGGATCAATAGCTGCGATTAAATTGCAGATGTGGACCCAACTTACGTTGTTGTACCCCCCATCGCCACGTTAGCATGCCCTGTCAGTGATCCCTCTTCAAATTCATCAAGCGAGGGGTCCAGCGTCTGCGTGATCCTCACTATCCAATAGGAAGCCCTGAAAAAGAAACAAAAGATATTAAATGAACGGAGAAGATCCCACAGTCCGAGCTTCTTTAATAAGATTGGACGGATGAGATCATATCCGTCTTTCTAAAAATAGCCCGAAAAGACATGGGCTTTGGGCCGGATTGGCTCAAAGCCCTGTCTCAATTTATTCTTGTTTTCTATAGATCACGGCCCATTGGGTCGTGATCACATTCTTTCCCATTGGTGGCCCAGCCCGATGCGAGAGTAACAGAGATGAGGGGATTCTAAATTCCATATTGGAAAATGTAAAAATCTACGGCACTTTATAAATGTTGGCATGTCTTCTCTACTGAATTATAATGCCATACCTCTCCATTGTACCGCGTTTGTGTACCTTTGTGTACCTTGTGTGGCCGGCTTGGTTGCTTGTCGGGCGCCGCCCCTTGCTGGCTGCGAGCTGGCTTGGGCGCTGATGTGCATGGTCAGCCCTGGCTGGCCCAATAAAACCATTAATTTTATTATTATTATTATTATTTCATTATTTTTTTATCATTATTCTTTCGCTTCTTCAATAATTGTCTCTATTCTTTTCTTCAACTTCAATATTGACTTCACCCCTGCAATTTCATGGATAACTTACTAAATAGAACATTAGAACATTAACAATGTCTTAAGTACATTTTTACTAAGAAAATCTTGAGTATGTAGAACATGCATAAAAATGACATAAAATTCAATTTTAATCACTAAAATGCAATTTTAGTGGATGCAATGTAAAATTCTTGTCAAATTGAAGATAATACACATGAACGGATCCCAAAATGACCTTTAAATGTGTATCTTTGCATGCCACATTTTGTGTCTATCAGCTGCAATCCTACAGCAGAAAGTTTTAAGAAAATTAATGGTAAAAAAATTGTGTACGATATCATAGATTGAATCAAACAAAAGACTTCCCTCTAGTGTGCATGCATGGATATCTCTATGGGGCCTCTTTGGGCCAGCTGTTGGGTCTCTATTGGGGCCTCTCAGTGTGCATATGTGTGCCAGCGATTGGGCTTCTTGTGCAGCAGTGCTCGCCAGATGTTGGCTAGCTTGAGCTCTGTGCGCTTGCTGGCAGGATGCTGGCTTGAGTGATGCCGTGTTCCCTCCTTCAACTGGCCACTCAAACACATTTTTGTTTGTTATTCTTCTTCTTATTGTTTTTTTATATTTAATTCACCTTAATCTTACTGCCATTAGAAACAATAACTCCAAAACATTTTCAAAATGAGGTAAAACAAGTTGGCCTTCAAGCACTAGATGGCTTACGTTTTTGAAATGATGTCCTTTGTAACGAGACATACAAAGTCCTCTATGTTATAATTTTACATGTTTTATTAGAATTAGGTATTTTCTATTATAGTTTATTTAAATTTTATCGTTATAGATAGATATCCATATATATTGAGATACATGTATAGAGATATATATACGAGATAAAGACTATGTTTTATGATGCATGTTCTTTCTATAGTTGTTGGATAGAAGTCTAATTACTCCAACTTTGTATTCATAGTAGAAGTTGACATTTCACGAAAGAAAAACTAGAGCATTCTTTTTACTTTTTTTATTTCAAGAGGATGTTGTCAATCAGTTGAAAAATGAGTTAATAGGTAAAGAGCCAGGTATTGAAGTCGAACCGATTACCACTGCATTACAAATGCGAAGTTCTAACCTCTGAGCTAAGCTGGCTCACGTGATCAAACTAACTTATCTTCCCTTTATTTGAGAAAAATGATGTAGTCTTTAATTTTTATGTTATATGTTTTGTTTATTTTTATCTTCTATATTACATATATTATATCTACCTACTTTAGTATTTCAGTCTGTTTTCTCAATGTAACAGTATATAGTTCACTAGTTATTCTTAAACGTTGATTACCATAAATGAAGAAAAGAAACAAATAGCTAGAGAAGCTATCTTAACTATTATAACATCTCTATTTACTAGGTGCTCTACTTAATTGTATAAGAACTCTATCAAACGTTATATTATAATAATATACTTTTTTATAAGAACCCGGAAACTAAATATAAAAAGAACAAATAATTTTTTTCAATAAATTAGCTAAATTAGTAATGTAAGGAACTTGTATATTTATCTACATAGCTTGTACAAATCTAATTGAGGTGAAAATATTGGATTCCAGGAATAGTAATCATTCATGATTTGAAGTGGTAATTTATAATTATGAGTGCATAATTTTCTTTATGACTATTAAATATTTTTTAAAGACAATATACATTTTTAAATACAGTAAATGAAGTAGACAAAAATATTAGAAATGGAGTAAATTAGTTAAAATTTATAAATACATGATAAGTACGCGAATACATGATAAACAAAAGATACCTCAATATTGATAAAGCATTTTGGCATTTGTATTCATATAGATTGATATCGGGTATTCGACTGAAAGTTTCCAACTAATAATAGATTAAGTTGGTGTCTATGAAACATGAACAGAAGTGGGATAGAGTGAGTAGGAAAAACAATAGCTGGTAAACATAATTATCGTAGAATCAAATATTTAAGTACTTGATAAAAACATTTTTACGCAATTGAAATATAAATTTTGTGATTTCAGATATACACCATAATAGAGAAATATTTATTTTATATGATAAATATATACACCCAAATAATTTTACTGGCAGGCAATAAGATAGAGATAGAGATAATTTCACAAGCAGTGGAAAATTTTGTCTTATATGCGAAAGTTTATGAAAATACAGCATCCACTAATATGTCAGTATAATTTCAAAAAAGATGATGCCTTGAAGGAGAGGATGCTATGGGAGGCCCAGATAGGCAAATGAGGAGGATGCAGGCAGATGTTATATAATCATTAACACACTCATCAAATAAGATAGTTTGAGTTTTTAAGGATTGTAAGGATGTATTATCAAAATTATAAGCTCATTACAGATATCCAATGATAACTAAGAATGTCAGCACATACACAGTATTTAATACTATGTTATGATTATTTACATAAATATTTAGACAATTTAGTTGAAGCTCATAAATCATTTTGCAACTGGGATATAATTCAACCCCGGGATGCCTACCAGGAGAGAAATGGTTGGAAGGAAAAAAATTAAATAGCTCCTTGTGGAAATCTAGTTGATATGTAGTTATTCTCTAGTATCACTTTTTGCACAAAATCAGGTTGCAGTCCTACAAAGACGAGTGAAATGAGGTTTCAATGTTTTCAATTCAATATTTCTATCATCCTATTACCAAAATGTTTGATAGTCTATATCTGAATCAAGCTATTCTGTTTTGACTAGTCTATCCTTTATCATAGGTCAGAAGTGCTCGATTCGTTTGACTAGTCTATCCTTTAGAACTTTTCCATCGTATTTTTTCCAGAAAAGTATATAACGGATTCCATAAGTATAATCAAAGAAGTCTTTGTAAATTGTGGTGTTGAAAAGGGATGGTTGGAGATTGGACTTGTGCGTCTCACATTCCCTTGTCCGGTGTAGATGTCGGCACCTTATTAATTGTGGTTTGATGCGACGTCCGTGTAAACTTATATGGTCCGTAATTTTACTTTGGTTTCACGCGACATCGGTAAATAAAATTTTGCTTTAAATCAGTATCTCATTGTCTGGGAATAGGCATTGTCTGGGTGTAGGATAAGAGGAGCGAGGCCCATGCCACCTGTCAACAGGAGAGAAATCCTGGAGATAAGGCTGTAACATTTGAGGAGAGGGCATGTGTGGTGGAGCGTCGGACGAGCGGACGCTTACTTAAGGCGGCGCGAAGACTTGGAGATCCTCTCAAGCTGAGAAGGGAGTGAGGAAGAGCAAGGAAGAAGGATCGCCATGGCTTCCTCGATGATGGTGTCCTCCGCCGCTGTGGCCCGCGCCACTCCGGCTCAGTCCAACATGGTGGCCCCCTTCAACGGGCTCCGCTCCTCCGCCGCCTTCCCGGCCACGCGCAAGGCCAACGCCGACCTGTCCACCCTGCCCAGCAACGGCGGCAAGGCCCGGTGCATGCAGGTGTGGCCCCCGGAGGGTCTGAAGAAGTTCGAGACCCTGTCCTACCTGCCTCCCCTCTCCACCGAAGCCCTCGCCAAGGAGGTTGAGTACCTCATCCGCAACGGCTGGATCCCCTGCATCGAGTTCTCCAAGGTACTGTCTCTCTCTCTTCTCTCCCTCTACCGTATCTCATCCGGGTCTCTCTCTATTTCTTGAAGTCTGCCCTCTCTGTCATCTGGGTCCTGCATTATCTCTCTCTCTCTTTCTCTCTCTCTCTAGAAATTATCGTATCCGGGTCTCTCCCTATTTCGTGAAATGTCCCGTCTCTCTCCTCTGGGTTCAGCAGTCTCTCTCTCTCTCTCTCTCTCTCTCTCTCTCTCTCTCTCCAGAAAGTATCGTACCTGGGTCTCTCCCTACATCGTGAAATCTACCCTCTCTCTCCTCTGGGCTCAGCATTATCTCTCTCTCTCTCTAGAAATTATCGGATCTGGGTCCCTCTTCTTCTCCCTCTTTCAAAGGTGTCTCAATTGGATCTCTCTTCCTTGAAATTCGCCCCCTCTCTCATCTGGGACTCTTTTGAAATGTCCACTATGGGGTCTATAGATCTCTATCTTCCTTGAGGTTTCATCTCACGCTCTCTATAGATTGGGTATCTGGATTATGTGACTGGTCTCCATATGTCTCCACCTTGGAAACAATCGCATCTGGGTCTCTCTTGAAAGTTGTTTCTTTCGGACTTTTCCTTGATATTTCATCTGGATCTCCCAAAGATTCACTCTTACGGCCTTCCTGATGAAGGGTGATCTTAGGCGAGTAGTTCTCGCTGTCCCCATAATTATCTCACACGAGTCTCTAGGAAAGATTCAAATTTGGCGTTTCTAACGAATTCCGCGCTTCACAATGAACAGGAGGGCTTCGTCTACCGTGAGTACCACGCCTCCCCCGGGTACTACGATGGCCGCTACTGGACAATGTGGAAGCTGCCCATGTTCGGCTGCACCGATGCATCCCAGGTGATCGCCGAGGTTGAGGAGGCCAAGAAGGCCTACCCTGACTACTTCGTCAGGATCATCGGCTTCGACAACAAGCGCCAAGTGCAGTGCGTCAGCTTCATCGCCTACAAGCCCACCTAAGCCAGCCACCCAGATGGGGGCCATCGCACCCCCTTCTCCTCTTTCTTGAAGCTTTCTGCGTACCCCTATGTTCTGTAGCTGTTCCCTTTCCTCCTCGGATCAACTTTCATTTCCTATTCTTTCCGTCGTGGTTAGCGGATTCCCAACATATGAGCAGTGTACTGGCGTATATATATGTTTTTTGTTGGTGAGAAACATCTCAGCTTCGGCTACTATATAAACTCTGAAATTATCCATTGTTATTTTCTCTCTCCTCTCTCTTGCCCACATCATTCAGCTATATTCTTCGCTTAACTATAAGCTTTAACTTTAACTTAACACCCAGTTCTGATAACATTTATTACATGAATACGTTGAGATAAATAGGTAGACTGAAAAGGGTTTCATAAGTGCTCGTTAATGAAGTTGAAGTTCCCAAAGTCTGAGTGGGTATCATTTTATGCCTCATTGTGCCAGATCTTGTTCCTCAAAACTGCAGCCCTCAAAATAAGAAAACGGGTTAGGAAATATTGTACCCATTAAACATACATGGTGAGAACCACTCAGTACGTAGTCATAGTATTGTCTTCCAATCTCATCTCATCTAATCTCAATCCCGTGCCCTTTTCAAAGTTGCTAGCCTGGTCATACTAAAATCAAGCCCATCCTCACGATGGGATTATATATGGCCTGCCATCCAGTCTTACATTCCACATCTTATCGAGCATTCACCAATTCAAATATATCCATTATTATGGCTGTGCTCTGCTTTTAATGTAGTCTAGGAAAATGTGAATTTTTAATGAATTATGATGAAATCATAGTGCAATGGTCATTTTATCTTTAAATATGAATTGAAAATAGTTTAATTGAGAGAATATTTCAGAAGGACATAAAAGCATTGATATAGAATGAAATTATCTACTCTCACTCGAATGACAAATATGGTCAGCTGATACCACAAGTCCAAATACGCTGTGGGGATATTATAAGGGTGCTCTTTAGGGAGAAAGAGCTCAATGAATGATCCAAATGAATTCCTAGGTTTTTAATACCAGACTGTGAACCGGATAAAATAATGTCAGAGTTATGTAAGTTGTCTTTACACGGAAGAATCCAAACACACAACACGGTCCAGAGAATATGGTTCAAATAATTTAAGCTCAGACCTAGCAACAAGTCCATGAATGTGATTGATAGGTGGACATAAGATTTTTTACCCTTACTATAAGAGGAGACCTGTTTAAGAAATATCATGGAATGAAGTCTATAAGCACGATAATAAAAATATCAGAAAAAAGCTCTATGATGATTTCCCAATGAATTAGTCCTAACTCAGATGTCTGATTAGCATTTTATGGTTGATCATACCTTAAGTCATCATTGGACTGTCACATTAATAAATGGTTGTACCTACTGATAACATGCAAAACATCAAGTCATTTCTTTAAAATTTGTATAATTTTGCTGATTAAAAAATGATAAATACTTGTGATTATGCTTAAAATGACTAAATCTGATCTTGCAGATGTATTCTTGTTTTTTTGGATTTAATGGTATTTGTCAGGATTTTTCCGACTTCATATTCCTAAATAAGATGTATTTTTTATTTCTGACATTTATTTTATGAATTATTTCACATTATAACTCGGGAATAATTAGACGATCCGAACAAGATAGAACCTAATCCTAAGGACTATGTTTTACCAATTCCTATCCCTGACCCTTGAAAATTTTCTATATGTTATTAAAAAATTTACTGATGAAAACCTTCTGAAGATTTTTAGGCAAGTAACTTTTACTATTTCATTTACTACGGCAATAAAATATATTCCCTTGTGTGATAATGTTTTAAAACATCTGTGCACACATAGTAGAAAAAAAAAGAGTTAGCTCTGTTCCACAAAATCCTTCTGAAAAACAAAGGGATCCAGGAGCTCCTCCAATAAAGTGTGATCTAGGAGCAATTATCTTTTCAAAATTATTACTTAATTCAGGAGGTACTAATAATATTTTTCAAGAAGCTTTACAGGATAAGAACCTTTATTTTAGGAAATGCAAGTTGTTGATTGGTCTATTAGTCAACCATATGGATGATCAGAACCCTATATAATTAAAATAGAATAATGATATTTGCTTGTTGATTCCATTATTAATGATATGAAGGTGAGAGAAGATCTCAGAATCGCCTTCAATCATCTGGAAAGGGAATAGTAGAACTTAAAGTTTTAAAAGAAAAACTCAAAATCAAATTATATATGTCGATGAAATATCTGGATAAATCGTATGGAGATTTATGTTTTCTTGATGCTTTTGAGTACATTCATTACTACTCTTTATGTGCATCATCTCAAAACCTTTCTAATACCTAGACATTTATTGACAATCATGATTACTCTCTTGAAGGTAAAATTGATTTGAAACTATTAGGTTGCACCAGCCAAGTGAGCCGTCCACCTAGGTGGCACCCACCATGCAGGACTCCCACCTAGGTGGAATCCACCACATAGGTTGTCTGCTTACCTAGGTGGCATCCATCACGTAGGTGGCCAACCACCTAGGTGGTGACCGCCACATGGGACTCCTTATTAGGTGGTGTTCGCCATGTAGGACACCCCCTAGATAGCGTTGGCCGCATTGGCTACCTGCCTAACTGGTGCCTGCCACGTAGGAAGGCCGTCTAGATGGTGCATGCCATGCTAGTAGGCTGCCTTCATGGCACCCACCACACGCGTAGCTTGATTACATGGCGCCTGCCATGTAGGCCCACCTTTGAACCTCGGGCCTGCCAATAATGGATCTGTTCTGACCTGGTCGTCAAAATGTGTGCCCTATCCTTGGCAGTCTAGGTCAAACCTGATCCACCAAATTTGTGCCCTGCTTAGGCTGGGCTGGCGTGGACTAGTTTTCAGTTGGCAAAGTCCTACTTTATGATCTAGAAGGGAATAGCACTAGGGACCTGGTCAGCCAACGCCAATTAGCAGTAGACAAGGCCAAATTACAGATGATCCGAAACCTTCCACTTCTGACCAACACCAAGGAACTTAAAGGGTTCTTTGGCCACTCAGGCTTATATAGGCAGTTCATCAAAGATTTTGATAAATTATCTAAACTGTTAACTAACTTGTTCGTAAAAAGGTAAATTTTGAAACAAAGGATGCAATGGTGAAATCACTAATCATACAAACTACAAAATGGAATCACCATTTTGAAATCATGAATGATGCTTCTGAGTTTCCAATAGGAGCATTCCTTGTTCCATGGATTGAAAAGAAGCCACTGACCATCTATTATGCTAGTAAAACCTTACAGACACTCAGGAACACTTCATTACAATCAAGGACCAATTGCTAGCTATGATTTTTGTATTAGATAAATGAAGATCATATGTATAGGTATTATATAGTTATATTTTCTGATCATGGAGCTGTTAAGTACTTAATGGATGAAAAAGGCAAAACCTAGGTTGATTAAATGCAATAGTTTGACCTAGAAATTAAGGATTGACATTGGTTTGAGAATTTGGTATCCGATCATTTATCTAGAACTCGAAGTTGGAACAAATTTTTTTTTTCATGCTGCCTTTGAACATATTGATTATAGTTACTTATGTGCATCATTACAAGAGCTTTCTAATACTTCGACATTAATTTGGAATCATTTTTACTCTCTTGTACTGAATATTTGATTGAAGTTGTTACCATTGCTTGTAAAATATGCATTTTTTGGAATAAGTAATGTTTTTCAAGTTATCATTTCATCATTCTTGTACTTGGATCAACAGAGTAAATTACTGGAAATGCTTCGAAAAAATATATCTGCCACTGCATTGTCATTTCTGATATCAAGGGGATAAGTGCATCAACATTTGCCAACAAAAATGTAATCCTATCATATAGGATGTTGTTACAAAATAAATCTGGTCATGCAGATGTTAAGTGTTGCATTGTAGAGGCCTTGATTTTGATGAAAAACCCAAGATGATGCACAAAGGAAGACTTTAGCACATCATAACAACATCAATTAAACAATGTAATGAATCACTTGTACACGGATGACATCCGTCATTTCTTGGATCCTTGAACGAGCCACGTGGAGCTCTTGATATGTACAGCCTCTAAAAGTATTCACGTGGTCCTCATCAGGTTGAATCTCCTCTTTCATATTGATGAGCTCCGTTCAACTTCCCTCACCACCATTACGTTGTCCCGATCACATTGGAAATAAAGAGGAGCAATGGGCAGAAGGGAGATGACAGGGAAGGCCAATGAACAATTTTGGCTTAGGTGCATTTCATTCAGGGCCTTCCCCAATTTATAAATGTGGGTATTTTTCATAAAACCCCCAAAACTTATGTATATCTTCTGACCTCTAAGAGGCCATTTGCATGTGACCCTCTAGGCCCATGTATCGATCTGGTTAATGACTATAATTGCCAAATTATTCCCTACATCATCATATATATTAATTAACATTGGATTGATTTAACTTAATCCATAGGTTGAGTCTCTAAACCATGGCATTCCAAGCTACACCTCGTGGTTTAGAAGATACAAAACAGTGCATATCGACTCGCTCATATAACTTGTTTGTCATCGGTTATTGTTTATGTGTAGTCCCTAGTCCACTTGACGCCCCTAGAATGACTGTGATAAGTCAATATAAAGGTATTAAATAAGAGTTCACTAAGGCAGATTTTATTCACATTTCATATTAAATCCTACTTGGAGCATGTGCATTTAGTAAAATATCATGATAGAACTCTCCACATATATTCATCTTTTAAATAGTACTAAAAGTACAGTTTTTTGTACTTAATATGACCCACTTGGCTAATCAGCTAAGTGGGCTGAATTTAGCCTCTTCCTTAGAGAATTTGGGAAATTTTCAGGACTAGGATAATTTCTCTTATGAAAGGACCGGGGGACTATCATAAAGCCGAAGGATATCTCTTTGGGCTAATGGGCCTTCGCTTGAGAGAAGACCCAAGAAGGAACTCCAAGAGACCCTTTAAAAAGATTCAGATATTTTGGAAGGGGCACTAATGGGCCTATGGCTTGGCCCAAATCTCACCCATCAAATTGATCCATTATCTAAGGCATGCTTATAAATGCTTTAACCTTTTGTAGAAGATGTCTTGAATTTTCATTCACAATTTTAGTGTAAGTGGTGAGAAGATTCTTTTCATGCTCTCTCTCTCTCTGGAATTTTGATATTTAGTGAGGGGGAAGTTGAAGGTGAGCTGACAAGCCCTAGGTAGAAGAGAGAAGTCCTTCTCTCTCTACTCTCTCTCGCAAGGGTTCCCTCCTATCTCTCTCTACATTGAGGCTGTCAAAGGATCCAAGAAGTGAGAAACGACCAAGGCTTGTGGAGGTGGAAGGAGAGGCTTACAAGCCAGGTAAGCCAATTCTTTCTTACTCTACCCTTCTCCTTCTTGACTAATCTTGATTTGTTGTTATAGAAATCAAGATTAGTTATTCTTTCTCTCCCTAGACCACCTTCCCTATGGGAAGTAGGTGTTCTTGGCCCAAGAACACACCCTATTCCATTCACAACACTTGGCAGATCCCACAAGTCCGGGGTGAAACAGAATCTTGCAACTCTTGGTCAAAATTTTGTTTCGACCATGATTTGTTCAAGAAGAACAATTCGAAATTCATATTCTTCTGAATTTCTTCCCTATTTAACTTCCCCTTTTTATACTAAGTGGATATTTTTCATAAAACTCACCAAACTTAAGTATATCTTCTGAGGTCCAAAAGACCATTTGCGTGTGACCCTCCAGGCCATGTACTAGTCCAGTTAACAACTATAGTAACCAATAAGCTTTAGTGGCATTTTAATTATATCCTCATATAGATTATAACGTTGGATTGATTTCATCCAATCGATAGGTTGAGTCTCCAACCCGTGGGGTGCCAAGCTACACATCGTACTCGAGAAGATACAAATGAGTGTGTATAGACTCACTCATCGAACCTATGAGCGGCTGCGACGTATGTATAGTCTCTCATCCCCGTGATGCTCCTAGAATGATTTAGGGTATGGTCAAGTATCAAATCCTAATCCGTAATATGAGTTATTACTGATGTGTTTAGAAATCATCATAAAACTCATCTTTGATATTTCAGTATCTTGGCCAACGAGTTCATCACATCGTCTTCTTTGAGCCATCACCTCGTATACCAAGGGTTGACGGTCCCATCTTGACAAATGAATCATCTTTGTGAGCTTTCTGAAGTACCATAAGTATGATTGTTTAAAATCCCATGATTTGAGAATCGTAGGTCATAGCCAAAGTACAATTGTCCTCCCACAAGATGTCCTTGGTCTCTCAGGTATTTTTTATTATTATTTTTATCGGCAAAAAAACACGGTGCCGGGTACGAACAACCCCTAGGGTTGTGCCTGTAGACCGATCCAGTCATGCCTTGGATGCCACCCAGGGAGATTTTATTTATTGAATGTAGTGTTCAACAACGTTTATAGGTAGGGAACGAGCATACATGTCCCAATTACACACGGATCCTACTCGCCCATGCCCTTGATGCAGAAAAGGAAAAATACATGAGTGGTACCTATAATTAGCCAAGAGAAGGTTTCTCGTCATCGTTAGTATGATGGAGCCCACAGCGTGGTAATGCCTGGAGTGTGCATAGTCCCCCGAACCGTTCGCAGATGTCAACTTGTGGTGCACAGTAGGTAGGCCTATCAGACGAGAGGGCGAGCTCTCCCGCCTCCAACGCTCCATGCAATAAGCCAATCCCACGGGCCCTCCTTGAATTGTATGCGACACGAACGAAGAGCCGGCAAGCTGACGCGCTCAACGCGATATCATCTGGGAGCTGCCTGAGGGAGTTCCTGCCAAGAGAGGAAAAGAGAGGAAAAGAGAGGAAGGATTTTTTATGCATAATGCGTGCTTAGCAAGGGCATCCATTGTCTGGTTGCCCTCACGCAAGTGGTGACGAACACTAGTCAAGCGAGGGCGCCACCGCATGATGTCAT
Source organism: Wolffia australiana (assembly GCF_029677425.1). Lineage (NCBI taxonomy): Eukaryota > Viridiplantae > Streptophyta > Magnoliopsida > Alismatales > Araceae > Wolffia > Wolffia australiana. The sequence continues at coordinate 8,958,144 of NC_135845.1, forward strand.
GCCATACGTGGTGTAGCTGCCACTAGGAACATAAACCTGGATGACGCATGTCAACTAACACCAGCGAGTCCGATTCTACGACGATTTTGTGAAGGTTTTGCTCCTAGCAAAGGAGTGAACCATCAGGTATTGCCATAACCTTGGTTACCGTATTAGTTTGAATACCATAAAAGATGAAAAAGCAAAGAGAAATCTCCCAGTATGATCACGGAGAATACCGCCTCCTCCGGCTGGCCCCGGCTTCCCTTTGGCTGCACCATCCACATTCAGCTTCAGGATGCCGATTGGCAGTGGATGCTAATGGACAATCTATAGCTGAATGGTGATGGGGGTGAGGGTTACCGGAGTACCCCAAGTGTGAAGGAGGTCGCATGTGAGGGCTGAGCTGCGAGCGAGGGGCGGTATGAGATGGTGGGTATGCTTTATCCATTGCTTGATGCACCGTAGGATATCGAGTGCTCTTACAGGGGTCCCTACAAAATGAGAAGAATTTTGTCCTTTCCAAATCTCCCATAGTATGTAAGCTATGGTGATGGAAGGTATGGGCACCACTTAGAGCGTGCTGGCAAGAAAAAAATTGCCAAAACATGGTACATGTGTTAGAGTAGTGGGGATACATAGTAGTAGGCGCCAATGGTGTGTGATTTGGTGCCATCCGTCTAGGGCAGTCTCACTATTGAAGAAAAGGTGTTCCATAGTCTCAATCAAGGAGGAAGTCGGGCAGCAATGCCAACGTGAACTGAGAGAGTGTCCTATACGGGTCACCTGATCATCAGCCGGGTGAGACAACGATGCATAAATCGCTAGAGGAAGAAGGAGACGCGGGTGAGAATCGTCGGATCCCAGATGTGGCGACCCCATGGCTAGGGGGGGGATCTCTCTCGAAAATACTCCTAAAAAGACCGGCAAGAGTAGGACCCATCAAGGGTGGGCGTCCAAATAGGTTGGTCATGAGAGGTCCCTGTGGTAGTACTCAAAGCCTATGGTAAAATGTCTGGTGGGAGGCCATGCTGCTCCCAAAGGTGGCGCGTGTTGCCTATGAGAAACTACGCCAGTATCAATCACTGTCGATAAGGGGTGAAGTGGGGGTGGCAGGCTAACGGCTCATCAGCAAGCCATGTATCATACCACGCGTGAATCGTACCCTAGCTGACATGCCAATGGGTGACATTGGCTATCTCTAGCAAATGTCACTCCCAAGTCCATTAGCCATACTTTGCCGAGATGAAACTCCCAAATGGGGAGTGTGCGGTACGCATACGACACATGAGCTTCTTCTTAAGCATGTCTTGGAGGTCTTGAGGGTGTCTGATCCCTAGACCCCCCTCATCCGTTGACCGAGAGGCGTTCTCCCAAGAAACCAAGTGGTGGCGACTATCTCCCTCGAGGTGACCAGACCATAAGAAACATGCGCACAGTCGCTCCACACAGCAAAGGTCTATGAGCGATAGTGAGTGGACTACTAGGGTATGCAGCGAGATGCTCTTGAGGACATGTTGAATAATGATAGAAAATGAAGTTTTTTCTCAGCTTGGCCAACAAAGCATCAAAATAATGATGTCGAGTGGGTCTGAGAAAGATAGGACGTTTGAGATATTCAAAGGGAGGCATCCTCGTGAGTATTAGGTATATTGTTAGATAATCGAAGAGCACTTTATGGTGGTAGATAGACCAACCATAAAGCTACTCTTTGAGGCATTGATGAGCTGACCAAAAGCTCGCTCCTACTCATAAGTTCCTTAATAGATTTTTTAGATCCATTGATGAAAAGAATGGCATCATTTGCATATGGAGAATGCGAGGTGATCAGGCACTCCCTTTTCGTAAAATAGGGTTGGATGGGGCCGTGAGCGATCGCTCGTGTGAGTGATCGGTTGAAGATCTCTCAAGTCTAAGGACAACTTATACAACAACTATGTGAATCAACCTGATTGGAAGTTTGGAATAATACTATCTAAGGATTTTTATGTATGAATTAAGTTATCACTTTCAACTAAAGGTCACCCTCTATCCACCTGTAGTGTATCCACACTAATGGCTATGGGTCTGGCCATACTCATCATATGAGTGAGGCTATATAATGATATTCTATCTGGATACTTGAATGTCCTTTTTATGTATCATTTGAACACATGCTTAAAGACCAGTGATCTCCATATTACAAACTCATCATACAATACTAATTAATGCCGAATAAACAGGGTGGGTTCGAACGTCCTGTCTAGGGTCAATTGGGTGAGTGAAATGCAAATAAGTACCCATGCTCATGTGACATTAAAATCAATGAGAATTATAGGTGGGCCGTAAAAAATAAGTAGGGACCAGTAAGTTAGAATGAGGGGTTCCTAAGAAGTAGTAATTACGACGGTGGTATGAAGAGAAGTGGTATGACCACGGCTACTACTGATAGAGCATAGACCCTCGATGGTCCAACCTAGGCCAAACCATGAAGAATCCTATCCCTCAAGATGACAATCATATCTAATTCTATTCTATCTCCAACAGGGAAGACATGCTCGAGAGGTACTGAAAGAAGTAAAGATGTACAAAGGTAATGGCGAGCAGACCTACGGGACTAAAATCCGATTGGTCTTGACTGTAGCAATCAAGATTCGGCATGATATCCATTGGTGTCAGTGGCATCTACGATAGAGGTGGCAACAGAGGTGGCATGAGGTGGCAACTACGGTAGTTGTGCTGCTGAGGTGCGGGTGATGGCGACAACTATTGGTGAAGCACGGGTATTGTGCGTGATGGCACATGGAGTGCAGACGACGCACAATTAGGATGGTTGTGGCACTACGGCATAGGACGGTGATGCAACACTAGTGTGTGGCGCACATAGGTTATGTCATGAGCATGTGGCGCGTGTTGGCACGCATGCGAGCGACACGCGGTGGCTTGCGATGGTCGTACATAGGCGGCGCCTAGCAGGGCTGAGTGTGGTGGTAGGGCTTGGGGGCATGCGGCCCAAGTTTGGAGCTAGGTACCAACGAAGAGGGTGCGGTGGCGGCCGAGGGCAAGGGAGGTGGCCCTAGCGAGAACATTGGGGTCCTTGGAAAAGAGGGTAGGGAGGACGAGGGTGGTATCAACGACAGAGTTCTAGGAGTTAATGATGAGGTTGGACAAGATGCGTAGATGGCAGCGATTGCAGTAGCAGCTACGGTGAATATAGATGGTGGCGGCGGCGGTGGTGGCCGCACTTAGATCAGGTTCCCAACAGTTTTAAATTTGTGGTTGCAGTTTTAAATTCGTTGACTAGGCTGAATACTTGAAGGCCGGTTGTTTCACCTTCGAGCTGGCTCCTCGCACTAGTTGAGACTAGGTCTTCACTGCTAGAAGGTCCCCATCACTAAGTTTGATCATGTATTAATTGACTTTATCATAAGCATCATACGTGCACGAAAATGAATAGGTGCTATTAATGAATGATGAATATCATATGTAATGTGTAATTAGCTTTCCGGCCACATATATTTCAATGATATGGCTGCCTAATTTTTCATCTTCCAATCCATCTTTTTAGGATCGGTAGGAGACCCCTCTAGAGCTCATCGAGCTAAAGGGGGGGTTATAACACCTCCAAAAAGGCTTGACTCATTCATAAGCCAAAGATGAAGATCAAATCACCCTAATTAGATGAAGACTTTAGAGAGGAGGGTAGAGAAGATGGGAAGAATGGAAGAAGTATTGAGCTCTACATTGACTTCTTTGATCCAATAAAAAGGATCAAAGGAGTCAAGTAGAGAGGTTCAGAAGGAGATTTGGCTTTAGTTTGTTTTTGGAGTAATTGGGTATTCAAATTTACTATCTCATAAACACAATATAATCTTCCTAGAAATTAAATTTTTTTATAATTTATTTGTTCTTAATTTGCACTTGGAATAGTTATATCAATGCAAAGCTCACTCCTCTTAATCCTAGTAAGGACTTTTAGATTCCGCTCAAGCCTCGCAATTTAGAAATTCAGACCAAGATCAAGAAGAATAATATAAAATTTCACTAATAGTTAATCAAAATTACACTAAAATTCAAATACAATTAAGTAAAAAGTGCCAAATACAGTTCATCCAGGCTGATTGTCCTATCTGTTTTACAGATGTGAAAGAGCCCCTTCCAGAATGACCTACTCAACTTGAATTTTTGCTTTTATACTTAGGTTAAATGGTAAAAATTACCATTTTGCCCCAAATAAGGAATTAACTTTTATCCATCGATGTAGGCTTGATCTGAATGATCCATCCATACAGATAGAAAGAATAGTTAGAGACGAGAAAATCCATAAAACTCTTAGCTCAATTCGACTTCAGGATCAAAAGTTATTAATAAAAAATGAATATTGAACAATCCGAGCCGTTGGATCAATATCATCTATTTAATTTAAATTTTACAATACACGTAGTCGCATGTCGATTGCTGATTGGCTAGCAAAATTAGAGTGAATTTGGCAGGTTCTTTCTCGGCGCACCACTTAACCCCTGCTGGAAATAAGAGAAAATAAAAAAGGTACACACAATACACTTTAAGCCTAGTTACCTGTGCGTTTAATCAGAAGCTGCCACGTCACCTCCTATGCATGTGCTTTGTATGCGCACCACGGGCAATGCACTTTCCGGCCAGGAGAGATATTTCTGCAATTCGCATTGAAGCCGTCGGATTCTCTTCCGACGGCCAAGATTTTCCCATGTAGCATCACGAAATCCAGTCATTGGCATTTGGCGCAAAAATTCCCACTTTAATTTGTGCATGCAAATCAACGCCACCCATAAGTAATTGTAAATATGCCCCTCTGCTTTCTCTCTCCTACATATTTCATTAAAAGCCCATACAAAAATCCCGATTAATTCAATAAAAACCCTTAAAATTTTTTTATTCGATCTTTAGGCCTGAAATGGGTGATCAAGAGCTGTTTTAAGGGCATATTTGCTGCCAAAATTTTAGAAAAGTACTGCCTTTAAAAATTGATTTAAACTTGTATTTTCTTTATAATTATATCATTTTTCGAATAAATTTCCAACAACTTCAATAAATTTTAGAAAAATCTAGAAAATTCAGTCATTCATCTCCAACTTAATTAGCATTAAAAATAATTTTTAAACATGCCATTTCCATTAGTAGAGTTATTCCAAGCTTAAATAAATTCCATAAAATTCATAAATTAGCAGAAAATTAGGAAAAAATCAGAATTCACTTAAAAAAGTAATTAACATGTAAAAATATTATAATGATAATATGCAATTTATACACGTTTATGTATAACAATTCATGCATTTCTTGGGATAAATTGGTAAGTTATATTGCATATTATCATTTTATTATCTAAATTTTCCTTAAAAATATAAAAATAGCTATTTTAAATTAATTTCAGTATAATTTGGTGTTTTAAGTTGTTCTAATGGAAAATAAAATTTTAAATGATAAAATTTTGTGAAAATTTCATGTTAAAATGATGACTAAATCAAAAGATACTGAATTTTAAATTTTCAGAGTTTATATTGATTTTTTTGAATACTTACTCAGGTTAAAAGCGCAAAAGAAGGCGCATTAACCACCTGGCCCTGGCTGACATGGCAGGCGCAACTACATGGTGTGCCATGTCAGCACCGAAAGGGAACAAGTGGCGGTGAGTGGGCATGAGTGGGCGCTCATGTATGCATGGCTAGAGGAGCAATGGGCGCAAACAAGAAGTTTTCAATGGATTACATATACCTTATTATTTATACTAAAAGTTATTTTATAAATTCGTCCATATGGGATTAACCTGGCTATTCATTTAAGAGGTAAGCTTACCTCCTCTTCTTTCATCTTTTTCTAGAGGTCAAAGGTGCATTGATCGAACGGTCCATGAGTGATCCGATTATAAAGTAACCAGATCCAACGGCCAAAAAAAAGAACCCGACTTTAAAGAAGAAGATCCAGTATTCCCAGAGTGCATATATCAGATGGCCTGCAACAAATCTGATTATTTTGAATCCCGATCTGATGGCCAGAAAGCAACCCGACTTTAAAGAAGAAGATCCAGTGTTTTCGGGGTGCATTGATCAGACGACCTGCGGCTAATCTGACTATTTTGGATCCGTATTTGTAGATCAAAAACATAAAGAACTTACAGTCAGAAAGTAATCCGATTTTGAAGAGGAGATCGAATGGTGAAAAATGCTCCCGATTGTGATGATCGTGTGATTCGACGGTTGAGAAAAGGCCAGAAAAATGTTTAAAATTTTTTTATGATCATTCTGATCATAAAACTATTTAAGAAAATGCCAGAAAAATCATTAAAAAATCATAAATATGGCTTAAAATTTAATCAGAAAAATGTATTTTTAAAAGGGCAATAACTGTTGACCCGGAGGGCTTTTTGACTCAAGATTTTTTTGGTGGTTTTCTCAGATAACTAGCTATTTTCTGCCTCAGAAAACCCATAAAAAGGCTTCAAAGAAATTTTAAAATTTATGTTTTTATGTACTCAAAATTTTGAAACGTTGTGAAAGAAAAGAGTTTTCAAAGCCCAAGGAGATGTGAAGAATTGGGTTTTCATCAAAATTTTAGTGAATTTCTTATCTTCTCATTAGTTGATTCATGTTTGAGTAAGACGCCAAGGCATCAGGCGAAATGTACGAGTCCATGAAGATATGAACGTGAAGAGAGCATCACTCACATAGAGGTGAAAGCAAGGTTAGATAAAGAATAAATTTCTTTATATAGTTTTATTAGAATAAAGTTATATTTAGATAAATATCCCTAATTTAAATCACCACGTAGTTCTTTATGTTTTTGATCTACAAAAGGAGATAAATACATAAAGGTATTTCTATCTTCCTCCTCATCTTTCCATATTCTTAAAGAAATCCTAATTTAACTCTAGATACCTTTCCTCCCTGTGGATTGATCCTTGCTCACTCTATATTAGGTTATTTAGTGTTTAAGGAGTTATAAATTGATTGTATAAGTTGATTTGTCTAAAACGACTCATTATAAACATTTAAAATTGACTTATCATATAACAACCCTACTTTAAACTCTTTAAATGGATAAAATAGTACTAATTAGTGTTAAATTAAATACTGAAATTAGAATGTTATCACTCCTCCAATAAGGTGCCTTGAATGCCTTGAAAGCATGCCAAGATGGAGGATGGCGGAGAGGCATGACAATGTCAAGGAGCAGAAAATGGTACTCCCATTCTCAACTGCCTAACTCATGGGCAACCAGTAAAGTTTGTAAACTTCCTTGGTAGATATCAAGTTTATAGAAGTGATTGCTTACTAAGATTTGGTAGAAATTGATGTTGTAATAGATTTATACAATTAACTTATAATTTTTCTCTACATACTGTCATTTTTGTCCCATTTCCTATATTTCTTATTTATCTTATTAACTGAATACAATTCATTATGCACTATCGACTTAAACCTTAATTTTCCTCATTAAGAAATATATCTTCTATTTTACATATAATCTAGAGATAACCTAAAATAAATAAAATACTTTCTACAAAGAATAATATCGCAGCTACTAAATTACCCCTAAAACTCTATAAAAAAATCTTAATTCTTAACATAGTATAAGTAATATATATAAGCATATAAATATGCCATCTCTTATTTTTCCATCACTGTTGATACATATTTCAAATTTCAGTGAGTTTTCTATAATTATACATATTATTTGATTTAGGCAATCTAAATCACAATGACATGAAAACTAAGCATTAAGTTTGCCTCCATCAGTCAACCACTGCTACTTTTCTCCCACATTGTAACTATCCCTGAATCTCTGGCCCAATAAATCTTTTGGGAGCCTTGAGTGATACAGTGTTTCTTGGATCCACTCTTTTTGTATGTCAGGTTGAGTAAGGAAGATATTCAGATCATCAGGTTTGTAGCAAAGTGAAAAAGAATGCATCCTTGGCCCAAAAGGGAGTGTCATTAGAGGTTTGTACATTCTCAGAGGTTCTTGCCTTTCACACTCAATTTTTCTGGCTTAACTATTATCGGACCTGATAGCCTAGACCTACTGCTTTACACTGCCATGACCGGTGCTAAACCATTTCTACAGCTCAAGTTATTGCATTTTTACTGAACCGTGAAAAACAGAGATCTGCTACACGTTTTTCGATGGCGCCATGTTAAGTAAAGGGTGCTCCTATGGGAAACCCTGGTGCCCTCTGCCAAAATTATTACTGTAAGCTATTTTTAGTAGTTATTATTTAATTTATTAATATTCCAAGATCGAAATAAAGTTTGTCTTTGAAGTTATTCTCAATATAATTTAGTTTTTTCATCATTGCATTTGCTTAGAAAATAAGAAAACTATTGCTCTCTTAGAGCTTTTTTTTATCAAAAAATATATAAATATATAATTACAAGGAAAAGCATTCCAATTGATTTCTGGCTCTTTGTGGTTAGACCCTTATTAAATCTATACTTAGTAAGGAAACATTATAAATTTGTTGTTTAATGCAAGAATTAACGACACTTATACTATTTTTCTGGGTTCTCAACTAGCGTCGTTGGCAGGGAGTCAGTTTTTTTTAATTAGTATATTTTTCTATTTTGCCTAGCATTTATTTGAATGCGTTAAAGGTCTAAGAGGGATCAGAAAGAGGTATAATATTCATAAAAATATTTTACATAACGTTTTTGTCTATTTATGGTTAACGCCAATTCAAACAAGGGAGATCCAACTTCAAAATCTTTTCAAGATAAAAGCAAAGAGGTTCTTGAGGATAATACTGAAGAAATGGCAAATGACCATAATGCAACAGTTCCTTAAGAAAAAAGAGGTACAAAAATCAGGGTTTGCTACGATCCTCGTGGGACTAAGACAACGATTTTTCCTCCCATACCTGGAGGAGTAAATTTTAAAATTGATAATGTTATCCTTAACAATTTGACTAATTTCAGAGGATAAGCTATTGAAGATCTTTATGTTTATTTGGAAGAACTTAGGGATATTTTCTCTATGCATCAGATTTCCAGGATCTCGTTAGATGTCATGAAAATGAAGGTTTTCTCCCATACATTGAATTACAGAGCAAAAGAATGGTATAGAAATTTAGGTTAGACATTTGACTCGTGGGATGAAATTGAAACTTGTTTTCTCAAAAAGTATTACCCTATTTCAAATACTAATGCTTATAAGCAAGCAATTAGGTCACCTAACAAAGGAGATGATAATTTTAGTGAAGCATAAGAAAAATACAAAGATCTCTTTAGGAAATGCCGTCGTCAATGTCATACTAGCACTCAACTGATTCAATTTTTTATGAAGGTTTGAGTGATGTTTCTAAGAACATGGTTGAGTTATTCTATGGAGGCACCATTCTTGATTGCTATGATGAAGAATTATTTGAGGTAATCGAGAGACTTGATGAAACTAATCTTCACCACATTGGGTTGAGAAAGAATAGCTGAGAATCAGGGCCTAAAAGAGGATGAATTCTACACAATAAAGGATGAAAAGAAGAAGTCAAGCAAGCAGCCTTGAGCAATCGAATGAATATCATTGAGAAAAAGCCATGAACGAATAGCTGGAAGCATTGAGAATATGGGTTATAAGGTTAGTATTTCTAATGTGCAACATTATTTATGTTCAAGTTGTGGTGACATGGACCATGAGGAAGGTGAATGTCGAGTGGAAAAGGAAGTAAATGCACTTGCTTCAACCAAAGTAGGGGACAATGGCAATGGCAAGGGCAAGGAAAACAACAAAGTTCACCCTATCAATTCGGTCCCTAAGCTCACATTCCACCAAGAAAGAATTTTATGCAGCCTCAACATAAGCAATAATATCAAGCTCGCTCTACCTATCAATCTCAATCTTTTCAACCTTCACAAAATATTGAGCCTAATCAGAGTAATATTTTCTGCAGATGTTAGAAAGGCAGAACAGCATGTTCATGAGCTTTATGCAATAGATGAAGGACAAAATTGAGAGCTTAAAGAAAGGACAAGCTGATCAGCAAAGAGGTAAAAGAGTGGAACTAAATTCCCCTAAAGGTCAATTTACAACCCAACCTCTTATGAATGTGACACAATATATTGTGACATGATTTGTGGTGAAATAGATTTTTATGAGGAGGAGGTTCATGCCATTTCTAAGCTATGAAATGGCAAGGAGCTACCTGATCCTCAAAACAAAAATAAAAAATAATGAGATAAGGGAAGAAGAACATGAAGAGAATGAAGAGGTTCAAACTAAACCAATAGAATATCAACCGCCTATTCCTTTTCTAAGTGTTGTGAAATCTTCTAAACCATCCTTAGTTCATGAAACAAGAATGATTGAGGCATTTAAAGGTGCAACTGTCACTTTTCACCTTGAGGATGTGTTGAAAGGTGTTTCATCTATATCTAAACATGTTAAAGATGTTTGAACACCTCGGAGAAATGCAAAGAAGCTTCATTTATCTGGAAATGTTAGTTCTCTGCTTTCAAATTTTATGCTTCTCAAAAAGAAAGATCCTGGAGCTTCTTTTATTAGATGTGAAACTAGTGGCATGATTTTTCCTAAATCATTTTTAGATTCTGGAGCAAGTGTGAATACTATGCCCAAAGTTCTGTTTGATAGATTTAAATTGGGTAATCTTGAATCTATATTCATAGATTTACTACTAGCTGATTGATCTGTGAGAGAACCAAATGGAAGAGTAAATGATGTTTTGGTTAGAATTAAACAATGTAACTTCCCTGTTGACTTTATTACGGCAGATATGAACGTGACAGGAAATTTTTGTCCATCAGCAAAGGCTATGACAGTTTGGGAAAAAGGAACAGTCCAGTTGAAGGTTACAGAGGAGATAATTGAATAAAACCTGACTAATTTCTTGAAATTTCCTAAAGGATTTCAAGAAGAACTTGGTGCATGCGATGTATTTGATGATTATGATGATGAATCTGTTGGATATCTTCTTGAGATTCAAGATTTAAATTCAAAACAAGACCCTATAGATTCTCTTGGATTTAAAATATATGCCTCGCATCAAACCCTTGAACTCAAACCATTGCTTTCTTCATTGAAATATGCATTTTTGGATTCTAACAAACAAATCATGTTATTATATCTTCAGAACTAACTTGTAAATAAGAATGTGATACTTAAAAAGGCTTAGGTTGGATATTTGATGACATAAAGGGCATTCCCTCTCATTTGTGTGACATAAATTTTTTCTTGATGCAGGATCAAAACCATGTACACAAATTCAGCATAGGTTAAGCCCTCATATGCTTGAATTTCTAAAAAAAGAAGTTTTAAGATGGTTGGATGCTGGAATGATTTTTCCCATTTCTGACAGCACTTCGGTGAGTCCTGTTCATATGGTTCTGATCAATGCTAAAGGTGAAGAAATTCAAAAGAGATTGGTCACTAGTTGGAGAGTCTGTGTTGATTATAGAAAGGAAAATTTTAGCGACAAAGAAAGACAACTACCCTTTGCCTTTTATTGATCAAAGTTTGGAGAGGCTTTCTGGTCAGAATTTCATTTTTTTCTTGATGGTTATTCAGGTTACCATCAAGTCAATATTCATCTGAATGATTAAGAAAAACCTACATTTACATGTTGAGTGAGAACATTTGCTTTTAAAAGAATGCCATTTGCGTTATGTAATGCCCTTGCCACATTTCAAAGATGCATTGATGAAATGTTTTTTGATTTAGTTGATGATTCATTTGGGATATTTATGGATGATTTTTTGGTTTTTGATAATTCATTTGAGACATGCTTAATCAACTTAGCGAAAGTGCTTGATGTATGTATTAAAAATAACTTGATTTAAGTTGGGAAAAATCTCATTTTATGGTGCAATAGGAAAAATGTTGGGGCACAAAGTAAGAATGAATGGGCTGGAGGTAGACAAGACCAAGATCAAGATCATCAAGGAGCTACCACTTCCCACCAACCTAAGGCAACTTAGGGAATTTCTTGGCCACACATGTTTCTATAGGAGGTTTATAAAAGACTTTGCCAAAATTTATAAGGCTCTTACTATCTCCTCTTTAAGGACACTGACTTTGTATTAGATAATAGTGCATGGAGTGGTTTTCAGGATATTAAGCAAGTATTCATTCTACCGTCCATACTCTAGTCACCAGAATGGAATTTACCTTTTGAAATAAAGTGTGATTCTTCAGATTTTTCAGTGGGCGTAGTTTTGGGGGAGAGGAAGGACAAGAAACCGGTGGGCATATATTACGCTAGTAAGATCTTGTCTGGTGCTCAATTGAATTATTCTACAACTGAAAAGGAATTAGTAGCTGTCATCTTTTCTTTAGATAAATTTAGGTGGTATGTGCTTGGAAGTAGTTATTTACTTTGATCATGATGCATTGAAGTAACTACAGCGCAAGAAGGAAGCAAAACCGAGGCTGATTAGATGGATTTTACTAATACAGGAGTTTGATATTGAAATTAAGGACAAAAAAGAATCTGAGAACGTAGTTGGTGACCATCTTTCAAGGATTAATGCTGCATATCCTTCACCTATTTATGGCACATTTCCAGATGAGCATCTGCTGACCATTCAAGGGAGCAAGGTATCGTGGTGTGCACATCATGTTAACTATCGTGTTGTAGGCATCGTTCCAACTGAGTGGACATACAACAAGAGGAAGAAATTCCTCAAGGCTGTTAGATTTTTTTATTAGGGTGAACCCGCTTTGTTTTTTCAAGGTGCTGACCTTATTCTTAGGAGATGTAAACCAGAAGAAGAACAAAGAGAGGTAATGGAATTTTGTCATTCAAAGGTAAACTGCACACAAAGTATTAGAATGTGGAATTTATTGCCTTAGGTTATTCAAAGATGCTCATGAATTACATCTTACATGCTTACCTTGTCAAAGAGCTTCAAATATTGGTAGAAGAGATGAGATGCCTCTAAAATCTATTAGTGTGGTTGAAATTTTTTATTTATGGGGAATCTATTTATGGGTCCACCACTAAATTCAGAGAGGAATGAATATATTCTTATGGCAGTGGACTATGTTTCTAGATGGGTAGAGGCTATGGCTACTGGGACATGTGATAGCAAAGTAGGGATTAAATTTATTGAAAAAAAATACTTTTACTAAATATGGGTGTCCTAGAGCTATCATTAGTGATGGAGGGTCACATTTCACTAACTGTCGATTTAGACATTGTTTGAAGAAGTATGATGTGCATCATAGGGTAACTACTCCTTATCATCCGCAAGATAATGGTCAGGTTGAGGTATGCAATAGAGAAATTAAGAAACTTTTGCAGAAAGTGGTAAGGGTTGATGGTAAGTTTTGGTCTAGGAGATTAGATGAATTATTATGGGCATATAGAACAGCTTACAAGACTCCTTTTGGTATGTCTCCTTTTAGATTAATTTATAAAAAAACTTGCCATCTCATTGTTGAGTTAGAGCATAAAACCCTTTGGGAATTAAAGAAGCTTCATGTTTCGTTAAATGATGCAGATAAACATAGAATGATTTAGCTAAATGAATTTCATGAATTAACAGAGGAAGCGTCTGAAAACTTGCTGATATATAAGGCCAGAATGAAGACCTTCCATGACAAGAGTTTAATATGAAGATCATTCAAGGAAGGACAAATATTTGATTTTTTAACTCTTGTTTTAAAATATTTCCAGGAAAATTGAAGTCGAGATGGGATGGAGCTTATATTATATGAGAGATCTATGAATACGGTGCTGTTTTAATTTCTAATCCAGAGACGGGGAAAAGCGTCAAGGTGAATGGACGAAAACAAGACTAGGATTAAAAGGCAGTTTTGGTCATTCAATTGTGCCTGTCTAATGGGTTGTTTAAAGAGCTCTCCAAGGACAAAACTTCAGCAGGATTATGGTCTAAGTTGGAGTCATAGTATAGGACAAAAATTCTTACCATAAAGCTTTATTTGAAGCAAAAAATTATTTTGTTGAGAATGGCTGAGGGAGCTTCTATTAGAGATCATATGGAGGAATTCACCTCCATTGTCATGGACTTTAAGAATGTTGATGTGAAGATTTAGGATCAAGCTCAATATCTTCAACTGATTTGTTCATTTTCGAATTTATTAAAATATTTCTGTGAAGATTTATATATGGAAGAGATTCAATTAGTCTAAAATATTTGAAAGCTGCATTATTGTCCAAGGACTTTTTGGACAAAGGGCATACCAGTGGAGTTGCCAAAGGGAATTCACCTCTATCACATTTTGAAGCTTTTGTGTCAAGAGGGTATCCTAAAAAATATATCCATGATGGGAGAGATAGAAAATGGATCAAGATCAATATCAAGAAATATGGATAAAGTATGCAATTATTGTAAAATGAAGGGACATATAAAGGCTGATTAATGGAAAATTCAGAAGAAATAGCAAATCACAAAAAGGAATTCTCCCCACAATTATTCAAATGTGATAGTGGTGAATGTGACCATGGTTCAGTGTGTACACATCACATGACACCCAGTAGAGAACTCTTTGTAGTAATTGATGGAGGAGTTGTCTTGATGGGAAATGGCAGACCATGCAAGATTACATATTTGATAAAACAAGATCAATATGTATTAAAGTGTTCCTAACTTGAACAATAACTTCATATTGTTGATCACACTTGATGCAAATGGCTATCATTATTCAAGTGAAGGGGGAGTCTTTAAAGTCTGAAAAGGTATGCTTGTTATATTTAAATGCTAATTATTGTATGGCATATATATTTATGGACACTAAAAGCATTGGTGAAGTTGCTGCAGCGACTAGACCTGTGATAGAGGATATCACAAAGCTATGGCACATGCAGCTTCGCAAACAAGCCAAAAGGGATTGGAGTTGTTGTGTAAGAGAATCTTGCATGTGGTCAAGTGTTAACAACATGGAGTTTTTTTTGGTAAGTAAAAACAGACCGCCTTCAGTACAAAAGAGTACTTAGAACTCAAGGCACACGACTATATCCACTCCAATGTATGGGATCCTTTTTGAGTTCATTTAAATGATGGTCCCACCTACTTTGTCACCGTCATTGATGATTTCTCAGAAAACGTGTGGGTATGTATGTTGAAGAAAAAAAGTTGGAGGTCGTGAAGATCTTCAAGCAGTGGGAAGTGCTCATTCAAAATCAAACATGCAAGAAAATCAAGAGGCTGCAAATAGACAACTGTATGGAATTTTGTTCATCTGATTTTGATAAGTTTCGTAGGGATGAGAGCATTCCAAGACACTGTACAGTTTGTTGCACACCATAAAAATGGTATGTCTGAAAGAATGAATATTACATTGTCTGAGAGATCCCGCTGCATATTCTCTGATTCAGGTATTGGTAAAGATTTTTGGGCCAAATACGTCTCAACTGCTTACTACCTTGTGAATCATTCACCGGCATCTGCTTTTACTTCAAATGTCAGGATTATGTGTGGTTAGATAATCCTATAGCTTAATCTAATTTCAAAGTAGTTGGTTTTCCTGTAAATATTCATGTCGATCAAGGAAAGCTAGAGCCATGAGCAAAGAAATGTTCCAAGGTGAAGCTTCCAGACTTGAGGGATATTGGTTATGACCTCATGATCCAAAATCCCAAGTCTTTTGTTTTAGATGAATGTTACTTTTAATGAATCTCCTCTTTTACATCAAAAGGAAGAGATTGATTAAAAAATTGCATTCAAGAGGCACATCAAAGAAAGGGAAGTTCGAAGATATGGGTATTCATCAGCCATCACAGATGCAAAACGTTTTTAATACCTCAGTCATATTAAAGCCCTTTGACTAATAATTACTCTCTTTTATGAGATTGTGAAAGAAGAGAGGTATAACCACACTTGAAATATGATTATGAAAACATAGTTTATTATGGACTCTAAATTGATCAAGATAATATTCCGGAGGAACTAATAAAGTTTTAGAAAGCCATTACCTCTAGTAAAGCTGAGAAATGGTTGGTAGCCATGAAGGAGGAGATGGAATATCTTCACGAGAATCACACCTGAAATATCATTAAGCCTCCTAAAGATAATAAAATTGTTCTTTGGAAATAGGTCTTTAAGAAAAAGTGAAAATTTGTGTTGAAGGACAGAAATAAAAAGGCATATTTAGTTTTATAAAGTTCAACCAGTATTTTCTTCATCCATATACATTGACAAAGAGGTTGAATCTTCACATCTTAGTTTGCCAAGTAAACAAATTACCTCCCTGGAAGTTAGTAGAGTTTGGGTGGAATGATAAGTAACCTTGGAGCCAGCGTATCCAACATCTATATAGACCTCCAAGTAAATGCCAACATCGTGCTGAAAGAGACGTCTGTGCTTCATGGTACCTTTTAGGTACCATGGACATCTTCACATTTAGCCTCTCCTCATCACATTTCTGTAACACCTATGGCAAGCTACCATGGACGATGTTCATTTACTGGATTCAGAGGAATAATGCTGAGTTACTGATGCATTTTTCTATTTCCTTCAGATTTTGTGCTTAAA
Organism: Wolffia australiana; assembly: GCF_029677425.1. Classification (NCBI taxonomy): domain Eukaryota; kingdom Viridiplantae; phylum Streptophyta; class Magnoliopsida; order Alismatales; family Araceae; genus Wolffia; species Wolffia australiana. The sequence goes on from NC_135845.1 coordinate 8,974,577, forward strand.
GATAGATAAGGTTTAACAGCCCCAGCCTTAGATGTTTCATTACAATTAATGATTGCTATCTGTCTTGAAGAGGTTTTTCCATTAACTTGGTGTATTCTTGGTGTCTGTAGGTGCTATATTACATTCTTAGTCATGTGTTGAATCTTAATTATCAAATATTAGATGTTGTGTGAGCCTGGTAAAGCTTTAGACTTGTCACAGGAATATAGCATCAATAAACAGAAAAATAACTACATGTTCCCCCGGATATTTAGGAAGTGATATATTTTTAGATGCAGAAATTCTTTGCTCGTGTAAGAATAATATATTGCGAGTTACAAAAGTACCTTCAGCTTTTTTTGTTTTTCTTTTGGCTAGTACTTTTGCTCTCTATAAAGCAATACTTAAGATACTTCTAAAATGTGAATCACCTTCATAAAATCTGCTGATTTACACCCAAAAAATCATCATAAAACCGAAATAAGCTGAAATTACAACATCCTATCTGCGCCCGAGCTCCACATCTTCCATGGTTGAGTTTGACTGGGTTCGATTTGCCTGAGTGGCATGATTTGATGACATGGAAGGACTGCTATCCCCGTTAGTTGCAGGCATAAATGCTACGGCCTGCGGTGGGATGTTTTGTGGGTCTCTGACATTACAAAAATAAGCATGAGGTCCCCACCCTGCACCAAAAGCTTGTCTTAGGTCTGATACGCGGCAATAAATTTAACAAAATGAGAGAGACACATCAAAAGCTGTCTACGCTTTTCATCGCCACAAAATATGTTCTTAATTTCCTCTGCATGAAATACATTCCTTCATTCAGTTCTTTTGGGTTCATCTTTCTGGTTTCAAGGAGAAGGGATTTAGACATTCTGTTGGGTTTGGTGATGATACCACCCATGAGGACCGCCGACCCGAGGGTAGGTTGACCTGGGGTCAACCCAACCGACTCCAACCCATCTAACAGGGCAGGTTAGGTAAGAGTCATGGTTCAATCAACCCAAAAAGAGGGCAGGTCAGGTGCCGGGCGGACCTTGGGTTGGATTGGCTCGGCACGACCGATCTGTGGGTTGACTGGGACGTCCTAGCCTATGACATGAACCTGCTGGTTCGTATCGGTGAGAAGACGAGAAGGGAGGGAGAAGGCGCCGGGATGGTCATCGGCGTGCCGGGATGGACTACGGCAGGTGGGGCAGGCGGAGTGGACATCACCTACGAGAGGGGTCCAGAGGAATGGACGTCGCCGGAGGGAGCCAGAAACATTCTTTGTGATACTTCTTGGCTGCCCTGCTCAAGGGAGGGCTGCTCTATTTAAAGGGATTACATAGGGTTCAAATGACCTAAATGCCCCTATTGGGCTAAATGGCGAAAGAGTCCTAGATACGTCAGGGTTGTATCAGCCTAGAGGGTAGGTAGATTGAAGATTGGATTGACTTAGGACCAGGTCTACAGGCTGCCCCGAATCGACTACGACCAGGCGACCAGGGTCATGCCAAATTCTTATAGAACTACATTTTGATAAAAAACCAAATAATTTCTGCTACTAAAATTAAATTAATGTTCTCATCTAAGGACATGGGCTGCATTAAGTGAATGCACCGAATAGATATTGATTAAGATCCTTGCAAGGACAAAATCAAATTACACCAGAATAAAGGATGTCAATAATTGTTCAAACACAGGGAAGAAAACCTATCACAAAAAACCCATTTTGATGCAAAAAATAAAAACAATCTTCCTGCAGGAAAATGTTCAAAAACGACGAACGTACCATCTGGGTGGTAGGGGGCAGGAAAGAACTGCAGATAGCAGAAAGTAGAGACGACCAACCCTGAAAAAATAAACCCAGAAAATTTTTTTTTGCTTTTCAGAGCTCATTCATTTAAATTCTGGTTTCCAGAGAAGTTTTATCAGTTTATAAGATACTAATGGTACCAACCTATAAAGGCGCCGGCAAATACATCTTGCCAATGGTGCCAGTAGTCGCTCACTCTTGATGCCCCAATGATGGATGCAACAATCAACGGGAGAAAGACGACGCATAACTTGGCTACATGCCCCCTCTGATCAAACGCTCTGACTTTTCCAGAAAGATAGAGGGAAAAGAAGCCCAATCCAGCAAATGACCCTGCGTATGCAGAAATAGCAGCAAACAGTCACATACTCCAACCATTCATTATCCGCTTTGAACATACAATTATCACGATCAAAACCAAGAATAATTGATCACACTCTGCTAGGAGATCCAGCCACGATAAGTGGTATTTTAATCATTTATATTTGGATTAGTTTCTTCGTTCAAAAAACAAAAAAAAAAGATTCAATCTTTGGATTAATTTCCCTCAAAGTAGATGAATCCATCCCCAAAGATAGGGAGAAAATCTTGCCGCCGAAGCAGCTCGGAAGATTTCCCGGGATGGGCATAAAAAAAAATATGAGGTCTTAATCACATTAAAAATGATTAGGAATGATTATTTCATCCATCCAGTTATCTAACCGTCATCGTTTATATAATACAAACACGGATGTTGAAATATAATATCTGAGCGAGGAGTCGTTTTTTTTGGCACCAGATTATCCAAAAAGTTGGAATTTCTTCAAAAGTATTCAGACTTCAACAACATGAGGATTTTATTAAAGATGGACGCGCAACAATATACAGCTTGCATTACTCGGTATGAAAAACTTGCCAAAGTTAAGGGAAAAACACTATCCAACTCAAGAAATTAAGGGAAGCCCAGTTGCTAGGATCATCCAATTTTTGACATATTCTTTTCCAACTGGGAACCAGTATATAGGTGCGAAAAGGACTTTTAGAATCAGAACTGTACGAGCAGACTATATCATGTAATATCAGTGTGCAAGAGTGTGATAGATGCAAAAACTAATACCAGATCAAGAACAAGCAATGATAAAAAAAATTTACTTTGAGCAACGCCTAAGATAAATACGTTAGAACACGGGAAGAAACAACTACCGATGGATAAAACAATTTTTTGGAAGAGATATTTTGGTAGCATACATGATGTGTGGCCGCTGGGGAAGCTCTTGTGGCCTTCGTTTATGACTTTCTTCACTCCATGGCAAATTACGTTCCCTGTGATGGAATCAAAGACCTGCGGTGGATAACCAACAAACAGAACATCGGATTAGGGCTTCGGATCAACGAAAACTTGCAAAATCCAAAATTGTAAAATGAACGAGGGGTTTAGGATTTTTGTTCTCTGTGCAATCCGCAATTCATCATACCGGCTTTCCATCTGGAAAACACCTCCAGAAGAAGTTGGGACGAGGTCGGCCCACGGAGATCTTGATCGTGTCCGTGATCGCTCCGGTGATCAGCACCGAGAACAAAATCCCTGGAATTTGAATTCAAAGTTTTTAAACTCCGCAAAAAATTGCTGAAAAAAGAAGAACAAGAAGAAGAACACTTCTGTCGAGATTCCAGACACGGTAAATAGATTTAGTTGCAATCGTTTCTCGCAGAAAAAAAAGAGAAATTTCACCTACCGAGAATAGCATGATGCAGATCGTACACATCCCTCCGCCTAAAGTAAATCGCGATGAAGGTGATGATGGGTAATAGAACAGCTGCAACCTGACGGAGAGAAGAGATTCAAAAATGAAAAATCAAAAACCCTGGAAGAGTAAACTGCACAACTCGTAGAAGAAATTATCAACAATTTCGATCAAAATCTGCGGTAAAATTGGGGGAAATCAGGTGAGCAAGCGGCATACTCCGACGGCCCAGACGGGGACGGTGTTGTCCTTGAGAGGGTACTTGAGATCGGTCATGAGATCTTGGCTGACGAATCGGCGGAAGGCGTCGATGTTGAGCAAGAGGAACTGCAGCCCGACGAGCAGCACGAGGATGAACCAATCGAGCAGGTGGAATCTCGCAACTCGAAGCCCATGCGATCGAAGGGTGTGCGAACCCTCCCCCAGCACGACGGACGGCATCGATCCCACACAAGCTCCCTCTAAAACCCGATCGATCGACAGATTAATCTGCAAAAGCGAGAGATCAATCCAAGGAACGCGAGTTTGTGTTCTCCGCGGAGAATCAAAACCAATCGCATCGATCGAAGGGTACCTCGTTCTTGCCCGAATTGATCGGTTTCTGAAGATTTCTGACGATTCAGGGAGGGAATTGAATGAATCTTCTCACTGCCTCGTCTTGGGTAGACCAGTTTATACAAGATTCTTGCCGTCGAGGCAACGCGCTCGACTGGCTGCTGCAGCTTCTCGTCTTCTTCCTTCAGACAAAAATCCGTCGCTTTCTGAGAAAAAAACTAACACCCATCTCGCCAATTCATCCCAATTCAACACGAGTAGTCAAAATCCGAAGACCCACTTGCAAGAACGACAAAAACCCGCCAAAATATATTGAAAATTTCAAATCTTGAACGAAACACATCTCTTGAAACTGAAAACCCATGTCGCCCAATCATTCTTCCAAGTTCAAACGGGACGACCCCGTCGGACGACCCAGCCACGAACAGAACAAACGAAGGAACCGCATGGAAACTGGAGACTGAAATTATACTATTTGTTATGAAATTACAAGTAGGTTTACTATATTATCAGATTTAATATCAAAATATAAAAAGACTTAAATATCTACACCTCTTCGGCCTCTTTTCTCTCTCATATCTTTGAGCAAAGCCAATCTTATTACTCTCCCACCCTCTCAAGTATTACAAACTAAACAGCTTCAATGATAACTACTCTCTCACCCTTTCACGTATTACAAACTAAACAGTATTAATGATAACTACTCTCTCACCCTTTCAAGTCTTGCTTTCTATTTCTGCTATCATGTTATTATCCCAATAGTTACTTCAAATAGAATAGTAAGCCTAATATTGATTCCTATAACGTGGATATAAGTGTATTGACTTCAATCATAATTGAGTCAAATTTAGTTACATCCATGTTGTGCTGAGATGCACTCAAGGGGGGATATGTTCTATCATTTGGAGAGAAATATAATGCTGCTTGTTACGAGAATTGGGGTTAAATAATAGTCATGTCAGGGGCTATTAGACCCTTTTATAAAGGCACGTATTGAACCATTTAGCAAACAGTATTATTGTAGGATGAAACTTTGATCATGAATATATATTCAATGAATGATACGAAAAGTCCAACGTTCATAATGTTCTTATCAGAAAATATATTTATTATTATTACTAAAGTGAAACACGATAACAATGAGATTAAATTTGCTCTATAAGAAAATTTTTAATGAGACATGTAAATTCCCTAAAAAAGGTAAACTATGTAGGATAAATATTTTATTTCAATCGGCAAAATGCTATAATATCAGTTTTTTATAAAAGATGCAAAGCTTATATACAATTTTATTCTGGAGCATAAAATGAATTTATTGACATTATATAAAAAATTTAATCCAATTGATGAACTATTATTTAACAATTATCCCTTTATTTTGATTTACAGTGCATACTGATCATAATTAATGGTTCATCAACTATTATACTACCCCTAAGTTCTGGCTCCCACAAATTTTAATACTTTGCTGAATATCAACTCTTTCTCCCCTTCTTATATTCGTCAAATTGGGTAAAACAACACAAAAACCAAGAAACGACAATATGCATATGAAGACGTCTACAAGAATTGTGGAGATCATATAGCATGAAAGTGCACTATTACTGAAACCAGTAACGTTTTTGATGTGAAACGACGACGGCCGGGATCGATCGGCGCGTTTCACGTCACAGGGTTATGATGCGAATGTAAGGGATGTAAGCCGAATGATGAGAAAATACGAATGAGCAGAGAAGGACTTGACGGATAGCGACGTCGGCCGTACCGATCAACGAGAGAGGAGTGATCCTAAGATCAAACTCCCAATGACCCGCTGGACCTACTAGACGTCTACTAAGTGAGGGGCGTCTAACAGCCCTGGAGCATTCGGTGTCCAAGTCGGATGACAATCCGTCTACCACAAGAATCCCTACGCTCAACAAAGTGGCTAGTCCTATCCGATGATGTTCGAGAATATCACGGTAGCGGACGCGATAGGGGAAGACGAGACTGTCGAAGATAATAAATCTGGAGTTTATGGAGGGGAGACGAGACTGACCTTTGTATCGCTTAGTCCAAGGCGTCCAAGTCGTCGAGCGGATGCTTAGTGTTGGGTCGTGCGGACGAGTGTCGTTGACGTGGATGAAACTGGGTGCGGACGGTGCGGTCGTAACTACCAGCAGAGAGCTGAGTCCACGGGTGGCATGCAGCAAGAGTCAGAGCAGAGGGCGCACAAGACGCGCGCTTGGCTGGCGCACGGCGTAGTCGTCTGGGCGGGCAAGGCAGCGAACCAAGTATCGTGGGAATAGTCGTGTGGGTGGGGCAGAAAACCAAGTAATCGGTTATGGCGTAGAGGGTGGGAATCAAGAAATCAAGAAAGATGAGGGCAAGGGGATGGCGAAGGGGAATCAAGGAGATATGGTGAGATCAAGAAATCAAGAAATCAAGAATTCAAGAAATCAAGAAATCAAGAAATCAAGGGGAAAGAAAGGTGGGCGATCAAGAAAGACAAGAGGAGGCGGTTGGGAATCAAGAAACGATGGGGAAAGGAGGGTGGGCGATCAAGAAAGGCAAGACGAGGTGGTTGGGAATCAAGAAACGATGGGGGAAAGGAGGGTAGGCGATCAAGAAAGGCAATACGAGGCGGTTGGGAATCAAGAAACGATGGGGAAAGGGGGGTGGGCGATCAAGAAAGGCAAGATGAGGCGGTTGGGAATCAAGAAACGATGGGGAAAGGAGGGTGGGCGATCAAGAAAGGCAAGACGAGGCGGTTGGGAATCAAGAAACGAGGGATATGGTCAAGAAGCGGGGGAGGAGGGGTGGCGCTCAAAGAAAGGTGGGCGAGAGGGGCTGGATGAAGGAGAAGGGAGGGGTGGATGTAGAAGAAGAGGGGCAGGGGATCAAGAACCTGGCTGGCGTCAGGTTCTTGATGGTCGGGACAATGCTCCCTTGATGGAGTGGATTCCCAGCTTGGTCGCGGCATCGATGACGTTCAGGAGCCTCCAAGAATTCCCGGAGTGATCTCGACGGAGACTCTTCTCAGCCCTGAAGGACAGTAACTTCTTGAAAATCTTTAACCCGTGCCGGAGTGATCTCGACGGCACGCTTCAGCACGATCCTCCCGGAGTGATATCGACGGAAGAAACGTGGGCTCTACCCACGGAGTGATCTCGACGTGGGGTGGGGCTAGCCAAACCCCCTACACTATAACTACGATAGGGGGAAGATCAATTGCAACTCAATTTTCAACAATGATTTTCCAAATGTTCCTTGGGCATGCCATCCCCTTATATAGGGAGGATGGGTGCCAAGAGAACGTGGGAGAGGATGAACCGTCGCAAGACGTGGTTCGGCCTCTCCTTACAAATTCAAATACAAACATGAAAATAAAAGGAAATGATTTGGCGACGGGCCTAACACTGGCCCAATCCATAAATCCAGAAATATAAGAAAACAAACATAAATGAAAATGCATACTTACCCGGAGTACTTAAACCCCGGGTGGCGAGCGTCGGCACGAGCTGCTCGGCGTGGCTGTCGTCGTCCCGTTGCGTCATCCTCAATCTGGCTCCTCGTCTTCGCGGCGTCATCCTCGAGACGGTCCTCCATCAGTTTTGATGGGATAATAAGAAATTAATGTATTTTCAGATATAATTTACGAAATATTATTAGTTCTGTAGGAGTACGTTATTTCAAAAACAAATAACAGTTGGGTTGTTAATGTGCCTATTTTTAGATCAGATCAAAACGTGATTTTGTTAATTCTACTTCATATGTCCCTTAGGGGTTTTTTTTCTTATCTTGTTCCTCATCTGGCGTTGGCGATCACAGTATGTGCATAATATGTTTGAAATGACAGACTACATAATCTCAATGGCGAGCTGAT